>NC_134982.1:89205124-89505124 GCF_965638725.1 Aptenodytes patagonicus | reverse complement strand
TCACAAGAGCATGGAGCTCTTCTTCCACCATCAGGCTTGTCCACCAGAATTCACACAGAACAGGCTGCTGTGCTCCTTTTAGATTAGGTATTTTTCCAGCCTAATGTGTAATAGCCATACAGCTCTAAGTGTTGGGAGCCCTTTTTTTTCCACACTGTGCTGTACGTCCTTTGCGTGCCTTACTTTGTTTCCCACTGGTACACCAGCCAGTCAGTAAGTTGCCGGTGAGTCCCTGCAGAAGATCTCTAACTGGGATTTCTCCTCCGGCCAAGAACAGCTATCGCTTCTCTTTCTCTTGATTGCACACAGGGAAATGGAAAGCAGGTGGCAGGAATGAAGGTAGATTATTCCTCCACCTGTATGAAAAGTTTTCTTACTGTTGCTTAAAAATACCTAGTAAAGAGGATTGCAGTCACATCAGAAATCTTGTGGACAGACTCTTGTGTAAGTACAATTTGAACATAAGGATCAAGGTAATCACCATCATAGAAGTTTTGTTGGAGTCTATTAGCATCTTGCACACCAAGGCTCAGAGGTTTGCTGGGGAGACACCAGCAACGCACTGATCTGGGGATTCTTTACTCGAACAGAGGAGACCCCCTCTAGGTCAGATCCGCAGGGCTCTGATGTCCGGCTTCCCTGCGATCCTTGTGTGAGGAACGGGGCTGGCACACAAGCAGGAGCCCCCATGCCAACGTAAGTGCTGCTCACTGGGAGCAGAGACGGCTGGTGGTGGGACTGCCCCACATGCAGCCACAGTCCTTCTCCGCTGTGATGCCCACGTCCCCATTGGGGCTGGAGCGTGCTAGGTGTGCAGCTCCAGTTCCCCTCCCCAGGAAAGGAGCAGATCCACATTAAAACCAGTTTGCAAACTGAACTGGAGCCCAAATGTGGGCACAGATGGTGCCTCAATGAGAAGCAGCCACAGCAGGCCACGTTGGTCCCAGGGGGTGTGTGGAGGGAGGCAAGCACAGCAGCTTGGACAACTTCTTCCCATATAGAAAATGATGGCCCCCCCCAACAGCCTACAACCTCCTCCGTGCGGTTTTACCCCTTCCTGGCAGCTATTGCCCTTCTACAAGGAGCAACCTTTCTGGCAAACCCTGGCGCCAGGCTATACAGTCAAACCTACCGCAAGTTCCTGCAGGACCGGCATGCAGTTATCCAAAGACACAAGGTTGGTGTACTAAACCGCTGCCTTCTCCTGCCTTTTCTTACCGTATAGACACTCTGAATTACATTTTGCTCCGCTAATTGAACGTTTTAGTATCATATGCTTGCATCAGCTGTATGTAAATGGAAAAGGCCTTAATGTGTTTGTTAATGAAAAAGTTACACTGGTATATTAAAGAAGAGTTTATTTAACTTAGTTTAATTTAAAGGCCACTTAGCACACTGAGCATTAATGATCTACAGTAAATGTATTTCTTCAAAGGATTTCTCCATTATCAGGTGTTCTTAGACAAGAGTCTACATTGCATATATAGGATTTAGATAAATTGCTGCACTGGGTAACACAGTGTGATAAATGGACATTAATTCATGCTAAATTACGATGAGATTCCTTCAGAGGAATTATTATATGCCTATGAATATAAAAGACACCCTCTGTATCTGAGAGTTTCCTGGGAAGCCAGACATTTCTGTGTCTTATACCAAATTGCAGATGTATTCATTATAATAACATTAATCATGACGACTCCATTTGTCAGTTCCACTCTAATTAAGCATTGCTGCCATAATGGACCATTATTTTAATGTGTTGTCAGGGACTGTTTACAATGGGTTTAATAGAGTTAGGAGCCAGAATTTAGCAGTCTCCTATCAGGTGTGACTTTCCCAGTGCTGTGAGGTGACAGAGGCTTTATAGGGACATCGGATGGCAGAAGTGGCTGGAGCATCCCTCTCGGCCCGACCCAGATGTGTTATCCGCTGCACCGGATCTGGCTGGGATAGAGTTAATTTTCTTCACAGCAGCCTGTGTGGGGCTGTGTTTTGGGTTGCTGATGTTCAGCTATGGCTGAGCAGTGCTTGCACAACATCAACGGCTTCTCTTTCTCCCACTCTGCCCCACCAGCGAGTGGGCTGGGGGTGGGCAAGGAACTGGCAGGGGACGGCTGACCCCAGCTGACCAAGGGTATATCTCACACTATATGATGTCGTGCTCAGCAATAAAAGCTCAGGTAAAGAAGGAGGAAGGGGGACGTTCAGGGTTATGGTGTTGATCTTCCCAAACACAGCTATGCGTGCTGAGGCTCTGCTTTCCAGGAGTGGCTGGACATCTGCCCACCAATGGGGAGCAGGGCATGAACTCCTTATTTTGCTTTGCTTGTGCGCACAGCTTTGCTTCTCTTACTAAACTGTCATCACCTCAACCCACGAATTTTTCTCACTTTTCCCCTTCTGGTTCCCTTCCCCATCCCACTGCAGGACTCGTGAGTGAGCAGCTGGGTGGGGGCTTAGCTGTTGGCGGGGTCAGCCCACCACACCCAGGCACAGAATCTAGGGCTATGGCCATAGAGGAGGCTTACACATGTGAACTCCATTGGTGGTACCAAAATCCAACTGGTCTGTACCCAAGTTCTGGTTCCCCTTCTCCCACCTGCTCCCACTCAGCTCCGTGGAGGGTGATTCTCAGAGCAGCTGCTCTCCTGCTGCTGAGTGTTGGCCCCTTTCAGCTTTCCGGTATCTTCCTCAAACTAAGGTCACGTTGACTCAAATATGAGTATTTTCTGCTGCTTTATTTTCAAGGGCCTTGTTCCCTTACCATGCTCTAACCCTGTGGACTCCCTACAGATGTCCCGGGGGAAATGGTCTTCATCTTCCCTCAACCCTGTTTCACCCAGTGGGGGATTTCTCCTTTGTTTGAGGCAATTCAAACCCAGATGGTGGAGGGAAGGGACGTGGTGGGTCCTCACTCTGTGCACTGGCATTGCCCCACAGTGTGCAACAGTGAGATGGTGCAGCCCTGGGAAGAGGGCAGGGTCCACTTCAAAAATCCTCTGTGGCCCTGCACTGACTACTTTCATGGCTGGAAGCATTGTGTAAATGGCCCAGATTTGAAGACCTTTCCATCTAAGAAAATCATTCTGAAAGGAAGGTTTCTTCTAAGTCCTTTCACAGGGCTCTTGCCCTTTCAGAGGAGCTGTGTCAGTTTGGTTGTACACACAGATGAGATTATGCAGCATGATGCATAAATTTATACCTTTTGGAAGTCCTCTGGTGAATCCATTTCTTCATATTCTTTTGATGCTTCTGCAAAATACGTCCCATTGCTAATTCATGCTTCTAGCCTTTACTTGAGTTTGATGTTGCTGCAGCCTGCCAAATTTTACCTGTTTTGCTGTGGGTGGGCCAGTTTCTTGTGCGTATGGTGACAAGCTTTGGCTCTGCAGTTTTGGCTACACTTTCAATGCCTACTGCTCAGTTCGAAGCAAGGGCATAGGATCCAGTTTCAGGTGTGCTCAAAGCCTCTTGTCCAGCAGAGCCTCTGAAGGGGTGAATGAGTGAGAATCACTACATGTTTGCAGGCAGAGAGAAGTCTGTCCAGCTGGATGGCTGCTGGAGCACATTTTTCAATTCACCATTTGGGTATGGTCAATAGCCCCACAGCTTTGGAAACGCTGCCCTAAAGGACGCTTCCTAATGGCTCAAAGACAGTGCATACAAAGACAAAGAATTTTCTTGTCTCCCTAGGGTATTTCAAGTCCTTGGGGTTTTTTTGAGAATGAAAATAGGTCATGAAATCCTGAGACAGAAGCTGCAAGTTCTCACCAGCTGTCTGTGACATTATTTCCAGATGTTCCTGCTCATAGCCATCATGGCTCACTGCAGGAATCCTGGCAAAGGGGCTGTCGCTTTGATCTCTTTGTACCAGCTCCTGCGTACCCTCCATCTCTGCTCCTGACTTTGCTGGCTGGACTGCATATTGCCCTTGTCTGCAAAATCTATTACAATACAGAGATGTTCCTTTGCTTAACCAAGGGTCTTCATTTCCTATTCATTAAAAGTTTAAATGACAATTCCTGGGCATCTTAAACAATGGCCATTTGTATGGAGGCTTGAGCTAAAACCATATTTGCATCCTTGAAGGGCATTCTCACTGAACGAAGCGGTATGGGGCCTCACACCTGGAGAGACAGGAAGATCCCGTGCCTCTCACCGCAATTTTGTCAGGTCTAATCCCACTGTTCTGCTGCCAGCAGGCTGACGTGGCATTTCACATTCAGACGTGGGAGGGCTTAATGAGGAACGGGCACTGCTTGCCTGCTGCAGGACAGATGAGTTGCTCCTCTCTTAACCTAGCATGGCTGAAAGACAGCAGAAGTACAAAAAGTATAAAAACAGAGCCAGGAATGGCAATCCCTGCCACCAGCATCTTGTTGCAAGGAGAGGACAGCCACAACATGGCTCCTGGTGTCACCAACTGACAGTTCTCCTACAAAGTCCCTTTGCTGCAGTGCCATGAATCTCCCCTGAAGGCTGCCTGGGCATCGGCATGGGCTCTGGGAGGGAAAGGCAGTTGGGTTCATCCACCCCTGTGCCCTCCTCATGAAGTGCTGGGAGTTGCACTTGAACATACTCTGCTGTAGGATGTCTGATGAGTGTGGTCTCTGATGACCAGACCCACTTCTGGGGTCTTGCTGCCTGGGAGGTGAGCCATCCATTTCGATGCAGTGGACTCTGAAGGGCTGAGGGCTTTCCTTCCTCCCCGGGACGCATCACCACCAGCAGACGTTGCCTATGAGAATTTGAGTCTCCCAGGTCTCAGAGAGCACCACAAGGGATTCCTGCCCCCTCCAGTGATGCCGGGTCACTCAGGGCACCCGTGCCTTGATGGGTGCCGGAGGACGGCAAACACCAGCCTGCAGCGATGAGGCGGGCAGTGGCACTGGGAGATGTCACTTCAGTCCACACAGGGAGTGGGACATGAAGGGCTGTTCCCAAAAGCCATGCTTTCCAGAGAGCTGCGGGGTCACCCGTGCAGGGAGAACAGCTGGTGACCAATGGCAGGAGAGGAGCAAGAGGGGCAGAGGGGGACACTGAGTTGAACTGGAAGTGCAGCGTGGCTGGACAAGTGCTGCTGGATGAATCGGGCAATTCCAGAAAACTGATTATTGAGCGCTTGTTCTTCTTAAGTCTGCTCATGGAACTGCATGGTCAAGTGCAAGAACACCCGCTCCACTCTGAAATACTAGCGCATGAAAGCATCTCCGCTTTGTGCCACTGGAGCAGAGAGTGCAGGTGTCTCCTGAAAATGGAGCCTGCTGGGGGTTGAGTAAATACTGGATGCAAGCTGCTGGTTGCCTTTCTCTGCCTATTGTCTGTGATTAGACTGTGATTTATCTACAATGATGGAAAGTTCCATGCCTTCTGTTTCTCAAGTTTAAGACTGAAATGTACGGTATTGGGACACAGAAATGAAGTGGCATTGCACCCATTCTCCTGAGCTCCAAGAGGGCTTTAACTGTCAGAATTGATGTTAATGTTTATTATAAGGAGTACATCGCTGTGGTGGGTTGACCATGGCCAGCAGCTCAGCATCCACCCAGCCGCTTGCTCACTCCCTCACAACAGGACAGGGGAGAGAATAGGAAGAGCAAAAGTGAGAAAACTCATGGGTTGAGATAAAGACAGTTTACTAAGTGAAGGACAGGGGAAAGAAAACAAAACACAAGTAATGCAAAGACAACCACTCACCAGCTCCCACAAGTAGACTGATGGTGCCCAGCCAGTCCGTGAGCAATGGCTGCTTTGGAAAACTTCCCTCCCCCCAGTTTTATTGCTGAGCACAACATTGTATGGTACAGATATCCCTTTGGTCAGTTGGGGTCAGCTATCCGGCTCTGTCCCCCACCAGCCTCTTGCCCACCCCCAGCCTACTCGCTGGGGTCAGAAAGAGAATCAGAGGAAGCCTTGATCCTGTGCAAGCCTGCTCAGCAAGAGCTAAACGTTGGCATGTTACCAATACTGTTCTAGCCAGGAATCCAAAGCACAGCACCATACCATCTGCTATGAAGAAAATTAACTCTATCCCAGGCAGATCTGGTACAAACATCATTAGTAAAGCACTAGGAATTCAGAATGGGTGAGGGCAGAAGTTCTGGACACATTCACCATTATTTGTTTAATGTTAATTAAAATTTGCAATACCTCAGTTGCTAGAATACTGCTAAAATTAAGACAGACAATATGGGAGCTCACTCCAAACACATGCTCATGTCAAATCAAATGGATATTCCCTTACCATTGTTTTTAACCAAACCCAACACTTGGGTGTTTCGGGTACTGCAGCAGTACTGGCCAGCACAAGCAGGACATGTGTGATGATGATCCAAGTAAATTTCTCACAACTGAAGGCTACACAAGAGGTTTGACTCTGGTCATGCAGACCAGACAGCAGTCCCAAGTGCATGCATGAAGTTGCAGAGGCACAGAGCTGCTGCCATGAGATGTCAGTTGGAGACAAAGGTGAGCCTGCAGAAACATCAGTAGCACCACAAATAAACCCCCACTTATGCCTATGCATCCAAATGTAGATGCATTTATATTTAACTCATTGAGAATAAATAATTAATCAGTCATTAGCAATAGCTCTTTTTAATAAGAGTTTTTTTATGGTAGTAGTAGTTAGCAAGATTAATCCTGCAGCTAGTGGAACGTACACGTGGGTACGTGCAATCTCAAGACACAGGCGGGATGGATTCCAGGGCAGTGGGAAGGAGAGCTCGCCTACTCTCCAGTGCCCAGTACCTCCCTGCCTGGCTGCAACCCTGTGTCTGCTGGTGGCCAGTAGTGAAACAGGCAGAAGTTTGTGCTCTTCCCATCTGTCTCACAGTGAACCAGTTATTTTTGCTTGGAACAAGAAGGCAGCTGGGGCAAAAATCTCCGTGCCTGGGAGTCCCCCTCCCTTCTGCCCGTGCAGCCAGAGGACAACCTCTCTCACGGCAGAGGGGCTGGGCAGGACAGCAGAGACCTCCTCCGAAGCAGGAAAAGCCTCAGCGAAACCATTGCAGTCTTCAGAGACCGAGAGCTGCTCTTTAGGTGCTCCTGAACAGCTGATGGCCCCAGTCCCCAGCAAACCATTCCAGTTTGCATCTGGGTTGTCTTGGATGTTGTCTCTGCCCCATCAGGTGGTCAACCCGCCTGCAGGACCGAGGATATCTGAGGACCTGGGCTTCCCTCATCAACACAAACCTTACCATTTGCATGGTGACTCGGGCTTTGCCAGAGCGTGAAGTGCCCTGGCGGGTCTGACGGTGCAGCCAGCTGGTGAGGCAGGTTTGGTGAGCCCCAAGCACTGCGTGAAGGATGCCTTTTCACGAGGACCCCCAAAATCCCATTTCAAATGCAACCACCTGGTATTTTTTCCAAGGGATCCAATACACAAGGTGAAAACAAGAGTGAAAGCAGGCTTTTTGAACTTAAAAAAATTACTTTTATTTTAGGAACCAATAAAATTATGGTAAATATTTACAAATAATTATCTCACATAAAGGTTACATAAAACCAAATGTCCACAAGTAACAGTCACTCTCATGAAAAGACACACAGATATTGAACTACGCCAATCTTATTGCATGTTTCTTCAACTAATCTAAAAATAAAAAGTGTTGCAGTCAACCATTTAACTTAGAATAAAATCACAAATTTCAGTATTGACAAGAGAAAGAATTGAAAAAAACAAATAAATGAAAAAACCCCTTCAAACAGCCCCTCCCTTTTGACCCATGCCTTAGCATCCCCGGTCCCCAGCCCACCTCCCCTTTTGATCCCCAAAATAAACCCCAAAAGAAAAACCCCAAAATAATGTTCGACATCTTTGGCAAATTGGCACTGCTGTAATTACATTCAAATATTATAACACACAAAAGCAACACACAGCACTAAGGAAAAAACACCAAGATTTCAAGTCTGTTCTTTTCCTACTAGAAAAAAAGAATACAAAACATACACATTTTAAGAAGCAATTTTTCATCTGTTTTGCAACAGATGTTATCCCCTACTTTCAAAGGCAATTCAACAGTTATTTTTACGAGTTTTTTTGTAAGTTTTTTTTTGTTTGTATGTATTCTTCAAGGGAAGGAGGCTTTTATGTCTCTCCCTCTCTTTTCTTTTTCCTCTCTTTTTTAAGAAGTAAGCTTCAATGCAGGCATTGCAGACTTTGGTGGATACAATAGATATGTATTTCTTTGATGCTAGAAGTCCCTAATACAAAGTAGTTTGTCTCTAAGAAAAAAAAAGCCTGTTCTTTTTTTTTCTTGGAAAGGAATTCCATTTGCAATGAGATGAGTTTCTGTAATTTCAGAATGTACAAAGGCCACTAGAAAGTGAAAAAACAGGACAAGGTTCCTTCCCACACGAGGCTGAGCGAAGCGAAGGGCGGGTCTAAATGCCCACCAGCCATTTTCCCATCTCGCTTCGACAGGACAGAGCAGAAGACCCTGGACACAGGGGGCCGGCCGGGTGGTGGCCAGGGCTGTCACAGGACTCGGGTCCACCCCTCTGTGACCCCCCCCAGGGTCTGGGAGACTCAAGCGTGCCTGCACATACACACGTGTGCACGTCAATCTCTACACACCCACACGCCCGCACTGCAGTGCTGTGGCAGTGTCCTGCAAAGCCCCTTCGGTCTGGCTCCTGCCCTAGAGCTCCTCCACTGCGTGAGCCCTCTCGCAGGACTAGCGAGCGGAGGTCACAGCTGGAGCTGACACCTATGCCAGCCGCGACGCAGAAGCGAGCAATCCTGGCACCAGGCACCTCTCTGACGTGCTTTTCACTCGGTGTTTGCACATCAAGTCTCATTATCTCCACCAGAAAAGCAACACTAACTGGTTTTGATCCTTTTGGATCTTTCTGTTTCTCATGCTGCGGCAATGCGTACCTGTGACAGGAGTGGGTTTTGGTCTGAGGGACACAACAGGGCTCCCTGGCTGGCGTCCCCAGCCTTGCGCCGCCAGCGAGTGCTCTGCCTCCAGCGCAGAGCAGTGGTGGCCGCGGCGCGGGGCATGCGTCCAGCGCCCGTGTCGGTGCAAGCCGCCCGACCCAGCTCTGCCTGCTGGTCCGTACAGGACCATCGCCTGCATGCTCAGCGAGAAGCTGCAGGACACGTTACCCAAGAGCTGTTGGCCCTCTAACATCTTTTTCTCAGTGAATCCAGAAGAAAAAGCAGGTTTTCCCAGCGTTTGCTGGGACAGAGTCATAGGGTGGGTCAGCTTAATGCCATGCTGCCTGTCGTGGCTGTGGCCTCACGTGTCCTGGTGGCACTGGCGTGGGCACATACATGCAGGAAAGAGCACAGCACCGGGGAGGACACTCGGTTGCAGCCATGTAGCTGCCAGCTGCAGCCACACAAATGAACTCCACTACGGGCCACGGCTCTTTGAAGTTATGGGTACTCGTGGTTGGAAATGAGCGACACCGTAACATGGCTTCCTCTCTCCTCCGTGCTGATGCACGTGCAGAATAGGTAAATTAAAGAAAATAAGAAAAGGAATACAACCCCATCAGTTAAGACCGGGCATGGCAGAGCATTTGTCAACAGCCAGTGGCTGCCCGCACCCGGCACAGCGAGCCCACCACGCTGCCCTCACATGGCAGCACCGAGACGACTCGGCCACGGGGAGCTGAGGAGAGGTGACGGGTGCCCCAGCATTCCACTGTTGTGAGCTCCACTGACCATCCCTCCCCGGTCAGACAGACTTTCTTCTGAAAACCACCTCTCAGCCTGTTTCTTTTTCCTCTTTTTCCTTTTTTTCTTTTCCTGGCACCATTTTTTCCCTCGCTGCCTCCTTTCCAAGTGCCTCAAGCACCGAGGCTGCCCCGACACCTGCGGTCCCAGCGTGGATCAGAGCACTGCTTGGACATCTCTGCATCTCTGAATCAACATGCAGTCTCTGGCCTCGTGCTCCCAGATCCTGGAGCATTTTTCTGATTTGACAGCGAACAAACAAAGCTTTTGGTCTGCAGATCCGGTCCCGAGACATCCTGAGCTCTGCAAGTCAGTGGAGCTGCCTAACAATAATGCCTCCGTAATTGAACCTTCGGACACAGATGCAAGGCAAACTCAATGCCCACAGCATTTTACGTCCTCTTCATGGTCACACTCTCACAACGTTTGACTGAGGGTTTCCTCAACAAGTCAGTTCATGTAATCCTGGCTCATGGCCTCCATTGATTTAGTCTTATGAAAGCGTTTTCCCTCTCTAACTCTCAGATTTCATTTATCAGCCTGTACTTGATGAATTTATTGCTGGAGCGCATACTACTGGAAAACCCTCCATCTAGCCGAGCGTATTACAGAGTTTAGAGTTGAAACTACCTAAAGGCACTTTATGGGGCTGATTTCTGCAAGGATCTAGTAATGATACGCCATGTTAGGGGCATCCTGCCTGAGCAAAATGTAGGCAGGGCACCCCAAACCCCTGTGCTGGTCTTGCTCTCTCCCCTCTTTGCATGCTCCCCATGCGGTCCTAAGGGGTCATTTGCTTCCAGCTTCCACCTCACCCAGCAACCACCCACGAAACGAGCCGGGGCAGTGGTCCGCCATCCCTGCCACGGAGGGGCCGCGGAGGAGGGGACAGCAGCAGACGACTCTCCATCATCCCGAGGACCACCTTCTGCCAGCGGCGCCTTCCAAAGATGCTCCCCGAAGAGGAGGATTCCCCCAATGAAGACTACAGATAGAAAGTCCAGGCCTCCTGAGGAAAGCAGGTGAAATATTCTCAAAAACAGGAAGTACTGTCAAGAAGTGTCTTTTCCAGAAGTATGGCATGCATACTCAATGGGCCAACTCTTACGGGCCTTTCAGAAGCCCTACAGAAGGTGGAAGCAAGGACAAATAGCCTGGAAGGAATACAGAGAAGTTGTCCAAGCAGCCAGGGATCGGGTTAGGAAAGCTAAAGCCCTGATAGAATTAAATCTGGCCAGGGACATCAAGGGCAACAAGAAAAGATTCTGTAGGTACGTTGGGGATAAAAGGAAGACTAGGGAAAATGTGGGCCCTCTCCAGAAGGAAATGGGAGACCTGGTTACCCGGGATATGGAGAGGGCAGAGGTACTCAACAATTTTTTTGCCTCAGTCTTCACCAGCAAGTGCTCAAGCCACACTGCCCAAGCCGCAGAAGGCAAAGGCAGGGACTGGGGGAATGAAGAACTGCCCACTGTAGGAGAAGATCAGGTTCAAGACCATCTAAGGAACCTGAAGGTGCACAAGTCCATGGAACCTGATGAAATGCATCTGCGGGTCCTGAGGGAACTGGCGGATGAAGTTGCTAAGCCACTATCCATCATATTTGAGAAGTCATGGCAGTCCAGTGAAGTTCCCACTGGCTGAAAAAGGGGAAACATCACCCCCCTTTTTAAAAAGGGAAAAAAGAAAGATCGGGGGAACTACAGGCCAGTCAGTCTCATCTCTGTGCCCAGCAAGATCGTGGAGCAGATCCTCCTGGAAACTGTGCTAAGGCACATGGAAAATAAGGAGGTGATTGGTGACAGCCAACATGGCTTCACTAAGGGCAAATCATGCCTGGCAAATTTGGTGGCCTTCTACAACGGGGTTACAGCATTGGTGGATAAGGGAAGAGCAACTGACGTCATCTACCTTGACTTGTGCAAAGCATTTGACACTGTTCCGCACAACATCCTTGTCTCTAAATTGGAGAGACATGGATTTGACGGATGGATCATTCGGTGGATAAGGAATTGGCTGGATGGCCACACTCAAAGAGTTGTGGTCAATGGCTCAATGTCCAAGTGGAGACCAGTGGTGAGTGGCATTCGTCAGGGGTCAGTATTGGGACCGGCGCTCTTTAACATCTTTGTCAGCAACACGGACAGTGGGATTGAGTGCACCCTCAGCAAGTTTGCCAATGACACCGAGCTGTGTAGTGCGGTTGACATGCTGGAGGGAAGGGATGCCATCCAGAGGGACCTTGACAGGCTTGAAAGGTGGGCCCGTGCGAACCTCATGAAGTTCAACAAGGCCAAGTGCAAGGTCCTGCACCTGGGTCGGGGCAATCCCAAGCACAAATACAGGCTGGGCAGAGAATGGATTGAGAGCAGCCCTGAGGAGAAGGACTTCGGGGTGTTAGTTGATGAGAAGCTCAACGTGACCCAGCAATGTGCGCTTGCAGCCCAGAAAGCCAATTGTACCCTGGGCTGCATCAGAAGCAGCGTGGCCAGCAGGTGAGGGAGGTGATTCTCCCCTTCTACTCCGCTCTGGTGAGACCCCACCTGGAGTAGTGCGTTCAGTTCTGGGGCCCCAACATAAGAAGGACATGGACCTGTTGGAGCGAGTCCCGAGGAGGGCCATGAAGATGATCAGAGGGCTGGAGCACCTCTCCTATGAAGACAGGCTGAGAGAGTTGGGGTTGTTCAGCCTGGAGAAGAGAAGGCTCCAGGGAGACCTTACAGCAGCCTTCCAGTACCTGAAGGGGGCCTACAAGAAAGCTGGAGAGGGGCTTTTTACAAGGGCATGTAGTGATAGGACAAGGGGTGATGGCTTTAAACTGAAAGAGGGTAGATTTAGATTAGATATAAGGAAGAAATTCTTCACCATGAGGGTGGTGAGGCACTGGACCAGGTTGCCCAGAGAAGTTGTGGATGCCCCATCCCTGGAAGTGTTCAAGGCCAGGCTGGATGGGGCTTTAAGCAACATGGTCTAGTGGAAGGTGTTCCTGCCCATGGCAGGGGGGTTGGAACTAGATGATCTTTAAGGTCCCTTCCAACCCAAACCATTCTATGATTCTATGATTCTTGCAGGGAAGCAGCTCCAGCAGATAAAAGCGAGCCTGGCTGCCATGTTTTGGGAGGTGGGCTGGGTGCAGGAGCCCACCTTGCACATGCAAGGGTGGGAGTTTGGCTCTGGCCAGGACCTGTATGCTGCCCGTGCACCCGCACCGTCCCTGCCTGCACCCCCGGCCAGCAGGATGGAGCCCACCACCATGCCTGGCAAGTGGCTCTGGCCAAGGGCCACCCTCAGGAAATCCCAATGAAAACCATAGGGCTAGCCAGGTCTGAGCATCTCAGGTCACTTCATCCAGTGGCATCCATACATCCTTCAGGTGAAATACACCTGCTGTGCCTTTCCTAAGTCTCCAGCCCAACTGCAAGCGCCACTGGCCTGAGCATGCTAACATCTGCCAAAGTCTCGTGTTTGGTCTTCTCAATGTTATCTGAATTAGCGTACTTTACACAAGCCATGCCACTGAGGAAACAAATAAAAGAAACGTGTTTGCAGGGCAGTATGCAGAGTGGGTGAAGGACCCACATGCTGTCAACAGGAGCTGCTGTTCCCTCACTGGACAGACAGAAAGACTCGTTTTAGCCCAGCCTGGTCACCAAGCAGGTGGTGTCTCTGTGGCTGGTGTAGCTCAGCCCACCCTCTGCTCTGGAGCCATCACCCGCACCCTTGCCTCCTGCAGTCAAGCCCTCGTTTCTTTTCTCTTCAGCCAAGGTGCCAGCCAGCCTCATCCCTTCCCGAGCTCACAGAGAAGGTGTGTATGCTCAGGGTGCAGACAACGCACATGCCTTGGCCCCAGGACAGGCATGAAAAGTCCCCACACAAGCGTCCAGGGACACAAACACCCTTTGCAGCTTTGTCACCAGAGTGCAAGCGATCATGGGGTGTTCAGAAAGGGACAACATCAAAGTAATGCTTCAGAAGGTTCCCTGTGTAAATTGTCCATGCTGTTATTTGTCTTCAGTTAAAAACGGGTGTGTATCAGCTATTAATTACTCAAAGATGAAAAGCAGGCCTTTTCTCACTGGTAAGTTCATCACAAAACTTACTTCTGGGTTAGGGACACAGTTTGAAGGATTTCGGCCAAGATCCCTGACGGGCTCTGTGAACATCCCACTGAAATGTCATTAAGCAAGTGGGACCTGGGTGCCTTCATGGCTTTTGAGGATCTGAACACATCTGCCCTGGAAACCTGGAAGTGATGGCTGCGTTTCCATAGTGTGAGAAGATGTCACTAGAGTTGGAGAGGGAGCTTCTCAACAGGTCAGTGGCCACTAAGGACACTGGACATGCAGCACAAACGATGAGGTGGGGAGGGAGGAGTGTTAACTCAGGAGCTGCCATTTCAGAGAAATGCTTGTACAGCTGGAAGCAAGTATTTGTACTTGATTGTTCATCCACAGGAGTGCGTCTCAGGTTCAACACCAACAACCCTTCTTCAGCCTTTGGACACACACAGGCAAGCGCCAACAGGACCCCTCTGCAGTGCCTGTGCTTCTCTGGGCAGATGAGGATGGTTGGGTCGGGAGTAAGGAGGCTACAGCCAGATCTTCTTCTCACCAGGGTCAGGGAGCTTCTCCACTGCCCTCAGGAGGAGGGGACGGGTCATGCCTGTCATCAATGCATGACTGAGGTTGGCTGCCCCTCGGCCTGGGGCAGGGGGAGGCTGCAGGGGGAAATCAGCAGTTCTCCTGGCTCCCACGAAGTGGCAGTGATTGGTGTAGCTGCTTAGCGGGTCATTTGTAGCTGCTCTCCTCTCTTCATTAGCCCCAGGAAGCCACACATCGAAGGACATGTCACTATTAGTGCTCCCTCTCCGCATGGGAGGGAAGAAACATGGAATTAATGGGGCAAAATCCCCCCTGGTATATGTCTGGACTATGGCAGCTTGAATTTGAAATGCCTTCACTGAAATGCACAGACCCCCAAAACGAGAGCCTTCCCCTCCGGTTTGCCTCAGAAAGTGCATGTGGCCGCCCCCGCTCTCGGTATGCCCCACTCAATATGGCCGTTTAACAAAAATTATTACCGTGGTGTTTCTCCCCCTTCCTCTCAGGGTGTTCATAATTGGGTTTTAGCACACAACCTATTGAGATGTACATAAGGTGTCAAATATTATTTAGGAATTCCTTCTTGGATGCTGTTTAACTTGAAACCAGAGAATTTGTTTCAGTGCTCATTATGATGACAAATGAACATAAATGAATATTAAGCAGTAAAATGTCACAAAACTGCCCATGTCTTCAGTTGTCCATGTGTTTGATACTGGCATATAGCATGATCACACACGACTGTCAGATAGGATATTTCAGATATAGAAATAACATCAGCCCGAAATACAGCCACAATGAGTGTTAACCTGGTTCAAAGTTGCTTAAAGCTTACTGAATTCTTTGAATCAGTGCACCAGTTTCAAAACACATTTTCAGATGCGTTTTGAGTTCATATTTGTACAATGTTGCTGCTTATGCTTAAGCCACTCTTATAGTAATACAAACAAGCAAGTATTTACAGTGGTGCTTGTGTAAAATTGAGCAGACTGATTTTTTTCTTTGCCACAAAAAAAAAAAAAAGAAAGAAAAAAAAAGAAAATTGCCTTGTGTCTCACAGCCTGTTTCAGTGTGCAGCAAGAGGAAGCCGCCCCAAGGAGGGCTGCTCACATCTCTTCCTTATCCCCAGATACAGCCGTGGCACCCACAGGCGATTAAAGCAGTAGCCAGCCGGCTGCAAAAGACATGAAGCTACTGCACATTTTTGATCACACAGAGCATCAGGAGAACCGCTTCCTCCTGTTTCTTTGCTTGATTTGAGACCCAGTCAACACGACCAGCTTTAAGAATACAACAGTAATCAGTTCATCAAGTTTAAAGAGCAAAATTTCAATTAGCATTTTCCTACTAGGTACTTTCTCATTCCCTTGCAGCATGGCTGGCGCGGTTGCAGCAAGGTGACTCGGCGCGGCTGTCCCAGGTGGTGCATGCAGTCAGTGCTGGTGCCCCAGGCTCTGGTGTCAGTGGCGGTCGTAGGCAGCGGCAGCTGCTGGCGGGGCTGCCCCACGGGCTGCAGCACTGTAGTAGTACGGGGAGCCTGCAAGAAAAGAGACGACTGCGAGGAAGACAAAGGTGGAAAGGTGCCAGCTTGCAGCATGCTGACATGGGCGGCAGAGAGCTCTCCAGCCTGAGCTCAGACTCTCAGCAATAAAGGCTGGGTAATTAGAATAAAAATTACATTCATGCATTCTGCATGAGAACGGTGCTATCGTTGCTTTGCATTTTTGCTGGCTGTAGGGTACCCGGTTCCCTTCCTCCACTCAAAACATTAGTTTCATTTACTTCCCAAAAAAAGTGAATTACTTTTCAGAATGGAAGGTCAAAATGTCCCAGCCCCAATATATTACAACACCCTGACTTCTTAGATGTATTTTTCCCCTCCTTTTGGAAGGAGGAGAAGGTTGAACCCCAAAGCATTCAACATATTTCACTGGACTCAACAACAATTCCCCCTTTTCTCAAACTACTTCTTTCAGGAATAACCCCCCTGGATTTTGCTTAGCTCTGGCAGTGACCTTGGAGCTCCAGAAAGAAATGCCAAGTTTGTGCTACCAGATCTGCTTTGGGATCACGACACTGCCAGCCTCTGCCTGGCCAGGCAACATTCTTTGGCATCTAATACATTTGTTGAAGGGAGAAATTGTCTTCAGAAAATATTGGTGATTTTCTCTTTCACTTGGTAACAACTTTGAACTCAGAAAGTAGTTTACAATTACCTCCAGCAAATAATGCTTCATCCAGCGAAGTATCTGATTCTCCATATCACAGCTTTTGAAATGGAAACCTCAAACTGATCAAATTTGTGCTCTGTTTTTTGACTGAGGACATACGTTACACACCTGAATGAACTATGCAGGGGAGGCTTAAAGCTTTGCAGATTGATGAATGCCGAGGCACTCATCTACTAAGACAAGGCCTGAAAAATATCGGCAATGACTTTTCTGCCCTGCAGGGCTAAGTGCTGGTAGATTGGATGATCACCAAAGGATCACTTGGAACCTGGACCATTTGCTTGGATGAGGAAGAGTCTTTGACTTCAGGTGTATCCAGAGAGATACCAATCTGTCCAGACAGCACCAGCTATTAAATACCTTCCAAGTGCACTGGAGAGGACACCAACTCTGATTTGGTGTAAGAAAAGAGTTGGGCAAAACATTTTCCAAGGCACTACCAGTTTTGTCTCCAAGTCACAGCAGTTTCACACGCATGAGATGCAAGACGCCACAGTGTGGAAGAAGCCCCCTGGAAGGACTTGCACTCGGACACGTGCATCTGAGACCCCTAGGCAGGTTTGGATGAGCAACAAAGAGCCAACGCGAGGAATGGCTCTGGAGCAGGCTGGGCCGTAAGTGACCCCATCTGAGAGCTGCCGGCCATTCTGAACTCCCTGCCTTTACCCCATTTGGGACAGTGGCCCGACAGCCATGGTTGAGGGTCTTTGTAGCCAGGGATGTGACTTGCCACAGAGGGGGTAACTTCTGCAGCTTCAGTGAGGCAAAGGAGCGGGCCCCTCCAGGAGAAGGTGGTACCACCAGACCTCAGTCAGGCAAAGCATCAGTGGCACTGAAGCCAAAGGTGCGTTTTGGGCCATTTGCTTCCCACCCCGACCCTGCTCTGGCAGGTCCGACGGCTGCCCAGCACCTGGGCATGGGCTGAGCGTGGCAGTGCCCCAGCTGTTCCACCACCATGGCCCTGGCACACCCTCTGGAGAAGGGGAACACAGATGGCATGCCCTGTGCCGCCAGTCGCCAGCTCTCCCCTGAGCGCTGAGCCAAGGACCCTCTGCCTGGGAGGCTGGAGAACCTCCTGGCCTTCCCTCCTCTTACACAGCCTCCAGCTGAAGGCTTTGCTTTTCAGAACAACTTGAGTGATTACTCGAGGGCTTCTGGCTCAAAAGCCTGAGCACAGAGTGAAAATCCCATCGCCAGCCCCTAAAAGGAAGCCCACAGACATTTACTGCTAACCGTCGGCTCAAGATGGTGGTATAATTGCAAAATGCAGGGCTTTCTCCACCTTCTCCCCAAACTGGCCTCGGTGAGCTGCCTGGAGTGGTTTCCAGGGCTGGTGAAATAAGCCATGCTGCCCGAGAAGACACCCTGAGGAGACAGCCCTACCAACTGAAACATCTCCTGCAAGGATGGGCTCTTCCACCCTACCTTGCCATTGTGGTAGGATCCACAGGATCCATCTCACAGGCAAGCCCACCTGTTTCTTCTAGGCTGTTTTTGTCCTGAGCACCATGTCAGGAAATCAGCTCAGGCTTCATCACCAACCTCCTACTGCTCATTTCCAAGGGAGCACAAGCCAACACATCCGAAAAATGGAGCTCAGCCAACATCTGCTATTGCACGGTACGTGCAAAGCACTCCTTGGCACAGCCATGGAGAAGAACCTTGTTTCTCATGATCAGAGTCCTACCAAAGCATGTGATACTCTGCTGCTGCAACCCCGATGGGTCAGAAACTATGGAGTTTGGCTATGGGAATGTGACTTCTGCATCAGTCAGTGCTGCAGCAGCATGGGAGCTTGTACACGGGGAGGTCTGTGTTGTCCTCAGCACCATCCTCGGTGCCCCAGACATCCCAACTTAAATATCATGCAAACCCACTGCAAAGGGCTGGCTTTAAAGAAGATAAACCAAGCTTCAGGACTGTGGTCCCAGTTGTCTAGAAGGGTAGTCTTACCATGCACAAGAGTAATTCAAGACAGTCCATGAAATCACTGGCCAGGCTAAGCATTTGCAAAGATGTTTGCAGAACTTTTAGGCAGGAGCCCATCTCACCTAGGTTTATTAACTAAAAGATAAGTATTCAAGCCATAATCAATGGAGGCAAAGCAGATCCCTTCAGAGGGTCATCATCCCATTTACACTTGCATAATTGCAGAGCGGACAGCCTTGCATTATCTGCTGAGGGCACCACAACCGCTATCCTGGGCTGGAGGGACATCAGGTTACCAAGCCCCAGCCTCAGGAGCCATATTTCGCGGAGAATACTGGAAAGCTTCACAAGGTCAGTGAAAACCAGTCTCATGGGTAGCCTAAAATAAACTGCTGTATATTGTGAATCCCAGCCAAACTCAAGCAATTAAAAACATGGAAGCCTTCCTCAGCCAAATGAGACAGTCTAGAATGAGCAAAGGTAAACTGAGCAGCTCACCAGACTTTGACATGTGCATGTCCTGTCTAGCTGGGGTCTTGGGGATGTTCTCTGTAGCCAGAGAACAGGGGAACGCACCCTCTGGGGTGCCCAGTTTGTCAGTCCGTGTCCCATCATGGCCACTCCTGTTGCCCGAGAGTCCTTGGGGATCATCTCCTGCTGCAGGGCATGCAGCACCTTGGGGTAAAACACCTCGCATGCCTGCAAAGAGACAAGTGGAACTGCTGTCCTCACCCACCACAGCACCAGGAGGTCGATGAGGAGCAGGGAGTGGTGGTGCCTGGCTCGAAGACGTGACTGCCAGTGGAGACCCCGGTCCCTGCTGGCACTGACACTGGCACCAGCATGTAGCCACAGCAGCTCAGCTCAGGCAGAGAGCTGGGAAGTGCAGGGAAGAGATCCAGAGGCACCAAACAAGTTCATCCTGACCCACGGAGTGATGTGTGGATCCCACCGGAGCCGGGTGCAGCACCCCCCGAGGTTTTGGAGTAAAGGAGGTCTTTTTGGGGTCAGGGCCTTCACTTTCCCCCTCCCTCTTCCTCCACTGCTGTTCTGACTCAGTGCAGCTACCAAAGCCCAATATTTCTCTCACGCTTTCCAAAGGTTTTACACTTCTGAGTTTGATTTTTCCAGTTCACCTTTCAGCAGTGAAATCAAAAAAGCTTGCATTTAAAGTGAAAAATGAAAACAACACACCACAAAGCATTCACTCTTCCTCCCTGTCACCATGCCCCCATCCAGAAAAGACTTCTCCATCCTTCTGTCGTTTTTCCTTTCTAATTCATACTATCATCAATTTATTTCTTGACACAGTCATTTCTGGCACCTACTTGTTCTCTAATCTTTTCACAGAAACCCACAGAAGAACTGAATCTAATCCTAACTGACCGGCTCCAAGCCCTGCCCTTGCACGACGCCATGCTGACACCGGCAGCTGTGGCACTGCGATGGTGCAGGCAAACCCTCCCAAGCCAGCATGCAGGGACCATGTCTGGGTGGGAGCAGGGACACCGCATCAAATGAAACCCACTATAAGCAGTGTCAAGCCAAATGTGACGAGCAAAAATGGTAAAGAAGTTATTGCAACAAGCCAGCACGAAATTGAATTGTTTTTCTTCATTAGACTGTGTTGCTGTTGCCCAATTTTAGCGTGCACATGTTGACCTGACTCTACACCAGCACACGTGCCAGGACATGCTGACAGTGACGGACTGACCCCCAGGCACGCACATGCTTGCTTCCCGTGCACTTCTGGATACGTCTCCATGTGCATCCCTGTACTGCAGCACTTCCAGGTCATTCACAGCACAGTGGGGGGAAAAAAAAAGAAAAAAGGTGCCCCTTTCTCCACCTCCTCTTCTGGCTTTGAGATGGGGACACCTGCTACAGCCACTGAGCCAGATGCCACATGAGCAGCCAAGGTTTGCGTCCTCTTCCCAGCACATCCCTCTGAAACTCGGGGTCTGTCCTCACTCCAGCAGCGGTCAGAGCAGGACTGAGCCACCCCACACAGCAAAAGCTGTCGTGCCCCTGCCGCAGAGCTGGGTGTGGGTGCCACTGAGGCTGATGACAGGATGCGAGAGCAGGAAGGTGCTGCAGAGCTACAGCAGGGAACTGACTACTTCTGCCCATGCTTCTGTTGACCACCCTGGAGGACCGCAGCTTGGTTGTCTCCCCTTCCACAAGAGCTATGGGGCACGGCATTCAGGACTGCCACGGAGAGGAGGGAGCACGGTCACCCATTTGCATCAGTTCCCACGCCAGCTGGGGCAGACATGAGTGGGTTGCCCGGTGCAGAGGAGCAGGGAGCACCAGAGCAAGAGCAGAGCAGGCACAGGGACGATGGGGAGCAGCTGGTGCTCTGCTGGGGCCAGACAGCCACTCCCCACCACCTGCATGCCAAGAGCGTTGTCCTGCCTTCCCATGGAGACACTGGCTCACGCCTCTCCCTGCTGCTCCATACTCACAGGACAAAGACCAGGGACTAACGACCACAGTCTTTTCACCATTCTCAGCTCTCCCTATTCCTATTCTCTTTAGTCCCCCCAAAATAATTTTTCAACCCAAGTATCCTTTCTTCCTGCCACTTGCAAATCACAGCATCTCTTCTTTTAGCTCCTCTTTCACAGGTCTCAGGCTGGTGTGATTGCTGCAGTGCAATTCTTTCTTGCCAGCACAGGGAATTAATTGAACATAGGCGCCGTTAAGTGCTTACAGTATTATACTTTCATCTTGGTGAAGGGAGCGGGACTTAGTAAAACAAACTGTGTCAGTCCATGTACCAGTCCTGATTAATTTTGTCAAGGTTTCTGCTTTGAGGCTGATACTGCCAGAGCTTGCTCTCAGGAGAGAATTACTAAACGCACTCACGTATACTCCTGAGAAGAGTGGAAGCATCCTGGATATAGTTTAAATTAACCTCCTCTCCACTGTGGGTGCTCAGGCTCGTCACACAGAGCCTCTGGGTGTGCAAGGAGACTCCGAGCAAGATTTTAAGGCTCTGCCACAGGATTCCTACATGCCCTGAATTACCAGTGGGGTTAGTGGACACCCTGGCTGAGAAGGGAGTGCAGGATCAGGCTCCCAGGGACAAAGGCAGAGCTATGGGTAAGCGGGATCTCTGCAGGGCACAAGAAATGTGTCTGACCCACAGCCTGTGGCCGAACAGGGAGACATTCTTGCTCGGGTCCTACGGCTGTACCTGAACTTTGCAGTGGCTCTTGGAGCACCAGCTCAATGGCCTTGCCCTCCAGCACTGTGTTGGCATGGGCAAGCAGGCTGGGCTTCCCCACCTAGGTGTTGGGGCATGGACCTTTGCAATGCCCTGCGTGGTACGATGTTGACCTCTAATAAATGCCTTTCCAAACTGACCACTATTTTGCATTTGGTGCTTTTCTGACAGAGAGGCTTGAAATGAAAGGGAATCCCAAGGTTCAGCTCACCAAGACCCCACTACCCAGCTCTCACATGGTGCCCATGGGGCATTCGAGCAGCACAGGGATGTACAGGCTACACCAGCTCTCAACCAGCTCAGCAATTCCTGCAGCAATGACAGGAGCAGAGCGGAACAGGTATTTTAAAACTACTAGTGGTCAGACAAGGTTCCCCTCCAGGAAACTCCAGCACTCCCCGTTTTGTGACCAGGCTGAACTGTAATGGTAAGTTCATCCTTAGGACTTGCTGCAGAACAAAAACTCCCATTTCATTTTCTTTTTGATGCATTAAATGTCCAGTCTTCTAACTCCAAATCAATGTGTCATTGCACACGCAAAGCAATATAACTTTATCTGTGCAGTGACTGAGTCTGTGTTTACTGAAACATAAGATTTTGAGAATATCAAAACAAAGTATCTAGAAGAGGACAAAAACAAGGAATCTAAGATTATACAGTTTACCAACTCCCGCCAGCAAAAAATGCCAGCATTGTTGTCATAATACTGTGAAACATTTCAATTTCAATAAAGCTGCAGTTTCTGAAGGAAAATGATAGCATCCAAATCTTTTTGTCCTTGCCTCATTTAAACACATGTTCACAGCATGCTGCTGAGTAAATACTGCTGTAGAAATCCTCGCCAGCCTGAGACGTGAGCCTTGCCACAAGGAGCACGCCTCCGTTTCAGTTGTGCTCATACGACACACCTCCTGCACAGTCGAAGACAAGGCAGAATTTGCCCCCAAAAATGTATCATCTGAAAAGGACACGAGAAAAAGAGGAAGAACAGGAAAAAAAGGGAATGGCACAGGTAAAAGGTGTCCTGGCAGACAGCAGCCGGCTCCTAACAAGCCTCTGTTTTAGAGTCTTCTCCTGACCCAGACCTGCTCATCTCCACCGGCTTCAGGGCACCACGGGAACGTACCCTGTCCTGCACCCTGGCCAGCATGCTCAGAGCGTATATGAGCCCATTATCTCAAACGAGCAGCTGAGCAGATCATGGGCACAACCTGCTGCTGCTGGAGTCAAAGTGCCACTGCCCATCCCTTGTGCAGCAGTGTGGAGCTCTGGGATGGCTTCAGGCTGGCTCTGGTGTGGCTCCGGTGCTGCTCCAGTGTGCACATCCTCCCCCATGGAGGTGCGCACCTGCAGGCAGGAGCATGGTGTGCAGCCCAGGAGCCTTGCCAAAAGCTCTCTCTCCATGAGGAAGGGCAGGCTTGGGGCTGGGTTTTCATTTATTTTTAATATCCTGCCAGTTTCTTTACTGGTTTGCAAGCAAAATTTAAAAAGCGACCCAAAACCTGGCTTCCCAGGCCTGTCCATGCAGCAGAGCTTTGCTAAAGCAGCTCTCCTGCTTCCAAAGGAGTTGCAAAATTAGAAATTAAGAAAGCGTGGCGCGCACTCTTCCCCCCGGCTAAAGCATCTTCTCCACACAGCCAAGCCAAAATCCCGCAGGCGCTGCCGGCTGTGGCCATGGAAACTGCGGGTTTAAGCGCAGGGCTCCCCTGGCGTTGTGCAGCTATGCCCATCCATATTAGCTGGAGATCTGTCCGCTGATTTATGATGGAAGCGCTAACAAACCCTTAAATGTGGCACGGCAAATAGCAGCATTATACCAGCACCATGGCATGGGAGGCAGAGGCTTTCTATTGCTCCCCAAGGATTTGTTTAAGGACAAGAACCATGATGAATACAGCCTGGGTGGCTCAATTACTTGGGGACTCAATTACTTAAAACAAAGAAACTGGATGAAAAAAGTACGACAAAAATTCAAAATTATTTCTCTGCTGGAGGTCACATATAACAGCCCTGTCATCCATAAATCTGGAAATCTCTAAGGCATGCTACTCCTCTGTTGAGAGATGACAATTAATTGGTATTTTACTTACCTCAACCATGCAAATTATGCAGGGAAAAATTCTAATTACTGCATGCTACATGTATATAAGGTCAAAGTGGGCCAGCTTTTGACAGTGGTGTAAAACGGATTATGTTTATCCTTCACATGAGGGCCATGATCCTGCATGAGCCACGGGGCTCCTGCCCCCCACCGCTTGTAGGGACCATGCTGGCGTCAGTGAGGCTGCGCAGGCACAGCTGTCCCTTGCAGGAGGGATGGATCGGGCAAATGCACAACTGGGGAGCAAACACAACGCGAGGTCGGGGGAAAATGCAAAGTGCTTCAACAAGCAAGAAACAACAGTGTGGGGAGCGATGGGGCTTGCATTTGGCCATAAGCAACCCAGTGCCTCCCTGAAGCAGGCACTCCCGATAAAGCTCCCCAAGTTTTGTCTGAACAGGATTCCTCACTCTCAAAAACATGGGGATCCTGCCTTCTGGCAACACTTTGTTTCTCTGGAAGGATTTTAGGGGGCAGAAAGGGGAAGACAAGACATTTGGGCACAGGGCTTCTTGCTGGCGAAGGGAGCCAAGGCCATTTATGCACCCTGATAGAGACCTGCAGTCCCACATGGGGGCCGAGCACGGGGACTCAGGACCATGCCAGGACATGCTTCCGACCACCTCAGCAGTGGGCGATTGCCACTGGATTGCAAACAGGTCACAGCTTGCACCAAGCCCCTAAGGCTGGGACGGCAACTTACCCAGGAGTCCAGGGTTGGGAAACCTCCAGGAGTCATTGTACGTTGAATATTGTGGGTGGCTGTATGGGCTCCCAGAAAACTCACTCCCTAAGTTAAAGAGAAAAAGACAAAACAAAAGATCATTTTATTTGAGACCACAGTTACTGTTGTAGGGGAAAGGAGCTATTCAGTGCACTGTGCCAGCCATTCAGTGCCACTGCTGGCCACCCTCTTTGAGGAAGGGCAATATGGGTGGGCAAATTATTAAATAAGTGGGTGCAGTCATCTTTTACACATCCTTTTTGCATTGCAGCCCAGGCCTGTTGAGCTGGTGGGATTTTCTCAGGCAGTCTGTGCTGCAGGAGCAAGACAGCAAGGCGGGATGGAGAGGAGTCTGGGACACACCGACAGGACACACCCTTGCCTCCACAGCCCTACAGCACTCAGGGCAAGTAACACAATACGAGGACAGGGCTGCTCAGACAGGCTCTCTGCCAGGAAGAGAAGATGAACCAGCTAATTTTCTAGATACCCTTCCAAGCTCTCCAGAACATGGTCTTGGTCACAGATGTCCACCCATCACTGCAACCCAAGGAGAGGGATGCTTGCATCAGTTTCAGATGGCTTTGAAACCCTCCAGACAAAGGCACAGAAAAGGTTTGAAGAGTTATTGCTATTTATCTCCTCACCGGCTCCCGCTCTTCCCATCTGTTTGTTCTCTTCACATGTCACCTCCCATTTCATACTTCAGCTGCAAGCTCTTCAGGACAGAGCCTTGCACCATGGGGCTCTGACCCTGGTCAGGGCACCCGGCTCCACCACCATGCAAATACCAACACTGCTGCTGATTTATTAGGAAATCTTCCACGAATGACAGTTTTCCGCTCTCCTCCTCTCTTTCTTCTTCCTCTCTTTTTCCCTCTCTCATACACAAATATATGCACGCACAACACAGCACAGCAGGAGAAAGAGGAGGTTTCCTACGGCAAGAGGAGGAGAGGGCTACCAGGCTGCAGCAGAAGATCCTCACTGTGACCTTCGCCTGTTCTGGTCCTCGGCGCTTGTGTAGCCCGCGCCCCAAACCCAGGGACTGCCTTTACCCCAGCCGAGCGGCAGACCTCTGCCGCCACATCTCCAGCTCCCTGGGCTCAGCACCCCCAGCCAGCATGACCCACAGACCTGCCCTGGGGACGACGACCAGGTCCCCAGGCCCATGAGTGGCCTTCTTGCTTAGGTTTTGGCAAGTTGCTGAGCCACTGGCCCCAGGGGAGAGTGGACGATGCACTGGTCAAGGCATTGCAACCCCACTGCACTGTCTGTCGAGGGGATCTCTCATCTGCGATAGCACCTGTGCCTGCTGTGCAGTCCTGGCAGCCGCTGCGGCCACCTGCAAAGGTATTTTCTGCCAATACAGAAATAATGCAGGTTGGTGACAAAATTTAGGGTTGGGTCCAGGGTAGCTTGGTCTCCATGTGATGCTGCTTCAGTAAAAATGAGCTGCCTCTCAGCCTACACCAAAGGACACCAGTAAACACGCTGAACGTGCTGATGGTAAGAGCCGCCCATCACTGGTTTGCTCCAGGTGGTCTCCGTTAACAACCCTTCTCTGTTCACCACAGCTCTTCAGACCCGTAGGACTGCACCCACCAGCCTCAGCCTGCTCTCTCCCTCCCAACCCAGTGTCCACGGACAGGGCAATGAGATGAGGTCTGAAGCCAGCAGCAGCAAGCGCTTCCACGCTCAGCACGCCTTGCTGTTTTGACCACATTTCTGCACAAGCTCAGAGAGGGTTTTCATTACTGCTTCTAAGGAATGGCATTAATTCACCACAAGCCATGGAAAACAGAGCTGTTTCTAAACGTTTCTTCCTGGTGAAGTACATCGTATCTATCTTTCCTCTCTGCTCCCTGTCCTGGATGACAGATGACTTCAGTACTTGAAGGTTACCTCTGTCACTGCTCACTCTAGAAGAGTGAGGCATGGTGAAGATGGTGAAGCCAGAAGAGATGTCAGGAGCCACCCGAGGTACCAGGGCCACTGGCAAAGGCATCCCCATTGCTTTCCACCAGCCAGTGAGCAAGGTCCTTCCGGCAGGACAGAGTGGCTCCTCTCTGGTCCCTTCTTCTGCTTCCCCACTGCTACACCTGAGGCTGTCTGCTCAGCCAGAACCCTCCCTGCTCGCCCCCTGTTCCCAAATCCCCTCAGTTTCCAGCAAGTGTCTGACCTGGCTCTGCTCTACTGGTGTTTGCCCAAGCCTGCAAAGCGCATGGGCAGCAAACTGGCTGGTAATGTCACAGGTGAGTGATATGATCTTTCCCAGTCCTTGAAGGGTCACGGCCAGGTCCTCCTTCCAGTGTGTGCTGCACAAAAATCCCTTCTTGCTGTGGGTGCCTCTTCTACGGGGAGGGGCTCGCACACTGCCTATCCCAATGGTTTCATCTCTTCCTTTCCACAGGGCAGCGAGAAATGCAGAGGTTTAGCCCTGTTTTAGTTGCACAAAACAGTTGCGCTGCCTGACTGACACGACACGCGAAAGCCGATGGGAGCAAGTCTCACTGCTCTGTCCTCCCCTGGAGCTGCGTGGTGCACGGACAGAGGGACAGGGTGGACAGGACAGCAGGACAGACCCCGATCCCCACTGTGGGCTGTTTGCACAGGGTGTGCAGAGGAGCCTGTCCAGCTCCCCCATGCACTGGTAGCACCCCAGGCTTTGAACGAAGCTTGCAGCTAGCCGCTGCACCCCTGCAAGAGCTGCGCATCAGGGAGGGCACGTGTACCCATCCGAGGACAGGACAAGCCCTCATTTTCAGCTGTCCCACCACTCTCCCTCCCTCCTCTTTGCACCCACCACTCCCCTCTCCCGTCCTCCCGAGGCTGCAGAGACCCGGTCTGTCCCGCGCTGACGCTGCACACGCCTCTGAGCAGGCGGCAGCGCTTTCTAAATGCTCATCAGCGCTGCGGCAGGGCTGCGGGTGGGAACAGGCTGACATTTCATTGTTTCATCCTCTCCTGCCTTGCTCTCCTCCCCCACCATCCCCATTGCCCTCCTCCCCACACTCACACACAGACACACATCGTGGACCCTCTCTGGGGGATGCTCCGGTGCCTGTCAGGCTGAGGCTTCCAATTCTCTGTTTTTTATGCCTCAGTGGTCAGGGTGTCAAGCTCCTGCAGTACAGACCAGCCAGGAGCTCGAGGAGTCACTGAGCACCATCAGCTCGGTGACAGTATTGCTTGCTTCTTAACATACTCTGCATATCCATCAGCCTTACAGGAAAAAAAAAAGAGAGAGAGAGAAGGGGGGCAGGAAGGAAAATGAGAGAAAAGAAATACGAGAGAAGGGAGGGGAAAAGGAGAAGTGGGGGAGAAAGTCTCAAGTCCTGCTACTGCCATCGCAGCACTTGGGCAGACAAATGGTACAGCCATAAGTGAAACTAAGCTAGATGAATGAACGCTGCATGAATGCCTCGTGATTTCCACCAGATATTCCAAGGTCCATCAGCTACACTTCTTGACAGCACTGCTTAGTGGCCAGCCCTCTCCCCATTCAAAAACACAGCAAGTCAGCTACCCAGGGATGCGCACACGTGCAGCATGTTGCACACACATGCATGGTGCCTGCCCGCACCACAAGAAGGGGTGAAACAGTAAGCCCCCTCCTTAGTAATTCTGGCATCATTGAGACACAAAGACACCAAACCAAGAGCTTCTGCCAGAGTTAGCCCACCTCTCACTGCAGACCTAACTCCACACTGCCACGGTGCTTTATGTGGCTATAGCCCAAAAAGGGTCAGACCCCACCCCTGTCACCACCAGAGGCAGAGGTGCAGGGGAGGAGGGAAGAACGATTCCCAGTAATGCTGCTGCTACAAGACAGCAGCAAGCCCTGGGAGATGCACTCTACCCTGAGATGGTGGGACAGAGGCATAGCCCCCTTGCCTACAGGGTGAGCCCCAGGGGCGGCTGCAAACAGAGTCTGAAGGTGGTGGATGGACCCTCTGCTGCAGGCAGAACAGCATTATCTGTCCTGCAGCACCGCGTTGTCCGTTCTGCAGCATTTTCTCTGGGGATTATCAACTCGTGTTTACCAGTCTGTTTGGTTTTAAGGTAAGCTTCCTGCAAGTTTCCTTTGTGATGTGCAGAGAAACTGAAAAGTGTGAGCTTAAAAATCTCAGGAACCAAGAAATGAAGAAAGATTTCATGGTGTCTCTCAAACTGCCATGGCTTTAAAGAACTGCCTCTGCAGGGGATGGGGGAAGATGCAGGCACCCCTGTGCACTGGTGCTGGACTTGGAGCAGCAGGGTGCTGGAAACCCTCCTCCCCTGCCAAAAGGCAGAAGGATGGGGCAGACAGGCAGAAGGGACAGCAGACACCGTCGGACGGCTGGCTGCGCAGTAGGACAGATCCAGAGTCAATCTCAGCCAGCTTTGGATCTTGGCAGGTGAGAGGGGGATGCAAATTACTTGCCATCTAATTTTTTTTAAACTTAGATGCTGTAACCATAGAGTAACGTAAGTTGGATTGGGCTTTTGTGGGTTATCTGCTCCAAAGCCCTGCTCAAAGCAGGGCCAGCTTTGACATAGGTCATGTCCAGCCAACGTGTGGAAATCTCCCAGGATGGAGATTTCACATCTTCCCTGGGCCCCTGCTCCAAAGCCTGGCCACTGTCACAGCCCTACCACCATTCGCCGCACAGAGCACCCGGCTGCAGTCCCATTAGGTAGCACAACAGTAATGAATGTGTCCTTTAGCCTTGTCTTCTTAGGACCACATGGCACTTAACACCAGGAGAAACCAGCAGCCTAGTCAAACATGGAACATGCTCATTACCCAGCTGCTGGTACCTTTGGACTGAAACACAAAATTTGAACAAATACTCAACAAAGAAGTTTTATATGTCACTTCCAAGTTCAACACATTGCTTTGGTCCCCAGAGTCTCAGAAGACCCCGTGAATCAGAAGCTCCAGAGCCAGTACAGCTCAACCAGAGCCAGCTATGTGAAGGCAGACACGTGTTTACGCACTTTTCACTGCATTTTCTCAGATACCAGGTTGCACATGTGTTTGGGATGGGCAGAAGCCATCAGGACCACGGGGGTGAGCAGTTGTGTCCATATGACGGCTGCAGGTAATACAAAGCGCAGGTGATGCAATGTGCAGGTGATACAATGTGCCTTCCTCCCTGCGAGCACCACGCAACAGCTCCCAGCGAGTGCCAGCGGGAGCCGCTGCCACCCAACAGGGAGAGCAACCACAGCCCCGCAGCTGTGCCATCCCTCCTGCCGGGCTCGTCCCAGCCGCTGGTTTTCTCCACCAGTCCCAATTAGCTAGGTCCTTTTGCCATCCAAGCTCCAGGTTTAGGACGCTGTTTTATTTAGCCCTTCCATTTGGCAGAAAATTAAAACAAACCAGGAGAAATGGTGTTCAACAAATGCAACTGCATGAGGGACAAGAACGGGAGGTTGTGGGACAAAAATCAGAGTCCTGGCCAAGAATAGCAACACGTTGCCCATTCCTCGTTGAAGTCCTGGGTAAGTTTAAAAATAATCTGCTGTACTTGTCCCTAAGTTGGGCCCCTGCGGATTAACCCCTCTCCCCCTCCACCCTGACCTCCTGGAAGAGGCTACAGGTGTCGCTACCTTTCCCTTGCGGCAAAGGACCTTACTGTACCTTTTTTAAATTAACATTCTCATGACTTTTATTTGTTTTCTATCGTTTTCTTTTGTGGAAGTAATCACATGGATCATAAATTTCTTCAGTGAATTCCAATAACAATCATTACCCTGGTAGCTAAGATATGCTTGACTGCATGGGGAGCAGGGCTAAACACTGCACTGAGCCACACGAATGCACCCAAGCAGCCTGCATATCACCAACTAACATTGCGAAATAACGGCTATCCAAATGCAGCCTTGAAATCTATTACACAAAAGTCACGTGTGCAATAGGGCCAGGCATCACCTGCACTGGAGGTGGATATAAACCAAAGGACAGCAGAAGAAGTCGCTTCTCACGGTATGCCAGCACCACCCGAAAGGTTGCTTCATGACCGAGCAGCCCCGGGCAGCATCTCGCATAAAGGCAGAGCGACAATCAAGTGTGAGACCTTAGAAAAGAAGGAAAATTGTCTGGCCTCTCTGCGGAGAACAACAGCATATTTCCCCCTCAGTAAAGCGAATCTGCCTCTCTGCAGCAAGCCACCGTAATGGCTCAGGGCCACCAGAAAGAGGTCTGCAGCCCTGCCTGGAAGGCTGCAGCCACCGTGACTCACAACACTCACTCCCCTAGCAGTTTTCTCTGTGTACAGGGCAGCTGGGAAACACCTTTCAGTTAAAACTTGCTTTCACACAAAAAAGTAGTTTCACATCACTTACATACTTTTGCAAATTTGTGACAATTTTCAAAAAATTCTTCAGTTAAAAAGAGACTTGGATTTTAATTTTTTTAAAAAATCAGATTTTTTCCAAACGAATCTTTTCTTTTTCTTCTAAATTCAGAGAGATATTAAGTTTTCAAATTGAGTTCAGTGAGGCTAAAAAAAAATCCAAAAATCTCAACTGGAAAACAAACTGTATCTTTGAAGTAAAGTCCAAAGCAATTTTTGGTGTCTTTTTTTGTTTTGATTGAACCTTGGAATTTCTTCCAATTTTAACATTCATCAGCAAACAAGAAAATCAGTGATTTACACTGCTCTAATCTCTAAATATCAGCTGTATTTAACCTGGGGGACTGGAAACCCAGGGCACACCATGGGTCGACCACCAGCAATCTGCCAGGTCTTCTCCTGGTCCCTTGCTTTTTGTTTGTCCACAGAAGTCCCACAGGAAGAAGGACACTGATAACTCTGCCTTCCGCCCTACAGACCAAGCGCACTTGGCCGTTAATCTGCCTGCTCTAGACCGAGCAGTCCACGCACTACAAAAAACAGAAGCGCAAAAACGGGAAAAATTACCAAAATACAGCCCTAGTGAAACAAAACGTGTATTTCAGAAACAATGTTCCCCCAGAAAGAAGCTGAGCAGGAAAATACACAATATATAGCAAAAGCCTATGTCATGTTCTACCCAGTTTATCTCAGTGACAATACCCAGGTTAATAACCAGCTAAAAATCCTAGGATGAGCAAGCAGGATTCATAGGCCAGTCTTTGAAGGGCAGGCTTGGGAAATTTTCTCAAGACCAGATTATCAGAAACCGCGCCAGGACGAATTACGGGTCCAACACATGAGGGCGATCGCTGCCGCAGCCAGATCCCTCTGGAAGGGAACGGCAGCCTGGGTGGGGGGGCCATACACACATTTCAGGTGTTGATGCCACCCTCGTGCCCGGCTCCCGCAAGCGACGGATGCGCCACCCCAAAGAGACGTACGCCCGCACCCCGCAGAGCGAGGCAGGGACGGCAGAGCGAGGCAGGGACGGCAGCCCCAGGCATGCCCTCCTGTCTGCCAGCTGCCTCCCCCCGCCCGCCGGCTGCGGTTCACACCCTGCCTGTGCCGGCAGGACGAGGGCAGCGGGGCAGCGGGCATGGACGCCACGCTCTTGCTGCTTCCCTCAGACGTACCCACAGCCGGAGCTCACTGCCTGCCTCTGGCTTTCCCTTCGGGGATGGCGGCCGAGCCCCTGAGAGCTGGCAGGAGTCCCTGGGGGATTTGCTCCAGCCCGGAGCCCAGCATCCTCCTGGCACGCAGCCGCTGCCTGCCCCTGCCCCGCTGGCGGCCAACGGAGGATGTCGGCAGGACGGGAGGAGGCTTAGCATCACGCACCCCACGAGCTTGCACAACGCCGGGGCCAGCATGGTTTGTGGTTGGAAGGAGCTTTAATGAAAAAGAAACGTTTCCCAAGGGGACTGAAAAATGCCATTTTGGAAAACCTCTTCACGAGCAGTTTTGAAAGAAGAAAGCTGCTTTTCAAAACACCTGAGACGCTCTGCATCAAAATGGGAAACTGCTCCTGGTCTCTGGACCCTTGGTTACCTGGAGTTGTATCCAGCAATTTATCTATTCCCACAGGAAAGGAGTGAATAAAGCGTTAATAAATGGAAAAGGGGAAATGCTTTCTGCACAACTAATTTTTTTTTTTTTTTTTTTTAGGATGTAATAGAAAGTGATAGATTTCAGCAAAAGAACAGCCTTCACAAATTATTTTCAAGTAAAACTTTCCTTACACAGAATAAAATCTTCAATTCTTGATTTTCAATGAAAAAAAAAGACAAACAGCGAGTTCTGAGCCCATTGAGCGTCTACCTGTGTTCTTTAAACGCAACACGATAAAACTATGTCAAAACTTTCATCCAGCTGTAGCTAAGACAGAGCCCCTGGAGCTGCAATGTACTGGAAGAGCCGGCCGACCACGAGTACACAGTCACTCACTCACAGGATCCCAGATAGTGCTATTAATGCCATACAATTAACTAGACAGTGTCTGTACCGCTCGTTGAAAGAACAGCCAGGAAATGCGGCGATAACTGTTAATTGCCACGGCCAGCAGTGCAAGCAGCACCCTGCTTCCATGGCCAAGCACTCACAACACCTTCCTCGAACAACTCTGAACAAAGAGTGAAACACCTTTTGCTTGTTAAAGCTCATTTCTCTCCTAAAAGCAGGAGGAACAACCTGCTGGCTGGAACCCCAAAATGCTTCCTATACCCTTCATGCTCAGTTACCTACAGACACTACCACAGCCACCCGCCTGGATGGCCGAAGTGATGCTGGGGGCAAAATCCAGCTTCGAGCAGGGCGTGGGGTTTGCTCCATTAGCAGGTGGTGTATTGCACACAGATCCACCAGCGAGGGTGCCGGGGAGCCTGCCACCACCAGCAGGCTTAGGCAGTGTTTTCCTGGGATGTCGTGGACCGCGCCGTTGGCAGCAGCTTCCTCCTGGGAGCGCTGAGGGAGCACGTGCAGAAATACAGCCCACGCGTACGGACAGACATGCACTGACAAAGAGATCTGCTGATAGGCACACACAGGTACGTACATACTCCTTACATATTTAGGGGAACAGGCTTGTAAATCCACTTGTGAATCTGCTATATGAATCCAGGGGATCGACAGATCGCTTATTATCATCTATCAGCCCTTCCACCAGTGCACTTATACTCACCAAAAGCACATCCCGCTTATGTCTGTAATGTCTTGTAGTCATTGATTAACCCTTCAATGAACGGTCTAGCTGCAACCATCACCCGAACTTTCACACATGTGATTTCAAAACAAAACTAGTACGCTGGCTAATTTTTTCTGCGCGTCAGCCAAGCAGAAGTTTATTGCAGTTGCAGCTAGAACACACTTGGTCACATTCAGACGATGTCTCTCCAAAGTTCCCAGTCCCATCAAGACTGCCAATTAACTTCTAATGTTCTATATAATTTTATGATCATAGAGATTGGACAGTATTTCCCCCTTATTTTATCTTTATATTAACTACCATCTGCTTAAAGAAGTACAATTTTATTTTTAACGATTCTGAGTAGGTTGTCATATTTTAAGAAAACAGTAACATGCAGATTTTTGAAACACTACCTCATTTCCAAGAAGCTACAAGGCACAGAAATCCCATCAATGACTAATGAGTTGTGGGTTAAGGTGGACGTACCTTGCTGTGAAGTCACTGTACTATTCTCGACCCGTGCTGCCTGCCATAAAATTTTAATGCTGCTTCTGACATATTTATGAAACACCTCACCTAGTCTTTGCAGGATGACAAAAAGATTTATATCTGCAATTACTGCAAGCACATAGGTTTTAGCTATGCACTTTAAACTTTTGTACACAAAGGTATTTAACTTTAATACAACAAAGGTAGGTGGTGCCACAGAGCAACCATATTGGAACTGCATTAGGAGGGATTTATCTCCCTGTACCAGGAGGACAACTGCCCGACTCATCTGCATAGAAGATGGCATTGCAATTAATGACAATGAGGAATTTTCCCGTTCCCTCTCCTGGATCCCCCCTGCAGAGTTGTCTGACCTCTCTACCAGCCACCGGCACGCAGCCTGTTGGGACCTTGGGCAGACCCAGCAGCGAGAAGCTGCACCGCTGGCAATACCAAGCCCAGCAAGCCACGTGAGCCACACACGGGGCCTTGGCGCCGGCGCTGCCGGACACGGGGCAGGGAATGCGGTGCCGCTCTGTGCTGCTTGCTGCAGCTGCTTGCCCCAGACCAGCTCATGGCTCTCCCCAAGCCTGGTCTGTGGGGCTGCCTGCGACCTTCGCAAAGCCTCATTTCACACCGTGCCCAGGCAAGATGAGGGGCACGGAGTGGACGAGGGGCATGGAGTGCCCTCCATCCACACAGGGTGTCACTCACTCCCTGCCCTTGCACCCAGGCTCTCCAGATCTGCACATGTGCAGCCCGACAGCATACAAGGGCCGGCACCGTTCCATCTTCTCTGCTCTGGACTGACCGGCTGGTAGTGCAGGTGGGATGAAAAGGAAAACTTCCGTCTCACAGAAAATATGAAACTTTACAATATGGATTCATCCCACATTGGTGCAAAAAGTGCCAAGAAGTATCTTGTGGGATGAAATTCTCCAAACTGTGTAATGGAAATGTTGCATTTGGTTCAGATGAAAATATTCGACTCCATGCTTCACCCTGACTTTAGCCTTTTTTATAATTTCAGCCTTAATAATGATAATGTAATGTGTAGTTACTTCCAGGAATTACACAAGTAATTTAGCTAGTAGCAGAAGTAGATATTATGTTACAAGCCATAATAACATAGCCACAGTGTGGAAATTGTGAAGTCTGGAAATTAAGCTTTTTGGAAGCTTGGTAAAGGTACGTTGCTGCTGACATGGAAGCAGTCTTCAATTATCTGCAAATGCAGGTGAGAATGGGGGCAGGAAAGCGTCTGCATGGCTGAGGGAGCATACTCCCACACTGGCATCTTCCCAGGCATCCTGCTGGTGTCCCCATTCTCGGTGACCATGTCAGACCATGCCGGGGGCCGGCCACGGCTCAGCTGGGACCAGGCCAGCGGTTCCGGCTACACCAGGCAACAGCCAGGTCCTGCACTTTCTGCTGAGCTGGCAGCACCTTCGATGGACGGAAAAGTCTCTTATCCTCGTGTAAACCCCCTGCGTGGATAAGCGCTCCTGGCTGAGATGCTCAAAACCTCAGAATCTTAGCCCTTCTGCCTGCAAGACCAGGTTTTCAGCTGGACTCCAGGCTTCAGCCACCCCTGGACTGGGGCTTTAGCACGTCAGCAGGGTCTGCTTTCCCCCTCTGGTTCTTTCTGTCATCACGGGGAGCTTGTGCAAGCTCTGAAATACAGAGACACGGCCCCAGCAGAGATGTCAGTTTTTCTTTCTGACACCAAACACAATGCAAATGAATGCCTGAGTGACAGAAGACAGATAATTTCTCACTTGATTTTCACTGCACTGCTTTGGTTTTACACCACATCCACGTTACAGTCATCCTTTTAATGCAGAGAAAAAACATGTCAGCCAATCTCAGGTCAATCTCCAGGAGTGCAGCAGCTCGGTCCTCCAGCAGGACGGACGCTCTGCTGGCAAACGTTTTGTAGCCAAAACCATTTCCAAGTAATGTCTGCAGATGCTTAGCCTGGCCTGATCCAGCTGAATCAGCCAAAAATTGTGCTGAGGAAGAGAACATGTGGTGGGGAAGGGATGATGGACAGGGTGTCTCCTCCCACGCGTAGTGGGCTGATGCTTGAGGACACCGTGGCTGCTGTGGCACATCCCCCAGGGGGACCCATGGGTCCCCACACATCCCAACAGCCCAGGCTACACCTCCACGGGACCAGGCTCCTCACCAAGGGCTGGCATTACATTTCCTGACTTTAGTAAACGTGCAAGATCGAAGACTAGAAAGCCTGGGCTGAGGCGGCACCTTCATGCTGAAGGAGGCTGGTAGGAGGAAAAGAAGATGGGGCAGCATCGTCACCCCATGCCCAGCACCTCTCACCGACACAGCAAGCAGCCCTTCTCCCACCTGGGCACTGCTTATCCCACCACAGAGTCCATGCACACCTCTCCATGTAAGGAAAAATTCCGTGTATGCTTGGAATTTATTTATTGTCACAAAGTGTCTGTGTGGCAAAGCAACCTTTGCTGCTGCTACCCGACATTGACGGGTTTTAGTGCATCTGCTGCTAAACGGACATCGAGTCGGGACCAGAGTGCTGCTTTTAGTCTTTTTATGTAGGAGTTAAGGGGGTTACATTTAAATTTCCCAGCTTATTCTGCAGTCAGTGCAGAGCCTGATCCCAAATCTACTGCAGTCATAGGTGACAGATGCCTTATTTGCAATCAAAGTGCCCCAGTGCCATATTTGCTGCTAGAAATAAGCGAATGCATCCTTCTTTAGGGAGGCTTCTCACTTCCCCATCTGGGCTGTCCCCCTTCTCCTGGCACAGCCAGACAGCCCGTGAGCAGGGCATGCAGGAGACACGTCCTCGGACTCTTCCCACCTGCACACCTCTGTGCAAGGTTTTACACCTGCCCGACACGGGTGCACACACGAGTTTTCCAACACAAACACTGCTTGCTACAGCTTGGCAGCCTCCACTTTAAAATGTGTTTTCAGAGGAAAGTTCTGCATGGAAATGGGGCAGTCCTTGCAGCACCTTCCTTAACTTACTAAGGCATGTCATTTTGCTTAAAATTTTTCACTTAATTTGGTTTTCTTTCCATTACCTCATTTTGTTTCTTTTGCGCTGATGATATTACATTGCATCATACTGCATTGCAATCTATTGCAATGTCTTGGCATTTTCACTTGTTTTGATAAAGTCTCAATGTGTCCAGAAACTCCTGGAAAGAGAATACTTAATTCCCAAAATATTTAATTTCAATTTGTGCCATAGACATTAGTTCTGAGCTTTGGAGTTTACCGTGGGGCAGATGTTCTACGTTCAAACAGTCCTAACCACAAGCAAACTCCCTCCAGCAATCATCACACAGAAATCAAGCCTACAGTCTCAGAAAACAAGTCCAGTGAGTGGTAAAAGGGCTGGATTAATAAATAATGCTCTGCAGGAGAGCGGCTGCAAAGCCACCTAAAACCTCTGCACAGGTCATCCTGCAGCAGCAAAGGGGAGCGTGCGGGGAGCTGGGGGTGCCTGGGTGCAGGACGTGGTCTCCAGCGCTCCCCTGACCACACAAATGCTGGAAGCAGGAGACACCCAGTTCATCGCAGGACAACTTGGAAAGTGCCTCCCAACACCATGAAGCTGGGCAGATAGCAAACCCCTCAGGCTATCGCCCAGAGCCAGACACATCTTTCAGTATACGCAGAAACCCAGGCTTGGGATGACACACGACAAGCCACCCTTCCACAGGGTGGTCAACGCGGGCGGCAGGCGGGCTAGCCAGGGTCTAACACCTGGGAGAAGAGAAACTGCATCCTCCCCAGCACCCACCACACAAAGAAGCACTTGGCAGTTGGGCTGTAGAGCTCAGATGTGACGGGAATGCAGACTTTGTTCTCCCATGACTGCTACCGGCTGCTGCCTTCGGGGTGACACCACGCACTCCTCGCGCAGCGCGGTGCAGCAGGAATACAGCAGCCTCATCACACTCCTGCTCACAGACACAGCGGGCCATGAAGTGCTTTCCACTCCGCTTACTTTGGGGATCTCGGCGCTTGCTCATAGTCAAACACAGTTTGTCAGGAAACTGCCTGATGGATTCTGGTGGCTGGGTCTGGCTCCTGCATGCGCCCAGCACATTAGGCGCAGAGCTGCTCCAGCGCCCGAACCACCACTGGCAGCTGTGACAGATGCTGGGCACACCACAGTGCTCAAAGGTCTGGCAACTCGCTGTTCGTAGCCGCGATGCTTTTGTAATCTCCAATTTTTTTAAACTCTGGGTACTGACATAACACAAGGAGACACAATCATAAAAAAAGCTGAATGCTCAGAAATGATAAAGCATTTTGTGTGCTCTCACGTGGCTGATACTCTGGTATGAGAAACCTCATCATGAGCAAGGGGTTGAGTTCGGCCCTGCAAGCACAAGCTGGTCCGGGTCAGCTCCAGTCATGCTTTCCCACCTTGGAGGGAATGCCTGTACGTGGCTCAGGACATCAGGCACCTTAACCGGCTTGTCGGTGCTCTGCTTCACTAATCCAAACCACAACTTTCCAAAATCAGAACTAATTTAGACCTCATGGCTTCCTATTTACAGTTAGCTTTTTCTTACTGTGTTTCCACCAACAGACAGATGTCAATAATGACAAAACCAGCGCGAACAGGAGGGGACCTGCAGAGGGTAGAGGATGCAGCAGCATGCCTCACCCGCGGCACGCTGCCTCCCAGCTGGACACCAAGCTCTCATCGCCAGCACATCAGGGGTGCATCACCTGGGGAGCCACTGTTTTGAGAGCCAGCCAGGAAACGATCTGTTAGGAAACCCTTTGTAAAACTGTTCCTGCCTTCCCAGAGGAGGAGGACAGTGGTGCACCCTGCAGCCCCCACAAGCAAAGGGGATGTCCTTGGTGTCCGGAGGAGACCCTGGGAGCCGCCTCGATGGGGGCAAATGGACCCTGCGTAGGGTGAGCTCTGCCAACCAGCCCCACGTCGGGCAGTTCCCGATGCCAGGTCCTACAGGACTAATGCAATTATCGAGCAGAGGGCAAGTTTTTAACACATTTCATCTCCAAGCACCTCATCTTTAAATTTCTGGCTCTGGGTATTTTGGGGCAGAGACTCGTGTTCATTGTAGCTGCCAGCACGATGGGGCCCAAAAACAACTGGCTTGCAGGGGACAGAAAAATGTTTAGTAACATAAAAAAACCAACAACAGCAACAAAAGGCTTTTTAAATTCTCACTGTTGCTTTTATAATCAGCAGTATTGCTTAAATGTGGGCAGCACATCAGACCCATAACAGCCTCTGTTTTCAGCTGCCGCCAGTGTCTCCTTGTGGGTACCTCAGCACACACTGCACAGAGACAGGAGGTGGAAGGGTCCCGCAGTTCCCCCCCCAGAGACGCAGGATGGAGCCCTATGCCATCAGCTGGGCACCTCCAGCCCTCTCCTCCCTGTCCGCGGGGGCAGGGGGTGGCCACAGTGCCGCCGGCAGCATCTCTCCGATGCCAACAGCACGCTGCATTGCCCAGCGCAGCATCCTCCGCAATGATGCTCCACGAACTCCGTAACCACAGTCAAGCCAGCAGCTCTGGGCAGGGCTCCAGAAGAAATGACCACAAACCCCGGCTTCCATCCCTCAGTGCTGAACACCCCCGACAGCGATGCTTTTTGCCACGAACGGTGGCTTAACTTGAAAAAGACTATCTGAACAGAGCATTCCCCTATCCCACGGGCGGCATCGCTTGGCTGCCGGAGCCCCAAACCCTGGCACTGTCCCGGGGTGGGGAGGGGATGGTTTCGGCATTGAGGTCTGGCTGGAAACCACCCCCTCAACCCCGCAGCTCCCCAGCGTCGCTGCACGCCGCTGCTGGCTGACGCGACTGATTGATTTGACTGAAGGTAGCCAAACTGTCACTCAGGAGGTGCCCCCTTGGTACCTCTTCTGGCTGGATCTACTTGAGGGTGGGATTGCCTGAGCCACTCCTGTCAGGGATTTCAAAGGGAACAAGCGGCTGAATGCGGATCTGACAGCTCGGCCGCCGAATTAGGGCTATTTGCATGCTAATTTCCACTGTGCTTAACTCACTGGCAGACCTACAGTGAGAAGCAGCCTCTGCATGTTTGGAACAATGCTTGACTGATCTAGCTGCGTTAACGAGCAAATTATGGTAATTTTGTTATTACAAATGCATAGAAATTTCCAAAGAGTGGAGCAATACAATATGTTTTCTCTCCTCCTCCTCCTCACTCCTAAATACGGACCCTTTTGTTTATACACACTTCACCTTGCTTACTTATGTTTAGATATGCACAGCGTCTCACCTCGACGGGAGGAGGCAGAAATTACAGCCGGAGCAGAGGGAGCCCACAGAGCAGACGGGACAGGCTTTGCTGCACATGGGACACTTGGGACCGCATCCTCAGCCGGTGTAAAGCAGCACAGAGCCCTGGCAGTCGGGGGTTGGGACTAATTGACCCCAGCTGAGGATTGGGTCTGTAAGAGGAAGGCGGGTTTGGGAACAGCAGATCCAGAGGCTGTTGGCTTCCCAACTTCTCACCTTCTCACCCTCTCCAGCGTAATTTCTAAATCAATTTAATGAAATAATATCTGACATCATATTGAAAACAATATAAATTTTATCTATATTCTGTGCAAGCACAGTAATTACATTCCTGAGAGATGAACACCAAAATGTTTCTTCAGGCTTCCAAGATCCTGGCAGCCTCTCATTCAAAATGTACAGGAGCAGCGGATAAACGCATACCATTTACTTAACTGCTTCGTTATTAATTAAGGGGATCATTTGTCAGTTGATTCGCAATCTGGTATTGCCCCAAGATATTTGTGACAGCACATCACTTGCTCCATCATACGTGATGAAACTTCTCTGGGATTTGTCTTCCGAGATTACAGAAGGGTGGGGAGACACCTTTGTGGAGCAGCCCTAGACTGGGGAAAAAACAGTAAATTCGCTTAACCAGAAAATGCCAAATGTCAATACTTCTGTCCTTTGCAGCGGATCTTCTGGCTCTGGCGGTGGAAGCTGTGGGTGCTTCTGTGTGCATCTGTCAGGGGGTGAAGGTGTTTCTGGGGTGCTCCAGGTGATGGCTGGGTTTGAGTTACATGAGCTGCAAAAAGTGGTGATACTGGCACAAAAGAAGTAAGTGCCCATAATCCGAGCAGAGATACACATCCCCACCATAATAGCAGCGTGAAGCAGGTGGAGCAGATGGTAAATGGACTTAGGAGTCACCTCCAGGCTCCAAGGAGGTCACCTGCAAACTTTCCACTTCACCAAAGAAATGTTAAGGTTTAGTCCTCATTTGCTTTAGGGTCTTTCTAGGATAAAGGGCTTGATCCTCCTTTCACTCTTACCAGCCACAACAGTGTCACTGTCCAAGTAACCAAGCAGTTCCAGCTTTATGCTGTAAATCAGAGGAGGACCCGGTTCAGGCTCTGTCATGGATGCCCTCTGTCATCCCACATACTGTAATTCGCTTCTCTGCCCCTGTTTTTAAGTGTTTTACCTCCCAGCTACCTCGCTTTCAAATATTTACTGCTGCATGTCAGGAGATTACAAAATGCTATCGCAAAACTTTGGCAAAGGCAGAGCCAGAACAAATAACATAAACTCATGAAAATAATGATGAATAAAGTCTTCAGAATGCCAGGGGGGACCAAACCCCATCAATTCCTACAGGCTTTATTCCGCAGCTCCTACATCCTAACTGCTGCCTCCCAACCCCTGCCGCAACAGAAGGCTTGCATTCCGGCTCCCCTGCACCCCTCGCTGCAGGATAGGTTCCAGCAGGTTGAGGGAGGGTGCTTTCCCTTGGAGTCTCAGATGGGAGGAACAGCCCCAACAGGGAGAGGTCACACAATCTCACTTCTCCTCCGCATTAATATCTGCTAGCCACAAGGAAAAAATGCGCTTGAAAACCACGTGTTTTGTTTTCCAACACCATCTCCTTCTGTTTTGCATGTTAGAACCAGCATCTTCTCCTAGATAAAAGATTTCTAATTACACCGTTACTATTTTTTATGCTTTTCTTTTCAAAGCCCAGTTTTGAATGTCACTGTTTTCAGGTCCCTTTAGTCGGGTAATTGCACATAGACTTCATATAAAGGAAATTCATTTGTTCAGGGTCACTGCATGGTTTTTCATTAAAAACAAATTACCGGTGTTCAGAAAGGACATCTGGGTTTCGAGAGTCCCATTAATGACTATATTTTCAGCATCACTATTCCGGACAGTCTACCCTTTCCTGTCACCTGGCGTGCAGGGCCCACCAGGAGAAGAGGGGACAGGGTGAATGACAGTCCTGGGGAGGGGAGAACGGGTGGTGGGGTGGGGGCTCCATCCCCGGAGATGGGGAGAGGGAAGAGGAGGGAAACAGAACTGGGGGGCAGCAGGGGCTACTGTCCCAGCACTTCTAACACAAGAACTGGAGTAAGTATTTAAGTGAACGATCATGGCTACTTGATCATAACCTTTTTCCAGCTCAGCTGTGGCACCATGAGCCTGATGGTGAGGGCAAGCAGATGCTGAAGCTGGACACAGGCGTGGTTTGCCCAAGCCCCTGCCCAGCCCTCGCTGTCCCAGCCATGGGAACCACTGTGAGCCCCCCCTGCCCTGGCACCGGCAAGGACCCAAATGGGACACGGCTTCTGGGATGGTGGTCCTCAGAGCAGGCACACAAGCTGCAGCTCCAGCACCACTCCTCGTGTCTTCCCCTCTGTCTCCTTGCTGATGGCCACCATCTTCCCCACACATGGGAGGACACAGACCTTCAGACATGTCTTGGGAGCAGTCCCACAGACACGAGTAGTGATTCATGGAGGGAGACCTGACCCGGTGCTGGAAACAGGCTGCTAGTGTGTGGAGCAACAGAGGACCAAGAACAGACCCCAGGCAAGCAGCGCCGCTCCCCGTCACCACGCCAGCCCCAGCCAGCAGTGCACCAGAGCCTACGGAGGAGGAGGAGCGGTGCTGGAGAGAAGGTCAAGCCTCCCAAAGGCAAGGGAAATGTGGTAATGCTGTGCTATCCATGACCAGCAGACCATCGCTCTAGCAGCTGCTCTCCCTTTCAAACACTTCACCTCAAAAAAGGCTCTGGGTCACTCACATAGGTCATGGAGTAAAATCCCTGCAAATATTGCATTTTCCAGCAACGTGCTCCCAACTAGCTGCCGCTACGGTCCTAAAGCCAAATCTGCAAATGTGAAGTAGTAAGGGGAGCAAAGAGAGCAGAAGTTGCAAGCAGAAGACAGCACCACCTTCATCAGAAGAGCCAAACAGCCCTGGGATTGCCTCCTTGGAAAGGAGTAAGAAAAGCTGGGTGGCACTAGGCTCCAGGCTGCCAGTACTAGATGGGATGGAGAAGATGCAGTTTGTTCCTGCCTGCTCTTCCCAGGACACAAAGGGAAGGCTGCTGGGAAAACACTGCTCCACATTTCTAAAGCGACAGCACATTAGTGGCACAATGACAGTGTGAACAAATAATAACAATAATATCAAATGGAAACCAGGAGATAATTTCTGCATATAGCATCTCATTAACCTGTGGGATTCTGTGCCCTGAGGTGGTACTGAGACCACGAATCTAGCAGGAATCAGTAGTGGATTAAACCTCTAAATAGATAATGAGAACATACAGAGAGCTACACTAGACAAAATGAACATTTATAAGGGATATAAACTCTCCTGCTTCAAGGCATAAGCTACTAGACGATCAGGATTAAAGAGAAGCGTCCACTTTGGGCAAGCTGCTCTGAGAGCTGTTGTGTCCCCTGCCCTAGCCGCGGGCGGGCAGGTGAGGATGGCAGGCAGGCAGTGGCTCTTCCCAGGACCCTGGGGCATCCCACGACAGATGTCACACGATGCTGTCGGTCTCGGGCCTGCTCCCAACAAGTCCAGGAGTATTCACCAACAGTCAGCAATTTTATGCCGGATCCACCTGCCTTCCCCCTTTCAGCCCCGGTCTCCTGGAGGAGAAGGTGAGCCAGGCAGCTGGGCACGGAGCACAAGCGGACAGGGGATGCTGAGCCAGGGGCCGGGAGCAGGTGCCAGCTAGGCTGCAGTGGGGTGAGACCGTGGTTACAGGTGGGAGGAGGAACGTGGAGGGCGATTTCTCCCGGTCCCTGTGTAGACATTAGGCAGTGTCTTGTGACGGGGAAGCTGCCCGTATGGCTCCCTCCGGCCTCCAAGGGGCATTCATGGCTCTGTCATTAAACAGCAGCTGGAGTCTAGAGCAGAGCTGTCCCATCTGTGGACCTGCGTGGACTGCTGGCATCACTGCTTTCCAGAGAGGGACCTGTTCTCCTGTTAACAGCTTATTGACTCCATCTCTGCTCACAGTATCAGGCAGAAGCATATGAATTCCTGATTCTGCAGCACACTTTCAGCGGTGCCATAATCAAAACATTGAATCATAGGAAGATGGGGCATTTCAGGATGGAAGGGACTTCAGGAGGTCCCTAGACCCTGCTCACAGCAGTATCAGCAGTGAGGCCAGACCAGGATGCTCAGGGCTTCATCCAGCCTGGCCTTGAAAACCCTCAAGGATGGAGACTGCACAGCCTCTCTGAGCGACTTCTTCCACCGCTGGACCCCCCTCGTGGAGGAAAAGTTTGAAGCTTTTCCTCATACCCAGTTTGCATCTTTCGTGTTTCAACTTATGCCCATTGCCTCTTTGTGTTGTGGGGGCCCAAAACCGCACTAATCCCATTGTGATTCCGTGAGCACCAAGTGAGGGGGATGATCCCCTCCCTCCAGCTCCTGGCCAGGATGCTGCTGGTCATCCTCGCTGCCAGTGCACGCTGCAGGCTGATGCTCTGCTCCCGGTCTGCCCGCATGCCCAGAGCCCCTCCAGTAGCCAGCCAGTCTTCAGCCTGTTTTGTTGCAAAGTGCTCCCTTCCCTGGTGCAGGATTATATGTTTGCCCTTGTTGGATTTCATACTCCTCCCCCAGCCTGCCTAGCTGCCTCCACGTGACAGTCCTAACCTGGAGCATACTGACGGCACTCCTCAGTCTGGCATCATCTGAAAACCTGATAAGGTGTGCTCATTCCTGTTTGTGGATGAAGATGATAACCAGGACAGACTCCTGGCCGTACCCTGAAGTGCCGTGTGTGCTACCAGCATCCATCTGGAGCATGGCATTAACCACCACCTCCAAGCTTGACCACCCAACCAGTAGTTTTCCCATCTATCTGCGAATCTGTCCACACTGCAGTATTTCACTTGTGCCCTGTGCCATCAGAGCACTGCAGTCTGCTGGCACTGCAGTGCATCTCGGAGAGCTCCTCTCTGGTCACATTTATGGCGTGACAGCCACCAAAAGGCAGGATAAGTGTGCAGGGCCTGTGACCTGCAGAGGGAACGCATTTACGGGAGCCTCGAGCGATGCCAGATCTCAGTTCATAAAGCTCTGGACTGGAATCGAAGCCACGTGTTTGCTTGTTTCGTTCCTTTAGAGAAAAGTATTTGATTAATTTATTCTCTGGGCCACAGTAGACGTTCATGAACCACATAAAAAAGGAAATTCCCTATTGATACACAAGCCCCTGTGTTTGCAGAGAAGGAAGGGAGATCTGAGAGCATGGACTAGATATTTGTGCCAGGCACGGCGGTGCAGGGGGGACAGGTTCCTGTGTGCATCCTTGCCTGTGGGAGAGGCAGGGAAGGACCTGGGGCTGGCAGGGGAAGAAGCCTCTCCTGTTCAGATGAACAGCAGGGGAGCTGGAGGAGAGATAAGCCCAGAGCAAGCAGCTGAATCCACACAGCTCCTGTTTCCAGTTTCTAGCTTGGAAATGCCAGGGAGCTGGACAGTCTCCCCTGCCCCGCAGGCGTGCTACAGACCCCCGGCAGATGCGGGACAAACACCGGCAGTGTGGCAAGGGACGGGTTTACCCACAGCAGCACAAGCGATGGCAGCAGCAACAAGCATGCAACAAAACACCGCCTATGTCTTATCATGTATACATTTCTCCCACGTCTCTAAGCACTTAACTCACACAATTACTTAATTATGAGCAGAAATTAATGGCTAACGATTAAAAATCTTATCAAGGAAGCACATTTCTAGCAGAGGCTCCAAAAACTACAACGAGGCAGCAGCAGGTCGTGAAACAAATCCCTGAGACCTGGTACAACAAACATGCGCCCTTGCTCGGGCACAGCGATTTGGCCATTTCAGAACAAGTGGGGACATGCCAACGGCACCAGACTGGATCCATCACCTGGTTCTGGGTCAGCCCCTCAGGGACTGTGGTGCTTTTCCCAGCAAAGCTCTGAAACTGTTCTTGCAAAGGACGGGAGCCAAAGAAGGATAGAGAAGGCATTTTGGATGCTAGTTAGCAAATTCTCACTTAAATGAGAAGGAGAACCTACAGGAATTGCAGCTGACCTTCACACTAGCTGGAGCAGAAGGTTGTTATTAAAGGAACCAGTGAGAGGAACCGTGCAGTTATTCAATATAATAGGTCACACAAGTCTATGTGTAGTTAAAAATAAAATCTATTACCTGGGAAAATCAGCTCAGACGACCCTACATCACCAAATGCTCACTGCATCTCCTCTGGCTGAGCGCCACCAAGCCGCACGTCCTGCAGTTTTGCCATCCCACCCTGGCAGCTGTTCCTGAACAGCTGGTAACTCCTGATGTATTGATTCCCCAGCATCCCAAAAAAGAAGGAAGAGCAAGTATTCCCCTTAGCTGGGGAAGGAACTGGGGCTCACAGTCAGATTTTCAGAGAAAGGTGCTGTGAAGGAAGGTGGTAGATTCCCACAAGGTTTCTAAAAGCCTCTAAATTGCTGTCTTCACCAGGAACGATGCATCCAATGCACCTGGGCTTTCAGATGTTCACCCTCAGCAGGAGGATGCCCCTGGAGTGAGGAGGGGCTCCTGCCATTGGTAAAAAGCAAGCCCAGAAGGGACCAGGCAGGAGAGGAGGAGACCAGTAGGGCAGGACACCTGCCCCCCGGACATGGAGGAGACCAACCGAGCTTGCTGCTCCCCACGCTTTAAGGCGTGATTACAGCTTGTGGTCGAGCTAAAGAGTTGATGCAAGTTCAAATCTTCACCTAATGTGAGCAGTCAGCTGTGCCATCGCAGTCAAGCAGGCCTGGCTGACAATGGAAGAAACGTACCGATAACGGTGTCTATATGTGTGTGTGTCCATGAGAAATGGCGTGAAACAAGAACCGAATCTCACGCTCTTTTCAAACAAGACTTGCTCTCAGGTGTTCACTTTTTATCCTCACTCCTTACAAAGTGCATCTGGTACCCTCGCAGCAGTTCTTTCAGAGAGTACATTTTATGGGTAAAAATTGGTTTCTGTACAACCTATGATCTAACTTCCATGGCTAGTTTCTAATTCTAATACACACATAAAATGGCTGATTTTTTCTTAACTCCTTAGCGATCTGGTAGAACCCAATTTGCAGAACATAATCAAAGCTGGCAACAAAGACTAACCCCAAAAGAGCCTGGACATCAAATCACTGTCACCAACCCCCACTTTCTTATTACAAGTAATTTTTTCTAAATCACCACCTGCTGGAGCCATGTGATTACACATGAAATTCCACTTTGGGTGTTTTTCCTCCGTAACTAGCTCTCTGACCTTGCTGACTCCAAAGAGCTGGCTCAAATGACCTTACGGGCTTGGAAAGCAATAGGGGAAAGAAAGAGAATCTCCAAGTTATCACCACTTTTCAAATCATATGATACTTAGGGGCCAGATTCATGACTTTTAACATACACATTTGGGCCTCAGAATACCGTTTTCCCTCATAGCCAGCATTGTCTGTCATGTGCTGGCCAAAGGCAGCAGAGCTTGGGGGCAAATCCCGGCAGTTCTTTCAAGGTGAAGTAAGTGTACTGATTTCCAGCAGTATCTGACCTCCAGTGCTTAGGCAGAGGCGAGCCCAGCTCGGTGCTCCCACCGCTGTGCACCCACCACTGCTTGCTTCCAGCACCCTGATGCCACCATCTTACCGCGGGTCGCGTGCAGATCCGCAGCCGACAGCGACAGAGGGTTGCACCAATGATGTTAATGCACCTGCAGACCCTGCTCTGCCTGCCCCAGGCGCCTGCACACCCTCCGCTCCCACTGGCCACACAGGCAAGCGCTGGCCACCGGCCAGCTCGTGCCACCTGGCATTTCTCACTGCAAGGCTCCAAAAGGGGAAGGAAATTACAGAAATACAGTGTCCTGAAGACAACTCAGCATCCCTCAGGAGTCAGCTGGATGGGCACAGTTTTGCACAGAGAAATGTGGAGGTCAGGACATGTCCATCCCCCACGGGCCAGCAACCTCACCACTGGGACACGGCGTGGAGAGACACAGTGTGTTCAGAGAAAACAGGCAGGTTAGAGCAAAGCCTGTGTCGAACGGGAAGAGCCTGGCATTGTCCAAAATGGAGTGATCCCCAGGCTCCACAGAATGGAGGCTGGGGGGTCCTTCTGCATCCCAGTGCAAATGATTTGCTTTGGCAGTCTACAGGCTGGACTACCTCCCGCGCTGGGGAGCCTGGTCTTCCTTCACTCAGGATCGCTCTACACCTCCCCTTTCCCTTCAGCGCTGTGGCCTCTGCCTCGTGCTCACTTCAGTGCAGAGCATCCACAAAGTGCCATGCTTTCCTCCTGAAATGCTGTCTTTTTTCTTTCCTTTTATTTCCACACCTCCCCCCCCCGTTTTGAAGACTCACCAGGCACCATTCCTGTCAGTGCCGGAGCAGAGTAGCTGCCCTGTCCGGCAGGGGGGACGTGCGGAGGGTATCCTGGGAGGGTTGTGCTTGCCAGCTCGCGACCTGAGGAATCAAACCAACAAATCACCACGTGAGCATCGCGACAAGCAGACACGGTTTTACATCTCCCCGAGCGCCCAGAACACAGCCATGCATTTGTCATCGCTGCTCTGTGAGGACCAGCGTGGGATTTCCAGCCTGGCAGGGAGGGGAGGCACAGTTTTGCTTTCTCTATAAGCTGCCACAAAGCTCCCACGAAGTGAGAGATGGAAAGGGGAAGAGCAGAGCTCTGCAGGGAGAGGAACGTGCCTGCCTGAACTCTGGCTGCTCGCCCCTATTCCCAAGTTCCTCCAAAGCTCAGATTTGTAAAGTCAGAAACAGCGAAATGTGAAATAACACTGATCTTAATGACACTTTCCCAGAAAACTCTCCAGAAAATCACAGTGCACAGGCTGACAGTTTGCAGAGATCTAAATACAATGCAGGACATTGTTTTTATCTCTTATTAAAGCCAGTTAAAAAAAAAAAAGAACAAGCACAAGACATTGAGACGTGAAGATAGTTTAAAATACAGTTTGCTGAGGTGTCAGAAGAAGGGTCAGATTCACAGACACAGCCTGATGTAGTGCGCTTTACCTAGGCCGCAGAAACTTGTCTTTTTATTCAACTACCCACAGGTCTTCCATGGAAATAACCCCACAGAAAGCAGGCAGTGGGGTGTCCCCCGTTTCCCTCTGCCCCTGCGCTGGGGGCTGAGGTCCCCTCTCTTCACCCTGCCTCCCCAGACACAGCTCCCAGTGCCTCCCGGGACACGTCGCTGCCCATGGGGTGAAGAGGAGAGGTGCAGACAGCGCAGCTCGCAAAGTGCTGCAGAAGTGACATCCCAACCCTGCCCAGACCCTGCCTCCCGCGTGTGGATCCCAGGATAGCCACTGTCCCTGCAGGCTGCCGCTGCCGCAGCAGGATTTTGGGGAAATTGCTGTCTGCTGTGGCCACAGGTGGCCTGCCAGGATAAAGGGATGCTCCTGTAATCCCACCAGTAAGGATCCATTCCTCACCACAGAGGGAACCCTGGAGCCTACCCATGGTCTTCTCCTGGACTCCCACGGCATCCTTGGGCAGATCACTTATCCAGGGATAAGTTGCCTTCAAAGACTGCTCAGGTGCATGGTAGCATCTACCCTGGGACACCACGGCCGGGTCTGCAGCTGTACACAGGCACTGCTATCCCCTCCTGGTGAGCATCACACGCTGCTCAGGCCACTGCTCTGCTATGGGGGTCTGCTCAATCCACCACCCCGGCAAGGGACGGTGCTGCCAGCACCTCCACCATCCTGCCAAGCGGCTCCTCCAGAGGCTGGCAGGAGCGAGGGGACCCTTAAGGCAGGGACTGGCCCCTCTGGCCAAACCGCAGGCTCAGAGGCAGCAGCACAGAGCAGGCACCGAGCTCTGAAAAGCTGAGTGTGCACTTCAGCTAAGAGAAAGGGACCCTGGGCTGCAGAGAGTCCCTGGCCCTTGCCCAAAGGATGTGCCCCAGCTCTTCTAACCTCTGCAAGGCAGGGACCACTCAGGCTCCAGCCGGCTCCAAGATGCTGTTGGCCCAAACCAGCCTGTTAGCTGGCAAAAATCACTGTGAGCGCAGGTTCCTTCATCAAAACATGGCATGTCAGATCAACAAGAAAAGTTACGAGACTTTGTGGATTTTAGCACCACTGACAAGAAGAAATGCACAGATCCTCGTGTTCAAATTGTTTTCCGTAGGCATTTGATTTTATGACAGTGTTTTTTTCAAGTCTCTAGAGCTTGGAGAGATTGAAACTAGATGTTTTCCCGTGAGCCAAAACCATTTTTTAACTTTTTTGGTTGGCAGAGATTTTGAGCCACAATCTCATTTCGAACTGATCTAAAAATAAAATTTTAAAATCTTTCTTTTTTCGCTATCATCAAAGAAATGAGACCTCATCTGATGAGACGAGAGATGGGAACGCGAGTTATTGCAAATTGCTGCTCACCACCCCTGGGTCATGGCCACGAAGCCCACTTCCCCCACCACCCCCATCAGATGAAGGGGTCCATGCCGAAAGACTCCAGCAGCTCCTGGCACGTGGGCATCACTGCAATGATCTCTCAGCACATGCCCCACTTTCCTCGGCGCTCTGCATCCACAAATCGGGATGCGCGCCGTTCCTCTCAGGTCCTTCCTACAGAATATTTATGGTGCATCCACATCCTGAAAGAATTTAAGGTTCAAAACAATTGATTAATTTGCTCTCCAGTTCTAGGGAGAAGCCAGATCCCTCATGGAAGGGCATCATGAATTCTAATTATTCAATGCAGGCAGAAAATGGCTCTTTTAGATTAAAATGTTCTCCCCTCATCACTGCCCTGCTTCCTTCTCACCCACACAAAATTAAACTCTGATTATGTCATCTCTACAGCCTGGGGAAGGCAGAAGTATCTGTGATCTACTTAAATTTGGTCGCAGAAGCAAAGTTCACTCCCAGTGCTGGCAGGGAGCACCAGCCCTTGACTAAGGGCTGTCCCTAATGCAGAAAAGCATCTCTCACAGCCTGAGCTCTGTGCTGGTACCACCATCCAGGAGTCCTCCGGTGACCCAAGAAGGGCCAACACCGTGCTTCCCTTCCTCGGTGATGTAGTGTCACCACGGAACAGCTCAACACCCCGTCTCCCAAAGGTGCCCAGGTCTGTGGGCCAACAGGCAAGTTTATCCTCCTGTCCTGTCCCACACTGACCGCTCCCTTGTCCTCACCTTCCAATAGTTATTAAAGAAACACCATTGCCCTACCATTTTTTTCAATATATTGAAATATTACAACATTTTTCACTTTCTCCAAAGCCACTGTCACACCCAGCGTGGTTAGGGTCATTGTCAAGGGCACTGAGCAAAGTAGCCACCACTGGAGACACCAAGAAAAGTAGCTTCTCAGCTCCTCTGTAAGTCAAGACAACATCACTCACGGTCTGTTCTACAGGTCTGGTCTGGTTTCCATCGCATCCCATTTCCAAATTAAAAGTTCTGGCATCTGCCAACAAATGTTTACAGGAGGGTCACTGCTGCCAGGCCTCAGGCAGGGGCTGGGAGGTGGCCAAGAGGGGGCTGGCAAAAACCAAGGGCACAGCAGCAAGTACTGCAACCCCACCTCGTCCTCTCAATTGCATCTGATGTGCTTCCCCCCTCCAAAAAAAGGGGTGGAGCATCCCTGTCCTCCATGAGATTTTCCTCCAATATTGGCAAGTTTCAATTGCACTGAAATAATTTATTTCAGACAAACATTAGTAACCCTGGCACAAAGAGAGGATAAGAAGCAGCTTCCACCCCAGGATGTTCCTACCCTACATGAGCAAAGGAGCCAAGAGGAAACGAACATCTGCATTTTAGCAGTGAGCCACAGAGACATAGACACCAATGTCCTTCAAGACACTCTTATTCCTAAGTAGCTTTGGTCTGGGCTTTTTTAAGGGTATTTTAGATGCCTAAAGTTGGAGATGGGGCACGTGTGGCTGTGGGCAGAAATGCCTCCCTCCCTGCCTTGCTGGGCTGGTGTCGTGCAGGACAGAGCAGCTCAGCTGCCAACTCCAGCCTACGGCAAAGCATGACCAGAGCAGAGCCTAGCAGGATTTTCCAAGAAGAACTTCTGCCAACACTATGAGGCCACTGCCTAAAGCTTCAGGTACCCAAATACCTTGCTAAGTCTTGCCTGGAGTGACCTCCCCGTGGTCAGGCTGGTAGACCCAGCAGCGCTGGTACCTTCAGCGGTATCTGCTGGCCTGCAGCCGGCATGCCCCTGTGACAGTGGGAGCACATGGCAGCTCTTGTGCCCCTTCAGCCTGGAGGAGGTGGTGGGGTGAAGGAGAAGGCAGGGTCTCCTCCTCTTCTCCTTCACCCCGCCGCCTCCCTCAGGCCACCTCGCTGACCTCGTCCACATTGCTGGAGAGCATCTCCAAAGGGTCCACCAGCAAGGCAGCTTGGACCCATCGCTTATCCAGCAACCAAAGGAGAAATGTCTTAGGGGAGAGGGTCTAGACAACCTGTGCGAGAGGGGTTGCATTCAAAACACACAGGATACACCGTGCTTGTGTTACTGAAGGCAGAATAGGTCCATGTTCTTCGAGCGTGATGTGGTGAGACTGGCAATGTCCTTCTCAGGATGGGAAGCACATCCTTTCCTCTGTCACAGCCGGGTCCCAATCAAGCTCTGTCTTCTCCGTAGGTGACCTTGCCACAGACGCTTCCCACCACACCAGAGGAGTGAAGCTCCATCCCTTCACCTTCAGCAGCACCTGGGATACCCTAGACCCAGGCTGCCAAGGCCAGCAGGTGAGGCTTTGGAGCCTTCAGCTGGAGTCAACATATTCTGGAGACTGAGGAGAAGATTCCAGCAGCCAGGTGTGATGCTGAGGAGCTGGGCTGTCACCGCATAAGCATAGCGTGGTGCTGGTGCTACATGGTACACCACTTTCTTGCAGCATCCTATTTCTACAAGCCAGAGAGCAAAGTGCCACCATCCACCAGGACTGCAACTAAGCCAGAGACTGGTTTGAAGTAGGTTGATGGAGATAGGATAAAAGTAGTAATAACACCAGAACTGGTGTTTGTACAAAAAATGTGAGTACGGGATTACCTGTGCTCCACAACCTTTGCCACAGCATCACACAGATACAGGCAAATAACCCCTCTTCGAAAAGCAAAGATGCAGACCAGAAGAGACCTGAGGTCAAGATGACTGGAGAAGCCGCCATCCTGGAGATGGAGGTGAGGAGCTCGTTTTCAGTTTTAAATACTGCTACAGACAAGCTGATTTCCCTCTCCAACTCTCAGCCTTTCCACCTCTCCAATGGAGAAAAAAGTTCACTGCTTCTTCAGTGAGCTGCTGTGAGTCTGACGGATTAGAAGTGCTGCAGCATGCTGAGCAACGTGACATTTCAAACACTTTTCCCACCCAGGTGTGCTACAACAAGGACAGACTGGCCAAGCAGCCCCTCAGGCAGGCAGGTAGCAGCACGTGGTTATAGCATTGCCTTGTGATGGTGTGGAGCCGCGCAGGAGGGCATGGCACAGGCACGGGCACGGGCACGTGCACCACACTTCCCTGCGGGAGCTCACAACCAGCCACACTGCGGGGCCAGGGCTCCCCCGGGGGTCCAAGCAGCCGAAGCACTCTGCACTACAGTTCCTCTGCAGGTGCTGAAATACAGAATCACATACTGCAAGGTTTGTGACACCCAGTTCTCCCACTGCGAGAAAAGCACTCAGCCTGGAGTCCCAGCTCCTTGCAAAGCCCCAACAAGCCTGTGTGCAGCCACCACCACTCTTACGGAGCTGCCCGTGCTGCTGGGATCACGCACTCCTTTGGGGCCTCCCAGTGCAGGACCAGCACAGCAGAGCTCCCGCATCTGCTGCACACCGAAGTTCACGTGTGTGGCGGGTTTGTCTGCAAATAGGCCCCAGGCTGAGGGAGTACATCCAACTGAAAACACCCGATACCATGCTAGCTAGACCCGTCTGGGGAGGGGCTGGGACTGGGGACCGTGTAGCTGCACAGCAAAGGCACCCCACGGGATGGGGAGCACCAGCACCCCGGCTGGTGTTGGGGGGAGCGGAGCAAATGCCCCTGTTACAGACACCCCTGTACACACACAGCCATCGCAAGCTCACTACAGGGATTAAAAGTTGCACATCATTTTCAGTCTTAGGCATATCCCTGCCAGAATTCATCCCGCGTTACTCCAAAAACCAGAATATGATGATGTCAAATAATAACAGTATCAATTGGCACTGTGGGACCAGAAGGCGCAGCCACGTGTCAAAGTGCTTGGCTCTGCACACAGAAGATAGCAATAAATGTCCGTCCCTCCATTCACCAGGAGCTGGCAGTATGCTCGCACTGAAAGCAAATTATCATTTCTCAAAAAAGGTGCAAGTAAGTAATCTTCGTCCATAAAAGAAATTATTCTGCAGCCAGCTGCAGGAGAGGTCAGCAACACCCCTTTGAGCAGACGTGGCAACTCAGTGAGTGCCCCTGCTCCAGCACAAGCTGCCCGAGGCTGGCTGGGAGAAAGAGCAGTGTGCGGCAGCAGAGGATTCTCCTGTCTCCAAAACATGGTGAAAAAAAAGAGGGGGCAGTTTAGAAGCATTCTTCAGTTCACCTACCTTTTTAAAAAAAAAATCAAAAGGCGGCAAAGAGCGTTTCCAAGTGTGTCTTTGTATACTACTGTGTGTAAACGTGAATCCAATTAACTTCAAATTTAACTACTAATGAAATTATCTCATTTTGCTATCAGCTCAGCTCTCATCCGTGGCAGTAATTAACCACTGGGGGTTGTCACTCCCAGACACATGACACAAGGACTTCCCCAAGCTCAGGTGCTTCAAACCCTTGCAGAATTCATTACCCTGACAGTGTGAAAACCCTTCACTTTCAATACCACAGGGCGCCAACATGGTTTTTTGCCTTTATCTAACTGATTGCCAGTAACAGTATGAACAAAATGAACCCACTGGAGAGGTAATTAATTACTGCAAAGGATGCATTAGAAAATGCAGGGGGTTCAGGTGGTGGGGAGGGGGCTTACAGAGCCCCTTTGCTGCTGCTTCAGAACCATCCTCCATAATAGCAGGGCCGGTGATTTTCCTCTCCAAGACGCACAGCGGGCTGCACCGAGCGTGCGCAGAAGCCTTCACCCACCGCTCCATGCTTATAGCAGACGTGAAATTGCCATCAGCTCAGGAGTACGGTCAATGATTAGGCAGTGCATTGGGTTAATGGGGTAATCCCACCTCTCCAGAGACAAAGGTTCAACACCAACAGGTCACCAGTGTTGGAAAAGCCAGCCTGGTGGTGCCGCCAAATCCCCACGTGAGCTCACTCTCATCACAGGCGACACTGCAAGGTGTTAGTTGGTCTGAAACGGCCACCCAAGGTAGCATGCACCCCATGTCACACCCAGCACCGGCGTGCTGCACCAGCAGAGACCAGCATCTCCCCAGGGTCCATCTCACACGCTCAGACTCTTTCCACCCCTGCCCAAAGCAGGGCCTCCCCGAGACCTGTCCACCTGCACAGAGCAGAGCCCCCCCGGCTCCATGCAGAGGCTGCTGCCTCACCTGACTCTTCGTGTTTTTCCAGAAAACAATTTTTAAAAATGCAGGTTTATGCTAAGCAAAGTGGAGATGAAGAGATGCCGCCACACTGGCACACTGTGACCTGCCCACGGGATCGTGCGAGGAGCTGGGCAGGCGCTTCCAGAACTGTCCCATTCGGTCTGCAGGTCTGCAGCCCCTCGCCCGGCAGCCCCCGCACGCAAGGAATCCCAATGCTGGCTGTAGCAGGGATGCTGTGCAACGACTACAGCAGCGCACCAGCAGAATGGGCAAACCCATTCCAAAAGGCAGCCAAGTTGGATGGATCGGACATCAGCTATGCTCCTGCCAAAATGACCTCACACAGCCTCCATGATCCCGCAGCATGATGGGAGAAGGACAGCACCTGCCCCTGAGGTCCGGTTCCTGGCCCTGGCACATGGCACTGCCTTCATCAAGTGCCCGCAAACGTAGGTAGCAGAGGAAGGGACCTGCACTGCTGCTGCTTTGCCGCCAGGACCCCCAGAGACTGTCCCACTGCCCCCAGGAGCCAGCACGCATCGCTCTTTCTATCGGTGGGCTTTGGCAGCCCCCCCTGCTGCACCAGGCACCAGCTACCCCAGAAGTGAGGGAGTGGTGCCTTACAGCCAGGGACGCATTCGCTTAACACTGGAGAAAATGAAAAACAAGTAATTGGCAGAGATGGTGTTTTGGGAGCCACTTCATCTTTGGAAACAACCCCAAATTTCCAGCCTGTTACCAGAACTGACTTTTATTTTGAAAAATCCAGCTCCTGCTAAGAACAGCTCTTCCTTTGCCCAGTGAAGATTTTGATAATGCTAACCCTGTTGTTTCAATCATTATCCCAAAGAAAACTTTTTGGCCAAACGCACAACCCCATTAGCAGAAAAAGGACCTGACAAGCTCCATCACCCAGCTCCTGCTCTCCCCACCACCTGGGTACACGTGTCGCACCCAGGGTTTGCCCAGGGTAGCAGTATGGGGCAGTGGAGCACCCCAAACCAGATGAGCATGTCTTAAAAAATTTATCTAGTTTTATCACATACGAAACACTGCTTCCCGCTTGGCACAACAGCAGCGCAGCACCTCTGCTGTTACCACCTCGGGCCCAGAGCTGCTGCACACATGCCTCGGCATTGGGTCCAGCCCGAACGCAGCTCGGACTTTGCATCCCTCCGATGCCTGTGGGATCACATCTTACCCCGTTATGCCGGTAAAGGAGACACCGCTGGCACAGGACCCCGACACACTGAAACACCGCTGTTAATGAATAACTTTCCTCCTGTGCTCATCTAGCTTTATTTGTGGACATCAAACCTAGTGCAGCATGCTTACTGCGATGAGTTACCTCTCCTGCACCTAATTAGAGGCAGATAAAACAGTGGTAACACACAGATCACCTGTAATGATTTTGCTGACTCGATTATTCTTCTGACAATTAGCTCTGGCTGCCAAAGCCTCACAGGAATGTCAAAGTCTACTTCCTACAAAGCAGGTAATGTCACAGGTGTGACCATGAAATCAATAATGAGGCATAGCTCTTGCAGAGGGCATCCAGGTCAGATGGAACAGCCCTTAAATTAAACATTGATAAGCAGAACACAATTATCCATCATGTTTAAGTGCCTGCGTGAAATTAGCAGCCAGGGAATGGGAGCAGTGGGGGAAAGATTAGTGGAGGAGGTATTGAAATGCACAATGTCCACCGTGACTAGGGCTGCAAGGGCTTGCGACAGCGGCACCGTAATCTGCTATCAAAGCCATAAAATTCAGATTAAGCACACTGCGCTGAAACAGGGGTTGCAGATGTGGGTCTATTTTTCTCCTCACCTGCAAGGCAGCGGCAGATATCTGAAGGACTCCAGAGCTGCCCTTCGTAGCATGTGTCTTTCCTACTCTTCCCATTGACACAACTACGCTTTTAAAAAAGAGGTAGGTCAGGGAAAAGAAAAAGGAAGGAAGAACAGTACATTCTGGTAAAGCAAAAGTGTAGTGGTTAAGTACAGACAAACACTCCAGTCTGTATTCTCTGCAATTTCTAAGCAAGAGTCCTGGAGCTGCAGAGTGCTTTGCCCTTGGCCTCTTTTCTTCTGGACAATCTCTTTTGGCTGCTGCTGCATAAAACTCCTGTCCCTTCTTCCTTGCAGCCATGGAGCTCTTGCACCCTACGAACAACCCAACAGTCCAGCTTTTCACGTACTTTTTAGGGTTGCTAGTATGAGAAGGCTTTGTCTGCAGACTTGAGCTGAGCTGCACCCTGTCATCCACCTTGATCTTCAAAGCCTACCTGGGTCTCCTTCCCCTCCCATAACACAGGCAAAGTTTGAAGTCCCCAGTTTGACCCCTCATTTAATGCACACACACACATGAAGTACTGGAGGGGACATCTGTGTGGAGACTAGGAAAAGATACCCTAGCTGGATGTCTCTGCAAGAACCCACCCCTACCCTAATTCTTGTCTGGCCAACAATTAGCCATGTACTAAAAGCATCAGCATAATTTAACCTCTCCCTGGCTCCCGGTAAATGAAACCTTCATGCCTTGCAAGTTTTCTCTTCGTCCAGCTCAGTGCAGGGCTAGCAGGCATGCCGGTGGTCTGTGTGCAGCAAGGCATGGTGTGGTCAGGTCTCAGGCTCTCAGCTACACGTGCGGAGGGACGTGGGGAAGTGTGGCAGACAGGGTCCCACCTGTGGGATAAGGTCCCACCACACTCCAGGTACACAACACCACCAAATCCAGAGACTACAACTCTCCACTGCTGGCGCTTCATCTATCAAGAGGGCACTGAGGGGAACGGAGGTAAGACGGAGGTGAGCACAAGAAGGATGAGACCTTGTGGGAGGACATGTGGTGGTCTGGAGGCATTTTATCAACACATCCATTAAATCCCTTCTGCAGGGTCCTTCCCCTCCTACAACTGCCTGGAGAACAGCAGAGGAGCAGCAGGGCACAAGCAGCACAGGGTCATCATGCTCCAGCCGGAGCAGCACCCCACAGGAGACGGTCCTCTGGGGAAGGCTGCAGTCTGCCTAGCACAGCCTGCAAGTCCCACACGGGCGCTCGTCCCTGCACGGTTCCTGCATGCTTAAAACCTGTGAACACCTCTGTTACTGAGCATTGCAGTCATCCCCAAAGGAGGGGACAAATAGGCAGCCACTGGGAAATCCCGTCCACAGCCAGGGTTGCCCTGCTGCTGGCAGTGACACACCCAGCGTTTGCTCAAGCACGGTGATGCATGGGAAAAGTGTGTTCTGATGATGTATCAGTGCAGAAAAAGGGGGCTCAGCAGCACTGGCAAGCACACGGCTTCCTTAGGTCACCAAGCTGTGCCACAGCAGGTGCGCCACCCGCGCGGCGCGACTGACACAGAAGCTGAGTGCTGCACAAAATGGGGTCCTGGCTAGGGTGTCTCACCCATCCCTGCCACTGCTGCTCTGCTCCATCAGTAGAGTGTGTTGCTTGCTGTTGCAGCCCATCGCTGAACACCGCTGCGGGCTCTAGCCAGCGCTTCCAGTTCTCTTGATTCAACGTCGGCAATGTCAGCTCATTAAATAAAATTAGGGGAAGAAAAAAGATGAGGAAAGCAAAGCAAGTGTGGACAGGCAGACAAGCTGGGAAAAACTTGAACTGTGGAAACCTGGAGTTTATGCAAGCAGAGAGGCTGTTCATTTGGGCATTTTAACTCCAAAAGCTTCTGGGAAGAACTTTGAAGATGTTAGAACACTGGATTTTCCTTTTAAAAAAAAATTTTAAAATCTCATTTTCAAGTTTGGAATGACTTCGCTATGTAAAATGTAAGCTACTGAGGACAGACACAAAAAGTGATCCAAAATCAAAACAAGAGGTGCACACTGCTCTGGGCTGCCTTTACTTTCTTACTACTTCCAGTTGTTAAACTTTCTTCAGATCTGGGGTATTTTTTAACTAGGAAGTAGACCTGAAAAATGTAAAAATCCTGAATATTTTCAGAGGGCAGGAAAACCCATTTCCCCCCAGTCTTAGTTTTGAGTACGGCTCAGCATACGCCAGCAGCTGTGGGGTGCACAGGGCTCTGCCACAGCCAAGGGAGGTTGGACCCTGTGTGTGCTCAGCCCAAGATGGGGACCCCAAAAAGGGCTACAGGGGCACAAAGACCGACAGCCTGAGCTCAGCTGAGCCCCCACTGGCTCCTGGTCCAAGGCTCGGTCCCTCCACCAGTGTGGAGAAGCATCTTCCCGGACCCCAGGTTTCAGGAGCAGGGAAAGGTGGCTCGTCCTGGCCCCGACAGGAAAAATGAGATCTCAAAGACAAGACCACCGTGTGCTTAACACTGAAATTGATGGAGATATTTAAACAAGTTTCGGGTCTGGTCATACCTTCTCTTTATATGGAGATAAAGTGTAAAGGTGAGAACTGGCATTCCTCTGTCCCAGGTGACAGCGAAGAGGGGACAGAGACTTTGCTGAAAACAGCCTGAAATGGGCGCGTCTCCTTGTTTGCATTTCCACGGCTCATAATGCAAGATGGGAAGAGGCAACATTGCAGACAATTAGTGTGTGGGAATTGATGAAGTAGCATGAGGGAAGTCAAGCCAGCTTCCATGGCCTCTGGAAGAAAAACCGACTGGGAAAACGCAGCCTGGAAACATGGATGCACAAAGGTGCACCTGTACATGGGACAGAGACATGCACAGGCTTCTCCTCCAGCTCTGGTCATACCACTGGTGCCAATTATACCGATCTGCAGTTTTCACTGTTTCAGAAGGGATTCGCTGCACATCAAGTGCTCTCTCAGCAATCTGTGTTAGTTTGGAAATGACATCCAGTGTTGCCTTCAAAGGCAAAAACCCCCATGTGTCTACTTATCTGAGAGACCAGTTAGCCTCCTCCTGTCAAACAGACATGTTAAAAGGGGAGAGAAAATAAATCTCACATAAAAATAATGGGTATACCACCATGGCAGATCTTAGTCTAGAAAATACTATTTTTCAGACAAGTGCAGTTCATCGTGCAGTGTATTTTACAAGCAGCAATGAAATGAAACTTTAAAATAGAAATAATAAAACCAACTTCAAATAGTTCAGAACTTAAATAAATGCAAAAGAAACCAAAACCAAAAGTAAAAAAAAAAAATCCCCAAACAAAACACCTCTTCCTGCTAAAATGCAGAAAGTGCCAGTCTGGCTGTTTTTCTGCTGCTGTGTAACATGCTTCTGCATTTCATATCCCCTCGCATCTCAGTTCTGAACGGCCCTTACACACCTCACAACCACTGCCAAATTAAAGATAGGTTTCTTTCATCCCATTATTTCTAAAATGTACTCCAGCCAGCACGCTACATGCAATGAATGAAAGAACTGGGAGAATTAAACCACGCAATGAAACAGCTTTCTGACGAATAAAGCTATGGAAATTTTAGGCTCCATTTACTTCTCAATCTAATTTTGCCCTCCAATGCACATTATGTCTGAAATGGGATCTCATGTGGTTTGATCAGTGCTCTTAACGCATGCAGAAGCAACATATTCCCTTTATTGTTGTTTCCTTTCTGCAGCACAGCAATACTTCTAATAAGAGCAGCACAGCAGGCTCTGTGAGACTGTCTCTACAGTAATCACTGTGCTGCTGGACAGCTGCAAGATGACCGAGAGGATCGGCAGCTTGAAAAGTTTGTGGTCTGAGGGATCCCTGTTCCTGTAAATGCACTACAAAAATCGCGAGAGCGACTGAGTTATCACAAGATGTTTAAATAAAATATTTTTTCCTTTTGTTTCTTTTCCAGGGTTCGAATTTTTGCATACACCCAAAAGCTATTTTCTAGCCTCTCTTTGCAACCAAGAGGACTAGAAAGCTAATATCAGTTTGTGAAGAATTACAAATTCCTCTCACTGTAACAGGACTCCAGGCACTGGAGCTACAAGAAAAAAAAGCTAGGAGCTACAGGTTGAAAACAAGAGCACTGGTAGCATTTTACTGTGGAGCCATGGATGCTCCTGAAAACTAATGGATATGTATGAGGAGAGGTGGCTGGCCTCCAACTTCTCCCTCTGCAAGAAATGAAAATCCAGCACTTTTTCAACCCCACATGTTCAGCCTGTTTAGCAAATATTTAGCAGCTAACAAAAGGGACACGCATCTCAAAGCCAGCCCTGAGGAGGATGGGTGGTCCCGCATACTCCCTGTTCTCCAACTCACTCCTCGGGTCCAAAGCCTTTGCTCAGGCCAGGAGCTGCCCTGAGGACGGAGGAGCTTCTCACAAGGGAGAGCATCCTTCATTAGGGCTAAGACCTGCAAGATTTACTCTGGAGACCCGGCCAAAAGACCCTGCTGTCCATAGGCAGTTCAGACATAGCAGCGCACGGGTGCACTGGCATACAGGCAGCTCCCTCGTCCGTACCAGGCAGTGCAGCCAGCAGCCACTTCCAGAACCTTCCCCAGCACCGCGGCAGTGCTTGAGGAAAGGTGCGGTGATGGCCCCTCCACCAGCCTCCGCCACCACGGCTGCTCCCTGAAGAGCGTCCGAGGACGGCAGTGGCCACTGCTGCCTGCTGCTGCCTGGTACCGCTCCCACCAGGAGCGGCACTGCCGCTACCTGGGGGACACCAGGCTGTGACATGAGCTTGCCAGCCACCTGCCCAAAAAGGCCCTGCTGGTACAGGCGTCGGTCTGGAGCATCTCCAGTGGCGGGCAAGGAGCAGCGGGCAGGGCAGCCCACCTCCTCCTCCCAGCCTGGCAGCTCAGGGGATGCTTGCCCCAGGTCCGGGGGCTGCGCGTGGGGGCCTCTACAGGGTCCCAGAAGTCAGGCAAGCCTGTGCTAGCGGGCTGCCGAGCCCCAGCTCTCTGCCATGACCCACTAGGCTGGGGTGGTGTTGGTGGGGAAGGGGCTTCGTGCCCCCCAGCCGGGCGTGGGAGAGCAGCGGGGCAGTCTGGCAGCAGCCTGGAGGGACTCAGCCACGCAACCGGGTGGAAGAGGAGGATGTGGGTTTCCAGTTGCCTTGCAAAGAACAGCAGTGACATCCAGAGGGCTTTTGGGAGCAGTGAGAGCAGGAGGAGAAGCCCAGGAGCCATGCAAACCTGCCTTGGTGCGAATCCTGCTGGCCCCAAGCCGGACCCTTGAAACCCTTCACCAACGCCCACCCCAAAGACTGACAATGTGCTGGTGGGTCGCATCGCCACTCAGGGCCACGGTGTGTCCAGCCTTGCTAAGGGCGCGCTATAGCTGGGAGCACCCGACGGCGGTGGGGAACCGGGGGCTGCCAAAGCTCAGCGAGACGCCAGATGACCCAGGCCTTCACCATTCCACCTGCTCCTGTGCAGACAGACACCTCCCAGTGCAGGGGAGCGCTGCGAGCACCGACACGGGCAGGCACGACCCTTGCAGCCCACCGGCACATTCAGGAATAGGAAGAGGGGAGTATATTGGCAATCAGTTATTCAGCTTGCTAGATAAGCACAGAGGGAAAAAAAACCCAACAGCTTGCACTGGTCTGTTTTGCAGAGATGTTAAACCCATGCTGAAATCTTCCATCTCACAACAATCAATATTTATGATCTGCATCTGGAATTAATCTGAAATGGAGACATTTCCAATCTAAGGATCATTGCTAATGTCATCAGCAGTTTTCTATTCCTCACAGGAAAAATATTTACACCCTAGATTTTAACATCTTAATTAGGACTCAACAAAGTCCAGATCAACAACCCAAGTGTGGTTTTTCTGATATTTCAATAACACTATTTTTATTCTGGAGTAAGATGAAAAGCTGAAATCAGGCATTTTACCTGGATTCTGTAATGGAAAAAGTGAAGCTGTGGAAATGTTGACATACTTGGGTTTTGGTATTTTTCCATCAAAATATTTTTAATTGTCAAGATTGAAATATTTTATTCTCTTTAGTTGAAAGAACCTGAAACACCTCGTTTGAAATCACTTTAAGACAAAATTGCATTTTTCATCTGCCCTGTGAAGCAGCAGGACCAAGTTCATATTTCCAAGCCCTATCTCCTTCCTAGCTGCCTGGTGGGTAGATGGCATCTCCCGTAATGTAGCCAGATGTGTAGCTCAAATGATGCACCAGGTAGTTCACAAAATAATAAACATATGGATTACTTTATGGAAAGTGTCCTCCAGTGAGTTCAGACTAGAGGACAGAACAAGATGTGGAACTGTGACTCCCACATAGCATGAAACACAGGAAAAGCCGGGCCCAGAGAGTTGTGGTGAATGGAGTTACATCCAGTTGGCGGCCGGTCACGAGCGGTGTTCCCCAGGGCTCAGTACTGGGGCCGGTCTTGTTTAATATCTTTATCAATGATCTAGACGAGGGGATCGAGTGCACCCTCAGTCAGTTTGCAGACGACACCAAGTTGGGCAGGAGTGTTGATCTGCTCGAGGGTAGGAAGGCTCTGCAGAGGGACCTGGACAGGCTAGATCAATGGGCCGAGGCCAACTGTATGAGGTTCAACAAGGCCAAGTGCCGAGTCCTGCACTTTGGCCACAACAACCCCATGCAGCGCTACAGGCTTGGGGAAGAGTGGCTGGAAAGCTGCCTGTCGGAAAAGGACCTGGGGGTGCTGGTCGACAGCCGGCTGAACATGAGCCAGCAGTGTGCCCAGGCGGCCAAGAAGGCCAATGGCATCCTGGCCTGTATCAGAAATAGTGTGGCCAGCAGGAGTAGGGAAGTGATCGTGCCCCTGTACTCGGCCCTGGTGAGGCCGCACCTCGAATACTGTGTTCAGTTTTGGGCCCCTCACTACAAGAAGGACGTCGAGGTGTTAGAGCGTGTCCAGAGAAGGGCAACGAGGCTGGTGAGGGGTCTGGAGAACAAGGCTGATGAGGAGCAGCTGAGGGAACTGGGGTTGTTTAGCCTGGAGAAGAGAAGGCTGAGGGGAGACCTCATCACTCTCTACAACCACCTGAAAGGAGGTTGTAGCGAGGTGGGGGTCGGTCTCTTCTCCCAAGTAACAAGCGATAGGATGAGAGGAAATGGCCTCAAGTTGTGCCAGGGGAGGCTTAGATTGGATGTAAGGAAAAATTTCTTTACTGAAAGAGTGGCCAAACATTGGAGCAGGCTGCCCAGGGAAGTGGTGGAGTCCCCATCCCTGGAGGTATTTAAAAGACGAGTAGATGAGGCACTTAGGGCCATGGTTTAGTGGGTGGTGGTGTTGGGTTGACGGTTGGACTCGACGATCTTAGAGGTCTTTTCCAACCTCAATGATTCTATGATTCTATGATTCTACTGTGCTGAACATACTTCATCTCTGCCCAGGAAAGTATTGGGTTGACCAAAAATGCTCCAATGTGATTTTTCTGTAAAAAAAACTGGCCTAGCTGTGGGACCGCGCAGCCCCTCCACTGCCCTTCCCCTTCTCTGCAGTGCGGCTCGTGCCTCACCCCCAGTGCATGCAGAGCCCAACGGGTGGATGTTAAATGGCAACGTGGCTCTGGCGGCATTTCGTGGTTTTGTGTGTTTGCACCTTCCCTGACACGACAAGATCCAACACCGAATGCGGCTTCCCCGCGCCCCAGCAGGAACCACCTCAGCCGTGTCTTCTGGCCAAAGTGGGTGGCCGCCCTCTCCCTGCCACCGACAGATGCCATTTGTGCTGATGTCAGTTAGTCTGGGGTTCATGGCTGGACCCGGCTGCCGAGTGAGCAATGCAGGCAGCGCGCCGGCCCTGCCTGCGCTCAGCCTGTGCTTTGCCACCAGCTAGTCGCCTCTCCCTGACACCTGGGGAAGGAAAAGCTTTGCCAGCTGACAGCAGCATCAGCCATAAGAGGCAGCACCACATTGCTCCCGCCTGCAAAAACTACAGGTGCCCTGCCTCGTTACACCAGGGTCCCTAAAATGCAGTTAAAAAATGCAGTTAGGATATTTAGACATTAAGTAACACATCTTTTTGAGGGCTTTTCCACGTTAAAAGCAGCTGACGGCATTTTGCTCCCAAGCCACGGTGGAAGATTCTCCTTCTGCCACATTGAAGCAGGACAAGAGCAGCCCCACCAGCGCGGCGCCAGGACCAGGGGATGCTGCAGTGGTGCCCAGGGCTGGGCTGTAGGGCATCTCCACCCGTCCCGAGAGCCAGGGACCCGCACAGCCTGCCCGGGTCTGGGTGAGATGCTCAGAGCTTGCCCAGCCCTCAGCCGTCACCCTCCATGTGGAAGCTCCCAGTTCAAACTTCCCCCTGCCTGCTCCCCTCCAAGGAGCACAGCTGAGGACAGTGAGCAGGGAGACAAAAGGGGAGCAGGAGAGTGGCCAGAGGAGGTCCCCAGCCCACAGTGCCCGTCATGGCGTCAGGATTTATAACTGTATTAAATGGCATGACAGTCGGCCACGATAAATCAGCTCCCCTTCTTCCCAAATCACAGACAATAAAAGCTTTGGCAGTGAAAGTCATTCATCATCATAAAGACTTGAGACGTTCCAGCCATCAATTTCACTCACATCCTTAATACACTGGAGAGGAGTGGTGGAGTTTTAGGGGGGAAAAAAGAGAGGGAGAGAAGAAAGGGAAAAATAATTAAAAGAAAACATGAAGAAAGATTGGACAAGAATAATTACAAAGGTCAGAGAAAAGAGTCCCTTCAGGACAGCACTTCTGATGACGGGGGCAGAGCTGCCCTGCTCTCCATGGGGCACGTGTGATGCTGAGCAAAGCTGTGGGGCATCCCTACCACCCCAAGGGGTCCACGGGGGAGGAGAGGCTGGGACCGTGTCCTGGAGGGGTGGCCAAATGCTACGTTGCCTCCCCACCCCTATCCAGCCCTGCATCCCTGCACGGTGGGTCCCGGCTGCCTATGACACCTTTGTGCTGCTGAGGTGCCAGATCCAGAGTCGGGCCAGAGGAAGGGTGGTGAGCACGGGGTGCTAATGCTGCACTGGAACACCTTCTCCACAGCAATGACGGTGCCCTCCCCACCACGAGGGCTGCAGGTTCATTGTGCATCCCCCCCAGCAGGAGAGGCCTGCTGTGCAGCCCCCCCCAGAGGTCTGCTGCAGCCAGAGGACCTCAGAGGAGCCACCACAGAAAGGCAGCACTTCAATGAGGGTCTGCAGGCAGCACCTTGCAGAGGAAAGCACAGAGGTACCCCTGCTGTGTATGAACCCTCGGGTGACGTGATGCACCAGAGCATTGGCTTTGCATCACTCTAAGGGGCCAAGCACGGGGACAGGCACTGCTGCCCACCACATGCTGGCCAGTGTGGGGAGCCGAGCTGCTGGGGAGGCAGCTCTTCCAGGGAACGGCTGACAGTCCATTTCCAGAAGCTGCAGGCGAAGGGAGATGGGACTCAGCAGATGAGCTCAGCGGTAGACCGGGGGTGAAGGGCAGCAGAGGGCACAGCGCAGGTGTCCCCGTCAAGGCTCACAGGGCCACCTCCTGCTCCTCAGCCACCACCTCAACAAGCTGAGGTTTTACTGAGTCCCCACCATTCTCAAAGGCACTGATGAGTCCACTTCACCACTGCTTCAGTACTAAAGCCATCGTTCGTAACACACCTGAGGAACGTCACAGAGCTACTTTATCCATGTCACAGAAGGGCCCACCAATATCCCACTCATATCTTAACAACTTAAGAGCTTCTCCCATTAAAACCTGGGCTGATGAGACTTGCAGGTGGTGAACACCCTGGACAGAGTACAGACAAAATTTGTCTCCTGAGCAGGGAGCTGCACAAAGCAGCCTGCGGCAGTGCATCCCCAAGCCTGTTAAGCATCAATGAACCCTTATACAATGGACAAGCATGTGCCTGGCCGTGATGTGGCGATCCCACCTCTGCACACCTCCACAAGACCTGATGTGCCTCCTCCAGCCTTGTGCATCCTCACAGCAAGAGGCCACGGCAGCTGCCTGCACCTCTTGTGCACTGGGGAAGGCAGACAGACTCAGCAATGCCGAGGTCGCTGCACAAACATTTGACAGCAGAATGAACACTGGTTACTCCAGGGTGGATGAAGCCGTGGGGATGCTCCGGGGCAGGACGTGGGAGATGCATGGAGCACTTCCTGCTGTGACCCCAGCAGCTGCAGGCAAAGGTACGCAGAGCAGAGGTGTAGCTCTGCACACCTGCACACCACACATGTGTTTATGTATGGTGTGTGACGTGTGTGACGCTTGTCCTGTGTGTCCCTGTCACACAGTTTATTGCCAGTGCCTGCTTGTTTGTATGACGGCTGCCCCTTGCTTGTCGGGGAGTGGCCAGAGCAGCTCCACAGGGCGAGATCAGCAGGGCGACCTGGGGCAATGCTCTCCAGCCAGCTCAGGGTCCAAATGCAGCTCTGCCACCCAGGCTAGGCTGGGTGAAGCCCTGGCTTGGCAAGACCAGGTCATACTTTGTTCCGAGCTGGTGCCTATCCCACCAGCTTCTCTGTCTCTGTGCCAGTGTGGGAGCAAGCCAGACTGTGACGCATTTGGGTCTGCCTGTACTGGCTAGCATAGGCAGGTCAGGCAGCATAGGACACAATTCTGCTCGGCAGTGAACAGCTACCAGACCTGTTCAAGACTACATCAGTGCCTGGGAACAGTTTGCATCCATATTCCATCTTTATTACAATATTAACAAGGACAGAAGGAGCAAAAGCAGCAAAAAACAGCAAAAGCTGTTTAGCACCAAAAAACAGATTTGCTGACAAAGGGAGTCTCATCCACATCCCCCAATATCCCACACCTCTTATGGATTTTGCAATTATTGCAGCTGCAGCAGCATCTGCTGGCTTCCCACCACGCTCTTCCACAACCTCCATCCTCCTGCAGATCCTCAAGCCCTGGACGGTCCAGGACTAGCCTTCCCACAGAGGATGCTAACCTCTGGGGACGCCACCAGTTCTGGACCCACAACCACCAGAAATGAACATGCTGGGCAGGGGATAACCCACATATGTCCCCTCTTTAGAGGGATATTGCTGATGCACAAGCCTTTTTTTAGAAGTAGGTAAGTGTCATCACACAAAAGGTACAGTGTCATCACAGGGCTGAGCTCAAGGAATTTAGATTGTTGCAAAGAATGTACGATGAAAAGAAGGAAAACTCCAGTGGGACCCCAACACTCCTTTCATGCCCTCACTGAATTTACTTTTCAGACACATCTATGTGAAAATCCCAAGTCAGGTGTCAAGACCGTGGCAGCACAGGCAGTCCCTGTCCCTGCTGATTCTCATGGGATTTCCACAAGTGATATTCCTCACTTTTGGTAGATGTGCCAGTTTCATCAAGCAGCTCAAAACCAGGCAACTTGTATTTTGAAGAAATGCCAGTGACATTTTCTTTCTTCCACTGCATTTTGCTTTTTGCATTTTCTTTTTTTTTTTCATTACAGTCCAACATTTTTATGAGAAATTACATCAAAACCTGAAATTCACACATTTTTGGCATGATGTAATACAAAGTCATAAAGAAACAATGGTCTATTACAAAAAAGCCCCAAATGGGTTTATAAAGTCTCTATTAATAGACAACACAGTGTTTTCCAGGGTCAGAACTACAGGAAGAGCTCTTTCAAAGAAGAGAGTAGGGAAAATAAGCAATTCCTTCCTACTCTGTGACAGAAGATGTTCCCCTTCTCCCAAAACGTGCTGCAACATCATTAAAACATCTGGATCCTTTGGCTTTCTCTCCCCTGGCTCAGCGATGGGCATTTTTGTCAGTTTCTGACTGGGAACAGCAAGGAGCCGTTGGTGGCATGGAGCTGTTGGAGCTCCGGCAGCACCAGCTCACAGCCAGTCCTGGCTCTGCGACGAAGCCATCTCTGCTGGCCTCCCGGAGACCACGGTATGAAGCTGGGGAGCCTGTCCCCTTGAGCTCCACAGGTCTTCTCGGAGCCAAGCCTTTCGAGAAGCACCTACACTGCTCAGCACCCGGAGGCAGCATTGCCCACCAGGCTTTGTGCTCATCCAATTTGGAACAGTTTACACATTGCAGCTTTTCTTTTGTGGGTCCTCCTAAGTTTCTCCTAGATTAAAAAAAAAGTCACGTTCTGATTTCTAGGTGATGGTATGACAGTGCAAGCTGATGGCAGACAGCAAGTGTCCTCGTGGCACACTCTCCATCGTCCAGTGGTGCACATAGCCCTCGAATTGTCTCTGTTTTACCGTTCCCTCTACTCACTTCCCAAACTGCTGGCCTGACAACTCACTGTCCCCTGTGTAAATACACAGAATCTCCCAACTGGTCAGGTATCAGACGAGAAGTAACTCATATTTGGCCAACTAAGGCAACCTATCATCGGTGGTGTACCAAGTTTGGAGGTGTATTCAACTGCTGTCATCAAAACAGTTACCTTGTCCTAGAAATGGTATCTGTAGCCTGACTTGGATTACCACTAGACTTTATTTTTGTGCCATGCATACGCACAGACGCCAACGCATCCCTCTACCCACCTGGAAATATCATTTTGGTGGCTTGCACAGACATTCTCAGATGTTTTGCTATTGCTGCAGGCCAAAAAAAGCAATTTAGGAAGCATTTATGCTAACTGGAGTGTTTTCCTTTCTTTTTTTTTTTATTTCCAATTTGGAGATCTATGACAGATTTACTGCATTTCTCTGGCAGCGAAAAATGCCGTCTGTGGACTGGATTGGCCGTTGATGCCCTAAAGCAGAGAGGCGGTGAGCCGCCCTGCCAGCTCTGTGCACCGGAAGCCCCAGCTGCCACGGTGGTGGCACAGCCATGGGTGAGCATCCTCAGGACCCAAACACCGGTGGGAGACGCTGCAGGTGGAGCCAGCAAAGCGTTTTCCACCCACTCGTTCAGAGTTGGTTTGATGCCCAGTTTTTTTCAGGGCGTTTCAGACCAGGCTGAGCACGAGCCGAGGCTCCTCAGCGTGTTTGCAGAACAAGCCCCAGCCTTGCCGCAATCAGGGCCAGCGCGGGGGCACCAGAACCCTCTTGTCTTAATCCTGCTGCCATGGCTGTTCTATTTAAAATTGTATTTATTATCCATACCACAGCGGTACTGGGGGCAGGGGGAAACAGATTTAATTAATTAGAGATTGCAAAATCCTTAAGTAAAAGATGCTATGTAAATGCAAATTGTTATTATACATGCTTTGCAGCAAAACATGTTTACCATAGTTAAATTCAACATTTAAATCCACAGCCAAACTCCCAACAGAGTCAGGCTGTACATCATCAAAAGAGGCAGTTAATAGCCTGGGTCTTAGTGGGGTACAAGTGGCCTCGTTTGCTTTCTCAAATGCGCTTGTTCTTTTTTAATGGCTAGATAAGAATTCATAAAAATGGAAAAATTCAACAGTGTTTCAGTTAGACTCTGTCCTGTCATTAAAAATGACACTTTTGTTTTTCAGATTGGCTGCCTTTCCACAGGAGTTTATGTGGCCTTTTTTCAAGTCTTTAACATGACAGGCCCTATTGGGAGTGACGAATAGATTATTGGAAAATGCATCTGCACTTTTATCTATTAAATGTAGAGACTAAGCTGTAAATCTAGCATTATGCTGCACTAGAAACCAGCCATCTACCAACACCAATTTGCACTTCAAAACAGTCCCACAGAAATTAAAGTATAATTTGTTGATAATGTTTAAACACTGATCAACATTTCCACGTAGAGACAGATTATATGACCAAAACATAATGGCCTCAGAAGAAGACTTTTTATTATTGCTATTACAATTAGCTAACAAAAAAATTAACAAAGCATTTTTCCAGAAGAAAAAGCAATTTCAACAAAACCAAACCTTTTCTTTACTTTCTTCAAAACTGTGTTGATTTTAGGGGGGAAAAAAAAGAAAAAAAAAGGAAGAAGGAATTGTGAAAATGTTACATTACTCTTATTTCAGAGAGTTAGAACAGGAAGTATAAATTGTTCACTTTGAAACTACTTTTCATTAAAAAACTGCAAAAATTTTTAACTTGAAATCAAAGTAATTGAAATCCTTTCATTCAGCTAGTGAAAACACAGCTGTAAAACTGTCACTTACCAATATTTCAGCAAACATCAGCTGGATAATGATTCCCTCCAGGACCTTCATCCGACCCTCCTTCCTCTCCGCAGGGCAGGTCCATCCCACCCATGCAGGTCTAGATTAAGCTCGTTCCCTCAATAGTCATTGGAAAGAAACAGGCACCCTCTGATGAGGATCCCTAACTTTATATCCAAAAATTCATGGGATAAGTCACCTTCTCCAGGTGCTTTCTCCTTTCCACCTGGAGATCTTGCCACAGGGATGACCAGCCACTGACGTCCAAAATGGTGAGAAATCAGTGAAGAGAGTCCACTGCTACGTCATTCTTAAAATGCAAAGTAGCAAATGCTTTTAAGGGACAAATAGTGTTTCCTAATGAAACCAGGTTCTTTCACTGTGGTCAGCAAGACTGGGGGTTAGACCTAAATTCACAACAATAAACAAACTACAACTGCGGAATCAACTAGATAGAAGATTTTTTGATTGATTTTTTTTTTTTTACTACAGCAATATACAAATTAAAATAAACGTCCTCTTTGCCCCCCAGGAATCACCAATGGCAGATTTCACAATGCATTTCCCAGCATTATTAAGGCACTTTTGGACTTCACATTAGTGAAATATTGATCCTGTACCATATTTTTGCATCTCTAAAATAATAGTTGTCTTCACTGTGAACATCAGGTGTGCAAGAAAGAGTGAAGAGTCCTATTTCACTACGTATGCCTCAAAGGCATGTATTGGGAGCTTTATTTCTGCTTCTAAGCTTCACATTATTGTTTCTATTGGACACAAAGAATATTTAGTTGTCTCAGATCATCATCAAAAATGGTCCATAAAAGGCAGATCAAATAAGGCTTAGGCCAAAAGAGAAGCAGCCCTTTCTTGGCTCCTTTCAGCACCAGTTCCAGAGAGCATAGCAGTGCTAAAGAAAGAGCACTGTTTATCAAACTTCTATCTTCAGCTTGGGAATAGCAAAGAGAAGGTAAAACTTGGAAAGGGGTGGTGACTTGGTTCTGATGTGGGACAAGCACTCAGAATCCAGCCAAGACACAGCAGAAGAGGGCGGCGTTTCCTTCAGGGTCCATCCAGACCTTCACCAAAGGCTTCAGCCTGTGACCATTTTCCACCTTACCTATCCACATTGATTAAATACCCTACCTAGACCTACACACCTCACCACACCCCACTCCTGCAGCTTCTTACTAAGACTTAACTCTTGATTCCTCTGGTGTACCCCTAAGATACCTAATTTCCAAAGCCATAAAAAGAAATAGGCCAGATTCCAAGCTGCTTAGACTGCCCTGATGTCCCCTCTTCTCCTGACACTCTCCCAGCCATTCCCAGAGGGACACAGCCCTTACAGTGTTCATCAGAGAGCTTCAGTCAGGTCAAGAATCCCAGGGAAAGCTTTTTAGAGCTTATATCTTTGCTGGGTGGGTAGAAAGCCAGGGATGAGGAAGGATTAAAAAAAGGAAAAAGGCAAAAAAACCCCAAAACCAAACAAAGGGGTTTTTGGGTTTTTTTTGGTTTTCCCCTTAAACAAGGGAAAGCAAAACATCATCTTTTCTTCCATGTTTTGTGGTATCTAAAGCATGTTCCTTTAAACACATGTACAGAGAGAGCAAAATAAATGGATCGGAAAGCTTCCTCACGCACCTGCTCCACTTTCAGGCACATCCCAGTACAGGCAGACCCTCAGAAGGTACCAGTGGTCCTAGCTGCATGGACTGCAGACTGTCCTAGAGCCACCCTGGGCACAATCCCACCAAGAGACAATGACACACAGCTCCTACCCAGCAATATGGAAACACTGTGCCTACCACAGAAACACAGAGTAGCTGAGGTTAGAAAGCAACTCTTGAGTTCAGCTAGTCCAACTCTCTTGCTCATAGCATAGTCACCTAAAGCAGGCTGCCCAGGACCATGTCAAACGGTTTTTGAACAGCTCCAAGGACAGACACTCCATAGCTTCTCTGAGCAACCTGTGCCAGCATTTGACCACCCTAATGGCAGGAGCTTCCCGTGTTTCAGTTTGTGCCCGTGGCCTCTCCTGCCCAGTCACTGGGCACCACCAAGAAGAGTCTGCTTCCATTTGCTTTGCTCGCCCTCCATCAAGTATTGATGCACACAGGGAAGGCTCCCTCTGCGAGCCTCCCCTTCGCAAGTGCAAACACTCCCAGCTCTAGCAGGGCACACCATCACCACTTCTAAGCATGCATACAGAGTTTCTGCCCCCTTCTCTGCATCCTTCTGCACAAACTGCTGTGTCTGCTGTCTGCTCCCGCTCTTGCTCTCTGTTAGGTGCACTCTGGTCCTGTCGCTTGCGTAGGATCCCTCTTCAGCATCAGCTCAAAAAGTGCTTGACCCTCACTAATCAGGAGTCAGCTGGAGACCAAAGCTCAAAGCACCCTTTGATCAGGATTATCGTGATCAAGTGTATTATAAGACCCCCTAATTTGGGTAATGCAAAAAGCAGATGTCTAGTCCAAACTCAGAGCCTAAGCTCTAGCCTATGAGAGAGGAAGGCATCTCCAGACTCCTCCACCCAAAGGCTGGTGCCTAGGGTTGCTCAGATGAATCCTCCATCCACAGGCTGGGAAGGACCTGTTGCCGTTCTTCTGGAGGTGACCTGCATCCTACATGCCACTTGTTTTCTTGTTAAAAAAAAACAAGTCGTCCTTTCGGATTGCATTGAGCTAAATGCTAAATATTATCAGTGTTTAATCCTGGCAAGAGATCAGCCTGGGATTTTAAAGAAGTGGTTCTTTTCCTCCTTTTGAAGGCATCAGAATCCATACTGGCTGCAAACACTGAACTGCTCAGGGATGATCCATTTTTGGAAAGGTTTCCAGCCCAACTGCAGTGCCACCATCTCGTGCCTAGCTTCAGAGGTGACCAACAATATCTGCCATTCAACCTGGTGAAACAGGGGCTCATAAATTGCAGTCACAGCATGACGGGATGAACGAAGCAGGATGAAGAGTCAGGAAACAGATTTCTCCTATGAGACTGAGCACTCCTAAGCAAAAACACACTGAGAGGCCAGCTGAGAACTGTATGTTACAGCAGAACAGTAGCAAGAAACAGCTCGTCTTTTGACATGCATTTATCCCATTTTAGCATTTTTGTTTCCAAACTACAAAAATTTGACAAAATATGCAGGAATATGGAAGGTTAAACATATCCCTGTTTCCTGCATTAGCCACAGACCTGTGCCACCTATGAAGAAATAATTACCTGGCATAGTACACTACATATAACGTGCTGGATGCATCTACACTAAGGAAAAAGTCAAGCTGATCTCTCCAAGAGTGGAGGAGTCTGCTCAGACAGGTGCATTTGCTCCACTCGCTCTACGTTCAGTTCAGCCCGAAGTCTGGGATCAGTTATGTCTGGTGGCTGAGTCCAGCAATGCAAGCCAGAGCAGGTAACTAAGATGACAGCCACTGAGAATATCTCTCCTTCCCCATTCCTCCAGATGACAAACTGACTCTGCTCCTGGTTTTGTTCTGTTTCTTCTCGCCTTTTTGATGTGCGTACAAAATGTGCAGGAAAGCCAATGCATTTGGCTCTACGGGAACATTTTCTCCAAGGCTGACCCCACGAAAGAGCACATCAAGTAACACTCCTTCCATGGTGTGGTTACAAGGTTGAATGTGGAGGATAAGGAATAACCTGCCTGTATTTGGCAGAGTCTCAGTCTCTCCCTGCACAGGTGTGTAAGCTGCGAAATGCACTACAGCCTGTGCTGCATCAGTACAGCTCCAACAGAACACACTCATCAGGCTGGAAGCCCTGGCAGCGACCTGGCAGAGCAGGTGAGCAAAGGGAGGCAAGCTGCGATGGAGATGTCCTGGCGTGGGAGAAGACCAGGCTCCCACATTCCGACATCTGGCAGAGGAACAAAACCAAAGCCCACTGCCAATGCTTTGCTCTGTGCTGCTTCTTTTAACGGAGCGATATAGAGCTCAGGTCAGATCCCACTACAGTGAAACGCGCGTCTCTGGCTCTGGGTGAGGCTGGCCGACAGTCACTCCTGGCTCTGCTAACGCAAACTGACTCCGCAGCCGGCTGCAGCCAGGGCTGCCCGCAGGTTTCTCCATCTGCCCTCGGCGCCGTATTGGAGAGCCACGCGAAGGTGTCAATTTAGCACGACTTTGTCCTCTCAAAGTGATACCGACCACGCTGAAATCAGCAAGCCAGAGCAGGGAAAATGCATCTGCAGGTAATTAGTAACAATCACGGGCTGCTTGGAAACTGCTGACTACAGCAGTAACGAGCTGGGCACATGTCATTGGCTTGTAAATGGAGAGAGCACTTATGGACCGTGGCAGCAAGCAGTAAGGGTAGGGGGTTTTTTAAACTTAATATTTAATGTGGCATAAAAGCGATGGAGAAAAATCGAGTGGTTCTCTAATCAGAGCTTTGGCTGGTGGTCCATAACACAATGGAGTTGGCGGACGAAGCAGTACTGAGAACCGTCACTAAATTTTTCCTTAGACATATTCTAGCAGCAAGTGCTGGCATGAATGCCAATGCTTAAGAAATCCCTTCATCTTCAAACAGTATCCCAAATGTTTTGATCTACCAGCTTGCTAAGAAATAGAAATCTTACATTTTCTACCAACAGATCACAGAGGATCTTTTGCATCTCAACCCTCAGTACTGCTTTGCTGCCCACACCACAGCCCAGCAACAAGAACAATGAAAGACTGTGATCATAATTCACTTAGGACCTCTGTTCTCAGCTTTATTTGCATTAAATTCTTTTACGATCTGTCTTACAGACTTAAGACTGACAAAATGAACTAGACTTAGGTCTCTTCACAAATGGCAGCCCAGAAAGTCTCCAGACTTTCTCATAAAAACTGATTAAGCTTGAACGGCAGATACAGAAAAAGGACATTAGTGTTCTTAGCTCAAACCCCGTATGTCATATTTCAAGTTCTTTACCCCTAGAAATGCAGCTTTTCAGCCCTACGCCCACCAATAGCCCCACTCTCTGTTGAAGTGTCATACAATCACACGTTCACACTTCTGCTTCACACACACCAGAAGAGTTCCTGATACAAACAACGTTTCCCACCAACAGACTCTTCTGGATACTACAGCTCGCTTGCCAGTGTTTTAAGCAGCTCTTGGTCTCATGACAGTGAAGGTGTTACAAAAGTGTTTATAAGCTGGAATGTCAACTGTGAAGGGAGGTCAACCTCTCAAGCCATTAGCACCACCCGAAACAGACTTTGGACATTTTGTGGAGCTTTATCCAGGCACCCCTCACTTTTACAGCTGAAAACATACTAGCTAGCATGACCAAAACAAGTTGGCCCCCAAGGCTTTCAGTCTCCTGCTCTCAGTTTGCTTGGACACATCACAGGACAGACTGTCTGGAGCAAGGAAGAGTGGAAACTCTCAAAAAAGGGTGAAGAAATTAAAAGCAACCCAACTTTCTGAATCTCAAGAAAAGACTGGAGCTCAGGTTGGCCACTTCTCCTCCAACGGGGAGCAGTTCACAGGAGAAATGCCATCACGGATCTGCGAGCCAGCGGGCTCTTGCCTGCTGGACAAGGGGCCGAGGTCCAGGACCTGGCTCTGGCAGGACTTCTCTTGCGAGTCAGTTCCTGACCACCAAAGCAGGGCTGATAGAAAGCTAACTTTCTTCCAGGTGTTGCCTGCCTTGTCTACCGCCTACCCCCAACCACTCACCCCAGCCCCAGCTTAGGAACACTAAACCACTGAATTTTACCATAGCTTTGGTCAGACCACAGGCAACAAAAAAGTTCCCAGAAGGCAGACTACGTGATGTGTTAGCAAATGTTTGTTGGAGCTCGCTCTCATAACCACCGTTGTGTATCATTGCCCAGCTCCTCCTAATTTTCAGTGGTATCTACTACAGATGAAAGGCCAGTAGCAATATGCAGGTTTTGGTTACAAGTGAAAAAGGGTCAATAAATGTGTCTCCTCTTCTGAATCCCCTGTCCCACCAAGGAAATGGGGTGGGAAAAGAGGCATGACTGAAAAAATCAGTTAAATCTTGGGAGAAAACGGAGAAGTCTGTCTAGAGCTATGGTGAGAAGTGTACCACCAAGTGCGCCATAACTTACATGCCTTGCACATTACAAAGTACGGCTCGCTGCTTAAATCTTCCTGCCCCCGATGGTCTGCAAGTCCCCTCAGCTCATTAGGAAACCTCAGGGCAGAGAGCATGACTTGGTCATATTGTATATGCCCAGGGCTATAAGGCCCAGATCGTGCTGGAGGCTCCTGGGCGCTCCCAGAGCATGAGCAGCACAAAATAGTTGCTACAGGTGTTACGAAAGGAAAAGGGAGGATAACAGTCAGAAAACCTTCTCCAAAAATGTATCAAAAGGCATAGATTTTAACAGGGTTTTGATATGCTCATGTAAATCTAAGTTTTATGAATGCAGGTGTTAGAAAAATCTACAGCAATATCAAATTAAAGATATAAATACCTACTGCCTTGTAAAACGTGTTCTGTTATATCTCTCACCCTGTCAAATTTAAGACCAATGGCAGGTTTTATCTAGGTTTGCTTCTCTTATATAAAGCCTGTTCCATGTTTTTGATGAGAACTAGTAAATTTAACATTTGGAACTTTTGCTCAACCGTAGATTGTCACAGGGAGAATCCACGCAAAATCCATATCAAGCTCTGCAGCACCATTTCTATCAATTCTATGATTCTATGATTTCTGTAGTCAGTTTTGCTCTAACAAATGCGATCAGTCAGCGCACCAAACTCTAAAGAAATAGTAACGTAAGAAGCATGAGAAGTGCTTAAACCAGAGTAAAAGAACAAGCTTTGCTGATGCATCAAATAAAAAAACAGCTTTTGGCTGAACCTGATTTTGGCCAGGTGCAGATCTTGGACAGACAGTTCCTTAGAAGAAGACAGAAGCAAGAAAGCACTCAGCTTCTCTATCATCTTGCCTTCCTAACTTTCACTCCTTGATAATGCAGCTCAGTAATTTCCTGCTATTTTGCTTCCCCCTCAAGACATGGCTCCCATCAGTTCCCATTCCGCGCTGTAAGCTGTGGCTGCTTCTGGCTGGGAGAGCCCCAGACAGCGATGCTCACAGCACCCGCTCGCCGGTCCGAGGTGCTGCTGGGCTGCACTCATCAGCAGAGCACAAGTGCCTCTAACAGGGCACCAGGGTTGTCACAGGGGCATGGACTCGGATGAGCAAGAGACAAACACCCAGAAGATGAACAAAGGGCAACAGGACACCCATGATGTGCCGATGCAGCCTGGGTCTTTTGCAATGAGCAGCACTTCAGGCTTCAAAGAAAGATGCAGGGAGCTCTATAGCAAACAATTACAGAATAATTTGCCTTAGGAGACATTTCTTTTCAACTTTCATAGGCTGTACAGATGGCTTATGACCCCAAACATGACAGTTCATGTTCCTTCTTTTATATATATATAAAAAAACCTCTCTCTATATATATATATGCTTTCTCTCCCTACCTGCTATAAGCCACAAATACCGAAAAAATCCCTCTTTCTGTCCATCCATCCAGCCCTAGACACCTTTCTTATCTATGAGTCTACCTCTCAAACTACCCATTACCTGACAGCTATTTCAAGAAATCTCTCCCCTCCCACTTTGAGGATTTCCTTACAGTTCATGTAACTCTCTAATTTCATTTCAATACTCCTAAACTTTTGGCAAGAAGAGCCAAAGACTGATGCTACATTGGATTAAAACAATTTTGTAACAACGTTTGTTTTCAAAACTGCTCTCCTGCTAGATGAGGTTGTAGCACTTTCAAGACACGATAATACTATACTAAAAACTGTACCACCTTCCCTTTTAGCAACAAAATAAACAAGTAAATCCAATCTTTGGCAAAACAGAGAAAATCCAATGATGAAATCCACACAGGTTAGACACAAGGACAGAAGTAACACACAGAGGTAACACACATAGGAAACATAGAGCCTTAAATCTTAAAATCCCTTTTTTCTGGTTCCCACAATTACTTTGGGACACAGTTTCATCATTTTCTTGCCATTTGGGCAATGTCCTTCCAAGTGATGTGGTCAGTCCCAAATAACTAGGTGACCAAAGCATTTATCAAATTCTAGCTGTTCCTTAGCTCTCACCCTATGCCTGCTAAACAAATGCAGGTGATGCTGCATTCCTTGAACAAACAAGCTTTGCTTTTCATTTAAATGCTCAGCCTTAGTGCACAATTACAATTCCAGAAATGGTATAAAACACGAGCATTTGTACGAATCAAAAGCATCCAAAATTCAAGCTACTTTGAACTGTCATAAAAACCCCATCCAGTCAAACATGCCAGGCGCCTTTATGAAAAACAAGCAACAAAAGCAGAGGCAAACATTCTGCTTTTCTGTTAAATCTTAGTATTTAGGATGCACGCTTGGGGTGGAGGGGCATATCCCGTCCTGGACAAGAGGGATGGATGCTTCATCTCTTGGCTCCAAGCAAACACTACTGATTTATACAAGCCATGCACCTGACTTTCAACAAAGCTGCTATGAAATGGCAGTTAAAAAGAGACTTTTTGAGTAAATGACTCCACATCTGACACAACTCATCCATAAAGGGCATCACCCTGCAATGTGCACGCGCACACACATACACACACTTCACACCACTTATCGGCGTTGGAAAATTGCTTACCTGTGACAATAGGATATGACTGAGGCCCGGGAACGCTCGCTCCCAAATCTGCAGAAGTAGGGCTGGTTATATTGGCCTTCATGTCATCTAATCCACCAGCTAACGATGCCATGGCTGAGTATTCAGTTGCCTGGAAAAAGAAACAGAAGGCATTTTAGCGATAATAAATGTACTATTCAAGAGCTTTTGCCTGTATGACAAAAAGTAGATGCAATACAGAACTCAAAAATCCTTTGTTCAGTCAGTTTTAAAGGCAATACCCATTTACATGGGGCTGTTAAGCATTCAAAATGCTCAATAAGTGGGTCTGTGCTTACCACCAGTGTTCTCGGAGAACACCAAAATGGGCTTTCTTTATAAAACCAAAGCCAAACTCATCAATATGTAACAAGGATTTCCTTAAAGAGGAAATTTTGTAGAGTAACTGGGGGCTGTAACTGCTGAGTGCAAGTTACTTGCTTGTTAGCAAAAAATGTTCGTGCCAGTTAATCTGAACTCTCCTTATTTCAGTGGTGGCACTTGAAGAGACACACACTAACGAGCAGGTGGGAATGGGGTGTCTTGGTAATGCTGCATTTCCTCATCATCTCACAAGAAATAAAGTGCACGTAAATAAAAGTGTTTGCTTAATGGATGGATTTGTAGCCAACTGTTTCTAAATCCAAATTATTTAAAAATAAATCACCTGACTGTTGTAAGGATGCTCTCTCATCTCACGGGAATTTTTTTATCTCATTAGCTGAAGCTACTGTAAATGAGCACAAGTCCTCAGAAATCAGCTTGTTTCTGTCCTGTAGCCCTGTAAAAGTCCATGTAGCTATGGCAGTCTACAGCAGGTGAGGCCAATCCATACATCCAGATGGACTTCCATGTACACGGCAGAAAGCTTATCTTCGTTTGCCTTTTTCCATGATTTCTTATTGTCAGGATCATTCACACAAAACTGGGAAGTTTCCTTTCAAAGTTCTCCCTTCCCTGTTGCTATCTGCACTTTAAGTTTTAATCCCTTATTTGTGAGATCGTAACCATGCCCATAACAACTGGAGGATGACGACTTCAAGTGAAGAACAGCAATAGGAACAGATAAACTGAACAACAATGACTCTGAGGCTGATCCCCGCTGTATTTCTGCAGACTAAGTCAATGCAGAAGCTGTGCAGAGCTGAAGCAATGTAGGGCAACCCAGGACCCCAAGATTTTTTTGAGTGACCAAATCAAAAAGTTAACTTTTTTTTTTTTAAGGAAACAAGAGCTGACCTGAGTGAGCACGTCTTTCTCCCTCTTGCAAGTTTCTTGGAACCCAGCACACAAACTGGTATTTTCCACGAGCTCAGCACTTCGGGTCAGATATATCTGTTTGTGTCTCTGTTGCTCAGTTCTCACTCAAACAGAAGTTAATTTACATGGATAACCCCATATTAGCAGGTTTGTGTTAATACACGTTTCTTCTGAGGATGCAACCTGCGTGAGACACGAGTACACCCTGTCACCTTGAAGGATCCCCCATACAAACCTCTTGCAGATGAGTGGGTCAAATACATTCTTCCAGTGACCAGCTGCTAGCGACTCTGTCCCTTCACCCGGCCCTTCACGAATCAGCACTAGAGTCCTCTGGACCAAAGGCTTCTCAGCAATGACCTGTCTCCTATGCTCCTCCCTAACCTTTGCATTAAACTTAGCCCTTTCAGCTTATTCCTCCTCCGGCACCCTCTGTGCCCTCACATTTCCCTTGCCTTCACACAACCAGCCCCTTTCTTCTACCACCACTGCCTCAAAAACGCGCACCTCTGCTTCAGCCTCACTTCTGCACCTTGGGGAGGACAGCCCCTGGAGCATCCCTCCTCTGCAGAGGATGCCAGTGATAGTCCCAGCCTTTCTCCTTCCTACAAGTGCAGCCAAAGCTCCTTCTTCTCATTCCACGTCCTACCAAGGTGCATTTTTCAGCCTCCCCACACCACTCCACACTGTCCTATGTCTGCAACCCCACCTTCCTCCTGCACTGGGTACGTGCATATGCGGCAGCACCGCTGGGTTTTTTCACTCCCCAAAGCCCTGATCTGACAAGACACTGGAGGAACAACAGCACGGCTGTAGCCCTGCAGAGACGTCCCGGGCAGCTGGTGATGCACGAGTGGCATGGGACGGGCTGGCAGTGCAGCAGAGGAAAAAGCTGTCCTTGTGCACTGCTGTTTGGTATTTCTGATGTCTGGAGAAGAGCACACACCACTGCCTGGGGAAGAATGCCTTATTTCACCCCTGTTGCTCTAAGAAAGCCATAATTGCACCGTATCCAGACTAGAAAATCTCTTTGTATCTTCCCGGGGCACACCAATCCACCAGTCCCTACGGGCAGGGTGTGAACATGGCTTCCAGCTTACAAAGGGGGAGCTGGCCACTTGTAGTCTGGGAGGAAGCATCCAGCTGTGCCACAGGCTGGGTCACACGCCGGGCTGGGGTAGAGGGTGCACATCCAAACCCCACTGCCAAAAGCGGCTTTTGGGGCTGCTGCTCCTCGCACAAACCCAACCGGGACCAGTCTGAGCCCCTGCCTGCAAACCCCAGACATGGGAGTCCAGAGCAGGCTGCAGATGTTGAAACACCACAGCTTGCTCCCCTTCTGGGGTCCAAGGAACTGACCTAGGAGGAAGCAGGACCAGGTCCCATCTCTTCACTGTAACAATCTGGAAGCACCACGTCAACGAACCACAAGTTTGGCCCTTCAAGCTCGGAGGGATTGACCAGTTTCAGTGTCAGAAGCAAGCAGCTATCAGGGTGTAGCACACCCCACCAGGGGCCAGGACGGTGGTACCCCGTGCTCATTCATGTCACCCCGCTGCAGGGAGATAGAGTGATGTGCAGTGGCATGGCCCTCCCACAGGCAGCGCTGCCCCATCTCACCAGCCTGCAGCGGCATGGCCCCAAACCACAGAACCACTTCTGCGGACCAGAGGGACTGGAAGCATTACGGCTGCCCAGCACAGTGTGGAGGGAGAGCCCACGGCCAGGCAGAACTGCTGCAGGGCTCTAGGAGACAGGGGCATCAGAAATGGAGATTTGGGGTCCCTCTCCGCCTTTGGTCCTAGTAGCTTGCTGCAGACAGGAGCTGCACCTCTTTTGTGATGGCCCAGCAACTTTTCCCAGAGGTAAGAATAGTGGGATTTTCAGGGATTTTCCAGCCGCTTCCCTGTTCCCATGGCAAAACTGTGCCCACATCCCTCCTCAAAGCCACCAGCAATTGGCCACCAGCAGCAGCGCCAACCATGCACCGACCACCATCACTGCTCCCAGCACCCAGGCGGAGCAAGCCCGGGCTGAGGGGCAGCCTCGGCAGCTGCCAACACTCCACCTCCTCACACAGTCCTGGTGGAGGAGTGAGCCCCCATGTCACACCCACCTCTGCGGTCACAGCTCCCACTGCAAAGCAGCGGGGAAACGGCCAGGGCCGGCACCAGGCTGGTGCAGCGGCAGTGAAATACTGCACAGCCAAGAGATGGGACTGCGCCAGGCTATGGCCGGCGCTTGGCTGCGAGCAGAGAAGAAAATGTACCGCTGCCAACGGTGAGGTGCTGCAGGGAGGCAAGGGTCAGCAGAAGGCATATTCTGGCCCCCAAGGAGCAAGGAGCTGGGGGTGCAGAGCAGAAGAACCTCCACCCCCGAACCGACCAGCAGGTGCTGTCTACAGCCCTCCTCACCCCCGTGCAGTGGCCGGAGGATCACAGCACCCCCTGAAGAAGCAGCAAGCCTTGCTGGTGCTGTGGGTTCACAGTGCCGGGTGTTCACCCACTCACGAGGGGCACAGTGGCGTCCCCTCTTCCCACTCCCCCCAGGCAGAGCTTGTCCTTCCAGACACCCTGTCCAGAGATGAGAGGAAACCCCATGGGGAGGCAGCACTCGTGGAGCAGGCCATCACCTCGCAGCCCCATTGAGACCCTCCTGCTGACCCTCCCCAGGAGCCTCTCCAGCCGCTCGGGGGAGGGCAGCAGAAGAGGTCTCAGATTTGGCTCCTCCACCGGCAAGCTGGCACCACTGCCAGCAAGGAGCAGCCTGGGATGGCCAGGCACAGCCAGGGGTCCCTCTCCGCGCAGCGAGAAGCCCGACCTGCTGCTCGGTAGGTGAAAAAGCAAGAGTCGGGTGTTCAGTACCCTAGAAATTACCTGAAAAATGACTGCCTGCGGTTGTACCACGCACTGTCTCATCAGCATGGAGCACCACTGCCATAGCATGGAGGAGAGAAAACACAGACACATGAAATGAGGAATATAAAAGGAGAGACCGAGAAGGACAAACCAAAAGGAGGGGCAAGACGGGGTCTCGTGTGCTCTCCCTGCCCCATCCCACTCGGCTCGGGTGGACGGGACCTGGGTGCCTGGCAGGGGGCTGGGGCTGGGCCCCCCCAGCAGGCACAGCGCCCAGCAGGGGAGCAGCTGGGGTGGGGAGGAGAGGGGTGGTCTCTGCGTGCCCATGGGCAGCAGCACACCCCCTCTCACAGGCAGCGGGGTCTGCATGGTCCTTCCCCTGACAGCCTTCGCTGCAAAGTGGAAACAGGAAGGTTTCTATGCTGGCAGAAGTTTCACATTCACCTCCACTGCAAAAGCTTTATTTCTGAATATTAACCCCCGGGGCAGGGGAGGTGATGGGCAGATGGAAGGAAAAAGGGTGCAGGAGTGTTTCGGTACCGTTTTCAAACCATTTACGTAGTGTGGCAGGAGACAGGCTCTGCCGTCTCCTGCTGCACTACACTGAATTGACAAGACAGCCCATCACCAGCTTCACCCCGTGCTTTTCCTAGCAAAGATTCCTGAACGTAACCCACCTAAAGGTCCACCCACCCTACATGTACAGCAATTTTCTCTTTGAGATTTACCTGGAATTGTAACCCAAAGTGGCAGGCAAAGATGGACGTACAGTGGGGAACAAGACTGCTCCCTAAAACAGCCTGGTTCTGGGGTGCTGGCGTGGGAAACTCAGGGAGGCCCCATGGGCTGGGATGAGCCCTGTGGCAGCGCTGCGACCCGGGCGGTGTGAGACAAATGCATCCCCCTCCTGCCCCATCCCTTTTCTGGGGTGCAGACCCCACACTCCTCTCGAGAGACCGCACCAAGAAATGACAGAAAAGAGGCGTCTGCTGCATGGGGCAAGTGGCCATTGAAAGGAGCCAGCTGGCGCCCGGTGGGACTTGCACATGTTGCTTTTTGCATCTGCTCAGTTTTTCAAATCACACCTGCAAAACACCACACGGGCATGAAATGACGCCTCTCGCGCCCTCCTGCTGCTGGCATGGCCGCCCCCGGACCCACGGCGCTGCTCAGGATGCAGCAGCAGCAGCAGTACGACAGGGGCTTGGACCATCAGAGCAACGTGCCAACTTGGGGCTTTGGGACTTGGTCTGCTCCTGCACGGACTGCGTGCACTGCCTTCCCTTCCAGAAAGTGCACAGAAACAGTGCACTGAGCACCTTCACTGCCAAAACCAACGCTTCTCCGCTTTTAAGCCAGAGAGACATTAATCTTAGGTCTCCAAAAGGCGCAGTGTTGTCCCCCAGGTCACGACCACCAAACCCCCTGCTTACCCCTCATGGCAGCAGCAAGCCAGAGCTCATACTTAGTATCTCCAAGTCATCGCATCGCAATACTTTAAAATCAATAAATAAAGGCAGAAGTGGCACACACCAGGCAGGCTGTCCACGGACACCCCCACCTCAGCCTGACAAAGGGAAGAAATTTGTAACATTAGATATGGTTCGGAGAGCTTAATCCAAAGCAGCTCTAATTAATCTCCCCAGGCTTTCAGAAACCCAGTGCCACTCGCAGCTGCACGGGCACCAGTGCTGCTCCGTCTGAAATTTTATGGGAATGGAAAATCCATCCTAACGCCCTCCTCCTCAGCTGCCTCGGATCCAGACGGGAAAGGCATCCGAAAACCTATATGTCAAAGCCTCGCCGCTGCCACCCACCAGCCACCCCTCCATTTCATAATTCACATGACATTCCCTGCGCTGCCCACCACAGCCACCAAAACCAATTCTGCTTTGGAGTAAAAGCTATTTACACAGCTCGTTGGGGCCGAACCCCAGTTTCTCTTTGTTTTCAGCAACATTGGGCTCTTTGCTGTCTCACGGGGCATGGAAGTTTGATTTTAGTGGTACAACCTTTTTCCCTCAGTTTACATTGAGTATTTCTGAATCTCCCTTTCACAAAACATATATATTTTTAAAAAATTAACAGCTGTCCTTCATTTTAGCCCAGATCCAATTAGGATTGTGCACATCCCCAGAGATTCCTCTGAAGATAGCGGGAATTATCTAGTGCACCCTGTCATGAACACATTTACCCTCATACGCCACAATAACTGACCTGTTTTTGACCCAATCTTCAGATTATTTGTATGTAGGAAATGACATGCTACATTTTACATTTCCACGGTGCAATCCATAAGCAGACACAGCCGTTCTCAGATTTTCCAAAGGGATCCCCAAATCCAATCTAAATGCCTAGAATTTACCTGTTGTTTTTCTTTTATACATATAAATAGCTGCATTTCCATTCACTCTTTGTTTCTCATTTTCATTTTGTTCTAATATCTGTATGTAAATGTCTGAAAATAGCATCTGTAATTGAAGATTATGAAGTATAGCCAGCTCCTGACAGGCTGCTAAGGAAGATGGATTATCCTCATTTTTCTGTAAATTTTGTCAATTTTGGAATTCATAAGCTATCAACACTGATCAAAATGTGACCGCACAGCTGTGTCAAAGCGGACGGCATGGTGGTGGTGGCGCGGCTGCCAAGGAGGACGGCTCTCCCCAGCCGCCTGGCCGGGGGCACGCACTGCGGGAATCCTTCCTGGCTGCTCCCGGTATCTACATTCCGCCCCCCCTCGCCCAAAAAAAATTTCAAATAAATAAATTGAAAGTACTCAAATTCTCTAGTGCGCCGATTCACATCACAAAGCATAATTTATTGCATGTTCTCCCTTTTTATTTATCCCTAAGTAGTAAACACGATTTCCATTCAGGGGGTTCGTTATGTTCCACTCCTACCAGACAATCACAGCACACTTGAGGCAATTGTTTAGCCTCTTCCTCTCAATTTTCCCATTACTGGGAGTAAGTACTGTTGGGACTCTTTAATAGCCCGACTGCAGCCCATATCAATAACAGATGAGGTTTAATCGTCCAACACAAAAATTATTTAGGCTCAGTAAGGACATTCAATGTCATTTGCATAATGGCATTTCTATCCTGAGCACCTAACCCATCGTGCATAAACAAGGCCCTGGGACCATAAATAATAATAAATCATGACGTCCATGCTCCTCTTGCTGTAATAGGAGCCTCTCTTTGTAGAAATTATTTCAGCAGGAAATGGGCACTGTAATTTTAAAGACATGTGGCATTGCACAGACCAGTAAATCACACCCGTGCGCACACACACGCACACGCACACTCCAGCGAGGCTGCCCATGGTGAACAAAACCCCACGAAACAGCAGCACAGAAAACAGGCCACGCTTGCCACTGAAATCATCCCTTTTTTTATGATTATTATTATTATTATTTCTTAGTCAGAGCTAGCAGACTAAATAAAAGCAAGGTCTGAATTGTGTGCATGGTGTCTGAGCATGTGTATGGGGGGACGATGGACCCGTAAGTCTGCCAAATCCCCGCCTGGCCATCCCTCGCACCCGCAGCCCTTGAACCTCTCCTGGACGGTCTGGTGGGAAGAAAGCAAAGACCTGCAGACACTTGCAGGTGTTTTCCAGCCAAGCTTTTCACCAGCCATTGCAATCCCAGGCTGGGGCAGAGGAGGCCAGCAGACTCTCTTCCTCTGGTTTGTAAGCAGAAGCCTCCAGAGAAAATCCTGATAAGGCCAGCCCAAGGGAAGTAAACGGACACATGCAGCCTGGTGAGCTAAGGTGGCTTTCCACTTTTCAGCCTCATCAGGCCAGTAGCAAGTGCCTGGATGAACAGCGGCAGCACAGTGGTGGTGAGAGCCGACCTCTGCTTTTGCCAGGATTGGCAAGTTTCATCATCACACATTTATCCTCAACAGCTCCTTCCTCTCTCAGTATGAACACTGCCCTGTTTCCTCCAGGACACAAAATGAAACGACGACTCACCCCAGCTTCCACCCACCTTCGTCAGCACTGCCCAGGCTCCAGGCTCGCCAGGCGTGCTTTCACAGCCCCTGCAAGGGCTCTTCCCTGTCATTTCCATGCCACAACCTCCCAGTTCAGTCTACTGAGGCATGCAGAAATAGCACAACAAATTTTGCAGGAGCCTCCTCCCAGTGCCGGCATTGCACGGCCATCCTGACTGCTGCACCACAGCCAGCCGCAGAGGCGTCTCCTCCCCAAAACAGCATCTCCCCCGGCCCCCTCCAACTTCTCCTCTCCCAGCCCTCCTCTTCTCCTCCCCACCCTGCGGCAGTCCCTCAGTTGCTCCTCTCCATCCTTTCCCATGGATTCACGCAGGGTGTTTCTCCTCTCCCCCTCCTTCCCACACTCTCCTCCCTGCAGCTCCTCTCACCCCAGCACGAACTGACCTGCCAGCAGCCTCCACCGTCCCATGCGCAACACTAAAAAAAGGGGCACCCAGTTGAAATAAAGCGTAACACACCCAGTTAAAATAAAGCATAACACATCCCACCCTGGTGAAAAGAGCAGTTTGCTTTTTGCAAACCCAGTACCTAATCACTTTATGCCACTCATTGTCACAAGTCATTGCTAAAACACGCTGTTCTCAGAACAGGAACTGGACACTTTCACCCCCAACCATAACAATTTCAGCCATAGGAGGAGGGAAAATGGATGATCCTCCATCACAGTGGCTCCACTGCTTCCAGTGAAGCACCTGGCACGGGTAAGCAGGGAAGAAAACGCAACCAGTAGCACAGTCAAGCATTTTCCTACAGAGAAATGCGAAGCAGAACTATGAAGGCACACTGGGAATGTGCATGAAGTTTACATTAATATTGCCGTATCTTTTTAATCCATCCTACTGACAGCTCTTGACACTTGAGAAGTCTTGTGCACATTTGGAAGAACAACATTTGTATTTCTGTAACGCTTTCAGGTGAACTATCTCAAGGTATTTCACAAACGCCGTCTGAGAATCCTTTCATCATACTCTATATCATATTATGCATTGTGCCCAATAAACCGGTTTCAAAGCAGTACCCCATGGCAAAATACCCCAGGCAGCATTTACCACGGACCAAGCCTCCCAGGTAGCCAAAGCCCCAGCAGCTGCTGCCAACTCTGGGTGCACCAAATCTCTACCCAGATGAAAGACAACAGAGAAAGCCACAGAGTTTGCTGTGGTTTTTGGTGTGTTGCAAAGTCAAAGCTGAACAAATCCATATAAACTCCCGAATTTCAGGCCACTTTCAAAGCTGGACACAAACACACATTCTTCGTTTTCCAAAAGACTTTCACTCTTCCTGTTGGTGTCCCTGGGAGCCAGGTGAACCTATGGGGATCAGGAGTCTTCTGTTTTCCATTTTGGGGGTAGCAGCTTTCCCTACAATACTGAGTTTCCCGTCAAATCCCCAATGTGGAACTGACCTCATCAAAAAACCCAAATACACAAACATATTTTTCCAAAGTTTTTCTTTCATTTCTTCACCTGTACCCAAGACTGGAATGGGAAGGGCCACAAAATGGCAAGACAGTTTTCACTACAATGTGTTTCTAGAAAAGCCAGAAATATAAGGATAAACATTGTTCTTGGAAGATTTACAAAGCACTTTCCAGTTACAAGTCCTCGGGGGTGTGGGGTTAGGGAGGCAGCAGGTACCAAACTCCATGGGGAACAACCTGTGCTCTGACAGAGGGCAACGGGACTACCCCAGGCTTGGATCCCTTAACCAGAGTGTTTTGTGCAGCAAACAAGACGTGCCAGGTAGCGCTTTGGGGGATGCAGAGGTGTGGAGACCTTCCTTCCCCTTCGCACATTCTGCAGGCATGCTCCATGTGAATGGAAACCCTTGGCAGGGGAAAATCCGTGGAATGATGTGGTGCTTTCTTTGATGGGACATTCACTAAGGATTAATGGGCACTGAACCCCACTCACCTCATGGGGTAAATCTTCAGCTGTTTTTCCCCTTTGCTAATTAGCTGAGACCCGCTGACAACCAAACCCGACCAGCAGCAGGTCCAGAGTGTAGAGGCTTTGGGACAGGAGGCTGGAGACCAGGGCAGGACAGCATCACCCACCTCAGAGACACCCGCTTCCACATTGAAACACCCCGTCCACCCTGCCTGCAATGCAGGGCAGGGAAACAGGCTCCTCAGCTTCAGAAAAAACACTGAGAAACATCAGAAATTATCTGCACACAGGTATAGAAAACGAAGCAAAACAGAGGCAGGCTGACCAATGAGTGTGGTACCTATACCTATAGGGTGCTGGTTCCAGGTAAAGAGACTCTGTCCGGTGACACCCACAGCCTGTCGCTGCTGGAGGCTCTGCACCTCCTCGCTATTGTGAAAGGCTCCAGCAAGGGACCTTCTACGCAGAAAAATCATCAAAGACGACAGGTTTCAGTGAAACATTTCAGTTTTTATCAAAACATTCTCTGTTGGAAAGACAGGTTCAGCCAGACACACTGCTGTTGTAATAATCATCATTTTGCTGCTAAAACATCAGCTGCGCTGGAGATGCCCAGGCGCTGCACACGCAGTAAAACTTCACAACGAGAAAACAGCATCAGACAGCCAGAAGGGAACACACTGCTGGTATGACCCGAGCATCTCTCCCACCTGGACAGCCATCCCGGTTCTTATGCCAGAAGTGTATCTGGGGTCATATTTTCAAACTTGTCTCTACAGTCACAAGAACCAGAGAGCAACCGTTTGCCTGAACAAAAATACAGACGTGGGGTCTGTGACTTCAGCAAAAACTCCCACTGGTGTGAGGCCTCACAACTTGGCAATGCTTGAAAACCACTCATCAGGCACATAATCTGATGACAATTTCTTGTGTACCTTAATTTTATCTGTTACTTAATCATGTGTTTTAATTATTTAGAGAGGTCCTAATAACTGGTCAAACACTTTTAGCCAAACACAGCATCTGACAAGTGCAGTTTCTCTGCCTGGCTCCACTCCGCAGCTCCCATTTCGGAAAGGCACCTGTTGCCTCCAGCACCTCGTTCTCTCCCAGCCCTCCAGGTATGTCTCTGAATGCGACTTGTCTGGACTGACTCAGACCTCAGGTCAGCTCTGAGCCTGGAGGGGACTTCTGCAGCACGGAGAATGAACAGAGGAAACCCCCGCGTCTCCAAGGTTTCCCTTATTCAATTATGTTTTCAAGGTGAGAGGAGCAGGGCTGAAACCATCCCCCTACATGTTAAGCTGTTCTCTTAGCATGAGTTTCCTTCCTTTCAGATTTAATTATTTTTTTCATTTCAGCAAATTCTGCTGCCATCACATTTTTAAGCAGCCACTGTTCATATGAGCAGAGAGGAATTTTGAAACTAGCCCTTTTTTCTGGAAGTGGCTTAGCTCCACAATTGCTTTTTGTCATCATACAACCACTTCTGCAGGTTGTTTCATTCAATCTCTTCCTAAACAAATGGTAATCCAAAACTATGGCATTCTTCTGAAAACCCAGTATCTGCACTGAGCAAGTTGCTTAGGTTCCTGGGCGCTTCATCCCAGACAGCTCTCCATCTCATCCTGCACACTGTGTGAACCGGGAGCTGCTCTCCCACCCCAACCACACTTTTCACATTTTCCATTGCAACTGTACAAAAGTTTCCCTAAGTCACATCGTAACACTTGGAATGAACAGCAGGTAGCTGGACATCAAGGTTGTAGGATAATTCAGGTTGGAAGGAAGCTCCAGAGGTCCCTCAAAGTAGGGCCAGCTCGCTCAGGGCTTTATCCAGCTAGGTCTTGAAAACCACCATGGATGGAGACTGCACAACTTGTGAGGGCAACCTCTGCCCTGCCTGACTGTCGTCGGGGGGAAGAAGCACTCCCTTGGACCCTGCAGAGCCTCTCCTGTGTCAGCTCATGCCCGTCTCTTGTACTCTCACCGTGCACCACCGTGAAGAGTTTGGCTCCTTCTAAGGTGCTTTAGCACATCAAGACCTCCAGCTATTCACTAGCTGTGTAGGGAGCATACTTTGAGAAACCCATCTTTGTTGATTAAAGTGATGGACAGATTTAGAGAAAGCCTACAGAATGAGTGTAAAACAGCAGTGATTTCCAAACCAAAGGGTGGAAATTGTATTTGAAACTATTCAAAGCCTGCGGGATCCAGACGTTTACCGGGGACTAAGAAGAGAAGTCTTGTTCCATTCTTCAAATGCTGGTGCAAGCCCTTCCCCTCAAATATAATGTGAGCAGGCCAGGCATTAAACAGATCAATGGGCAAGTGTGTTTACTCACAGATTTGTCTCTCCCTCTCCTGCAGGGCTAACACAGATATAAGGAGGTCGGTCAATTTTGCTATGACATAATCTTGGCCGACCAGTGCCATTACATGACATTGTCTTTTTCCACAAGAAAACCAGCTTCAGGATGATTCCAGATCTATTTTCCTATGTAAGTGGAGCATCACATACATACACACTGTAAAGTGCATGGATGACTCCCCTGTTATTTTTCAAAGGGACAAAGACTACATGAGCAATTATAATTCTACTCATCTTACTCATATATTATGCTTTGATGTGATATTGAAAATCTGACGGGTGGCCAGTATATCACTGCTCTCCTTCAGCTCTCGGACAGAGTCCACTGTTTGACTGGCTACTGTCTGTGACTTTTTCTGTAATGACGGATTTTCCATTAGCTGTCTGCTGGTGACGTGAAACCTTGAAAGGAAGACTCCACTGAAGACAAAGCTGTGGGTTTTTGTTTAAAACTTGCTGATGTGACAGACCTGAGTTATCTCTCTAAACTGAAAAAAAATTAGCTATATATTGCAAAACACATGATGAACAAAGAGATACAATTACTCAAAGCCAGCTCCCAAATTGCAAGGAAATGTGGACGCTTTTGGCAAGATAACAAGAGGGGAAAGCTTTTCTTAAATTTCCCCTCTCTGTACCACACTTACGGAAGCCATGGCGAGTCTCCTGGAGGAGATCACCCATTGCCTTTGCAGGACTTTGTGTTCCGTTGTCATCACTAACCTCTGGGTGTAAAGCTGGTGTAAAGTGCTGAGATGAAACTTGGTGACTGGCAAAGCATCCCCTGCCAGCGTTACCCAACAGAAATGGTGCTAAGGTTGCAATTCCCAAACAGTTTCCCCAGACCCTTGGGGAAAAAGCACACCACACTCCTCCTCGAGGGCATTTCAGTCCCTGAAGAGCCCCCAGCCACGCCTGAACACCGGGGAGCTGGTCTGCCATTGCAGGCACTGGAGCTCGGCTCCCACAGGCTCAGCCGCGTGCGTGCACCAGAGCGCTGGGAGCGTCACCGGGATGCCGGCGCCAGCAGCTGGTGACACACCGGCCATGGTGCCCTTGGCGCTGCCAGCTGCACCGCACGTCACTGACACCCCCTCTGCATGAGCCTGTGCACAACCTGGGAGCCTGCCCGGCACAAAAAACATCCCCCACTGCATCCATATAGAGCAAAGAGAAAAGAGACAAGGACAAAGGAGATGTCAGAACTCAAGACACAGCAATGCTGGCCTTTCCTTTAACTCGGGAATTTGTATTTTCACATATGGTCATATCTGAGAGCAGTCAGGAGGAAAAAAGGGGCTACTAAAAACCAGGAATGCACTGCAATTCCTGAAGGCGTTGTCCACCTTGGTATTTTGGGATTCCCCCTCCCTGCTGGGGCAAGGGAAGGAGGTGACAAGGACTCCTCCAGGTAGGAAACGGACCCACGCTCTGCCCCACCGGAGCCAGATGTGGTCCCCAGGCAAAGCCATGCGAGCAAGGAGACAATTCCCAGCAAGCCCAATGCGGCAGACTCGGAGGGCAGCAGCATCAGCAGAAACCCAGGCCATTACTGGGGCCTCTCCAACGAAGTAACAGGCACTGGGAGAGCTCTAGTCTTTCAAATACATCCTGAAATCCCTGAGACCCAGGCACTGCTGCTCTCCCCCGCTTGGTTTCATTGCACTGATTTGGCCACAGGTTGCTGGGAGGAGAGGGGAGAAGTAGGCATGGTCCAGTGTCTCTTTTTACTTGCTTTTTGGTCTGTTTCTTCAGACTCTGACTCACTGCAGCCTGGTTGAGACAGAGAGACTCAGAAGGACAAGAAACAGCCTGTGGGTTTTTCTTACACGATGACAAGTAACTCTACTGCTGTACTTTGCCAGCACAGCAGGGTCAGTGCAGTGAAACCCCGGCTCCATCCTCCAGCAGCAGCTTCTCTTTGACCGGGCAGCGCTGCCAAGGCATTGCACGCTGGGCACCGCGGACCCCTGGAAACACTCCCTATCGTCTCTTGGAAAATTTTGCAGGAGAAATCCTGACCCCAGGCTGCCCATTGCTTCCAGACAAACTGGGAAAACTGGTCACCACCTGCTCCCCATGGGGAGGGACCCACAGGAAGGGGGATCAAGCTCAGCTGGGGGCACGGGGTATCCCTGGGTCTGCCTGGACGAGACAGCAGGCATCCCTTGGGTTATCCCACCTGCGTTTCTTCCCGTCTCTTTTTCTTACTCAAAGACCAGATGTTTTAATTCCAGCCCTTGCTCGCATAGACACCCCCAGGTGTCCATGCAAGCTGCAGGGTGCTCTTTGCAAAGATGATGCTGATGCAGAGAGACATTAGCAGGATACACGGCTCCTATCATGGTGCTTCCACAGAAAACTCCCCACCACCACAGCCCCACTGTCACACAAAATACCAGGTGTCATACAACACAGTCTGACTGTCACCACCCAACATGACATGTCACAACAAGGCAGCACACGCAGGGAATTTTGTGCAGTCTTCAGAAGCTCATGCACAAAAAAACGCTTGTAAGGGAGGGCAGAGAAGCAAGGATGCAAATGGGAGGTGTTGGCCCAAGGAGCTGTGCTTTCTGCTGCTATTCTAAAAGAAAAGTCTTTCTACTCATAGAAGTTGCTTTTCAGCAGCAAGAAACACCATGGCAGGTTTCTCATCTCCTTCTTGACCCTAAAAGAGAGCAAAGCCTAAAGAGAAGGTCATGCATCCCCTTCCCAAGCAGCACGATGGAAGGATGGAGGGCTCAGACATGAGACTCTGTCCCAAGGAGGCTTCAGCCTCTCTGCGGCACCATAGAGAAGGCACTGCCTACAGCTGCTCTCTCTTGATCTGCACTGCAGGTGAAACCCCTTTCCTCTCACCAGCCTTTACTTGTCTTCTTCATCCAGACAGCAAGAACTTCGGGGACATCACTCTCCCCTAGACAGCCAGTGCACAAAGCTCTTAGCCCCGTGCTGCCTGTTTGGTCCTCCCAGTACCACTGTAATGCAAATAAGCAATAATCACGGTGATGGTGAACAGGAATAGGGATCCCACACAAAGTCTCATGTGCTGAAGGCTCAGCCTCCAGAAGCCATGGGCAGTTCAGAGCTCTGAGCTCCCCAGAGCATCTGGGGGATCTTGGCGGATGGAGGAGCTCTACCTGACACCTCTGCAGAATAACCCTGTTATTTCGCCAGGAGGTGATGGCTCCCCGTGAACCGGAGGCTGCAGTTAGCAGCATTGTCTTGGGGTTTGAAGGGCTTTGTGCACAGAGCAGCTCTTGTACAGCCACCTCATGCAGGGAAAATGGGGTAAGTGCAACTGTGGCCTCCGAAGAGCTGCTATTCCTTCCCAGTGAAATGCCCTGTGTTACAGCTCAGCATTGGTCCTCTCCAGTCTTTTCCTAACCTCCTTAAATTTTGCCATTATTTAAAGGTACTACTTAGCAAGAAAAAATATTTTCTCCTTCTGAGTAGCCTCTGACTCCCTCAAAGGACACTCTCCCCATCTCTGCCTGTGTTAATCACCAGCCGGCAGGGACGGGCAGCACCAGGAGCGAGTACATCTCCGCAGCACACACGTGCTCCCTGGGATGCAAGCACCCCGTTCCTACACCACCCAAGCACCCTGTCATGGCTTATCTTGCAGATCAGCAGCAAAGTCCCACACTCAGGGAATCAACAGAACAACTGCGGCAAAGGGCCAGTGCTGTATCCCACCGAGTGGCAAAAGTACAGCAGGGTCATCCCAGAGGGGGAGAGCACCAAAATCCCCTCCAGCCCCCAGCAGGCTCCATCTCCTCCATCCGCACGTGGGGGCACCACACCCCGCTCCCACCCGAGCACGGCGAAGGCAGATGGGCAGGCGGCAAGTGGCCGAGTCGCGGCTGCCCTGGCCCGCGTTGCTGCCCGGGAAGGGATGCGTTCCCTTACGGGTAGTGGGGGAAGGAAGGAGCTCTGCACAGCTTAACCCCCCTGCAGCCCCCGCGTGGGGCAGGGGTCATGGACGCCTGTGCTCCCAGCTGCTGTCCCTCCGCCACCCTGCCTGCCCAGACCCCGTGCCCTTTCCATTCGGTAGGGGTATTGATCTGCTGGCAGCAATGGGCTGGATAATTAGCCAGGAATTAGGGTTTCTATTACAGCCAGGAGGCTGCCCCAGCTGATTTATCACCTGAATAATTTACTGTGATTGAAAGGAAATTAAAATGAACTCCATTTGACAACTGTGCGCTTTTATGGGCTTTAGTGAAGACTCAAAAGCCAAATTAATAGCCTGGTATTGTTTAATAGTCTACTGAGAGTAAATATGGGAAGGTTTTTCCTCTCCTGATGTGCTCTCTTAGGCTGGATTTTAGAGCTGTTTTTTTTCCCCTCCCACCAATAAAGCCACAGACTGGGTAAGAGGAGGTTTCAGCTGGAAGAGGCGCAGATGTAAAAACCACAGAACCGCCCTTGCTCCCTGCTCCTCTCCACACTGCCAACGCTTGCCCTCACCTGCCCATTTCTGCAGGCAGAGGGGCTTACAGTGCCAGGAAAATGGGGGTGAGCAGGCAGCACCCACCAGCTGCCCCCGGCCAGCACCGGCACCGGCACCGGCAGTGGGGGCAGCCCATCCAGCTGACCCTGGCCAACCTCCACCGGCGTGGGATGAGGGACTGGCTGCCAGCAGGGAGGAACGCAGGACAGCACGGGGGTAACGCAGCCACCCGCAAAGTCATCCCGCACCCTGCGACCCCCAGTCGCCGTGTCCACCCCCTGCCACCCCAGCAGAGCCAAGGGTGTGTTCTGCCGCTGCACAGGGTGCCAAGCCCAGCACAGGCACGCCTTCCCGCCCAGCTGCCTGCCTGCCTCCTGCCTGCACACGAGGAGCTGTCTGCAGAGCTGGCAGATCAATGCTGAACTCCACTTTTCCTTCTCCTTTGTCTTTTTTCTTGCTTTTTTTTTTTCCAATTTTAGCATTTGTGTCCATTTGTCAAGCCATGTGTTGTTGTCTTGTTTTCCTTTTTAACTTGCTCTTCATTTACCACACCCTGTTACACAAGTCATGGGTAAAAGCTTACATTTACATGCCTAGATCACTTCTGCAGGTGGCAGATCAAGCAAAGATTTGAGTCTGGACGTTCAAATATAGCCATGGGTTAGTGCCATAATTTTCACTGTTACAGGACAACATAAAGTTTTGGGAAGATACAAGCAAATATTAGCTCTGTATTTCTCATTGCAAGTCTAGGGTATTTTAAGAAGATCCTCAGCAGCCACTGTCTGCCAAAAGGTACTGTCCCTCAGGAAAAAACATATTATTCACACAAACAGAAAAATGAGTCACATTTTCTGGCTTTAACTGACTTTTTCTGACTTTTCTTTTATCTGACATATTTCTGACTTTCCCCTGTTACTCCTAAGATCAAACCCCAACGCTGTGAGGAGGACTGTACATCTCCGTGCTCTCAGGAGCTGCATTCCTGTGGACACACCATCCAACACAGCTCCTCACAGTGAAAAACAAACTTTTGTCTTTCCAAGCTGGCAAATACTTGGCCAGATAACAGTAAAACTTGAAGATTTTCAAAAGGACTTACGCCCCTCTCTTGGTCAGTTCAGAGAACTCCTTCATCGCAACTCTCTCTGAAACAGAGGGCAATTGGGTTTTAACTTTGTGCAATTTTTCCAATTTTTTTCAACTTGTTAGTAATTTTTTGGGTTCATTAGTTATCCAAATTTCATCTGCCTGTGCTTATCTCCAGATCCAAACTTATCTGCACTGCATGTCATGAATACATATATTAGTATATATTTGCCAGGTTACTGGTTTCTACCTAAGCCCAGAATATCTACATTTTATCCAGAAATGAATCCGAGAACAAATATTCATTTAGGTCTAGCTAAAAGCAATGGGAAAGCATCAGCAAGGGCCTGGGAATTATCTGCTATTAGTGGCAAGCAGTTCTCTTCTAAGTTGGTGACCTACATAGTGTTGAATCTGGTCACATCATGTTATGCCTCATTATGGCCCTGATCTAAAGTCTATTGAAGTCAATAGAAATATTCCTCTTGGCTTCAATGAGTATTCGATTGGACCCATGTGTGAAGCTGAAAATACAAGAGAATCCATTTCTGTTGTGGACAGAAATCCAGCATAGATAATTCTCTTGTTTATTCTGAAGAAATTAATGCACTGCCTCTCCTGTCGAGCCGATCCTGCTGTATATCCTTCATCCCACAGTTTTCCCCCGTAGAGGCATTAATCCCGCTCTCACAGCCACCAAAAGCACATTGGTCTGTGAGCCCCAGTCTTGTCTCCTCCACCCGTCCAGTCTACCATGCCTGAAGCCCCTTGGCTGGCAGCTGTTTCCCAGGTCTTGAATTCCAGGAACATCTCCTGTCCATGCTTTAACTGGCGAATGCGTTTGAGTCAATGGTTCACACAACCGAGGCCGCGGGCTCGGCCATCCCAAGACGGCTTCCCCAGGGAGCTGGGGAGAGCTCCTCCATCCTTCTGGCTGGAATCGCAGGAAGCCACCAGAGGACAAACAGCCTCACAGCCACACAGAAGGGTTTGCTGAGTACAGCCAGCACCTCCAGTTCCTCCAGCTGGATGCTCCTAATGGAAAATTATGCCACTTGGTGTAGCAGCTCTGTGCATAGGAAGGACATGGGATGAGTGCCAGTTCTGGATAAAATCTGAATTGTCGGTGCAGCAACAACGAAAGGTGGGGTTTTGCCTGTGACAGGGGCAAGGCGGGAGTACGGTGGTCCACCACGGACATAGCTGTACAGGACAACTCCAGGGCGGGCAGGCAGGCAAAAGCCGCTCCTTGTGTCAGCACAGCTTTGCTCCAAGGGAAGTCTGGATGTCGGCTGTGCAAGCAACATGAACAGCCTTCCCCATGGGCAGTGGGACTGCACGGCAGAGCCGACACAACGGGAAGCAGCAGGGCCCATACCCACACACACATGTCAAAAGGCACAGAGAGGAGAACAGGAGCTGCTGCCAGTCCGGGAGGCAGATGCTGTGAAGACTTTCCTTCTCCGGAACCTGAGGATTACGTGACATTCAAGCCATAGGCTTTGTCCTAGCCAATGAAAGAGCTGCACGGTGCTCGTGGCCAGCAGCCATGAGCAGAACGGCAGTGCAATGGTGATGTTGCAAACACACTGCTATGTGCATTTCAAAATCTGTGCCCAGAAATATGCGAAATCAGTTTTCCACGAACATCTGCAGCCAGTGCAAATCAATCACAGGCTGTTTGCAAAAAATGAGCACAAAAGGCCACAAACACGAAGGAGAAGAATTCATTTTATACATGGATTCATGTTTATAGCGGTTTTCTATCGGGGGGAGGTGGGCCAGGGTGCTTCTAGAGTACTGACTTTATGCCTTGATTACTCCCCCATAACATACAGACATGAGAGGACTTGGCTCCGTTTGCACAGCCAACCCTCAGCCTCAGGCTTCCCAGCTCCCAGCTGCTGTACTTCACCTGCCATTGAACATTTCTTACGCTCTACATGTGCCGGTATCACATACCTGTGCTGCAGAGTACACACCTATGCATGCACAGCTGCACCACCGGGCATTAGGTGGCAAAATGAGGCCCATAATAGAGGATGCCTTACTTCTGCCCTCTGATGCACACAGTCTGACACAGTCTTTGATTATACGAACCCATGGTGGGATCGCTGCCTCACCCAGTGCATGCAGTGGGCGCTGTTTCTGAACAAAGGACTGATATTTTATTTTCCTGTCATTGTCCAGCGGTTGCCTTCCCTCTCAGCATTGTATGAGCCCTTCCCCAAAAACAAATATTCATTCCCTGCCTATAGAAGGCACAGCTTACAGCAGATGTGAAAACTCAAGATGATGCTTGTCAAGAGCACAACATATTTTGAGGTCACAAATAACTTACGAGTCTCCATTTTATACAGGTGAACTGAGGAAAACATTAAAGATGGAAAAGTAAAGGAAATAGACTGGAAGCACTCAAAGTAAAGGGTTTGACAGCAGTGAGCAAGCACTCCCACACAGTCCATCAACACGTCTACCTATGTGAGGGGCAATGTACACTTTCCAACAGGCAAGCCCAAATTTTGTCCAGAAAATGCATCTGGAGGACTTTGGGCAGCTGGAGCCAGCCTTCAGCTGGGGACCGAGCATGCTGAGGTTGCAAACACTTTGCTGTGCAGAAGGGACCACACCACAACTCACCATGACCAAGGGTCTGTTCCCAGCGCACTTAGGAGGCACAAAACAGGGAGAAAAAGGAACTTCCTTGTCTAGAGAATAGCAATTCTTCCAGTAAAATACCTGGAGCACTCCTCAGGTGAACAGCGCAGGGACATCAACAAATTTTTGTGCCCAAGTAAGATTAGTGATATTCAGCTGGCTGCTGCTGGACCATGTTTCTAATAAATTAGATAAGCAGTGGGTTAGCAGCTCCTACTAGACTTCTCCCCACATCTTGTCTCTATGGGAAGGAGCATCTTTTCCTTGTGTTCCTCTACAGAAGTAGCTCAGGACTCCACACACCCGTTGCTGACTTAGCTCCTAATGCATGGCTCTGGGCTCAGTGGCACTCTGGACAGCCAGATGCCGGAGGCAGGTCTTGGTTTACTACAACAGTCTATTCCAGGGACAACTCTGGTTTTCCAAGTCACATCATTAATATTCTCAGTATTTCTTTCTCATTTATTTTTTTTGGCCTTACTAATTGATCCACACAGCTTCTCTGCTTTGGTTAAGTATGACAGCTTTGCTTGACTCGCCAAAGAGGTAAAACATGACTGCTTTGGTAAGCAGTGGAGTTCATACTGCATCCTTGTGAACCAGAGCTAATCATACAGATCACATGCGTTCATGTTGAAAGTTACACTTTACATGGCACCAGAAAGAAGAACCAAACAGCCACGAGCCCTTAACCATGGCCCAGCCTTCCAACAGCAAATGACAATGCTCCAACCTACATACAAACAACTACAAACTCCATTTGTAATTAAACTTAAATATGCCTAGGCAAGGCGGTTCTGCTAAGCATCTTTTGACCATCATAATATCACATTTCCCAGCATCTGTTTGACTTCCCAGAGCATGCAGAGAGTACCCTGTTAACCAGATTAATAGGGGCATATCTCCAATCTTAACTCTCTGGCGGCACAGCCATTCTAGTCACAGCTCTTACGTGGACCCAGGGAGATCCTTGTTCCACCAACAGCCAAATATCCCATATTTGACAATCAGGATAACACTTCAGCAATACCCTCATTCAATTCTCCCGTTCTTCCTATTAAACCAGCAAAAGCTTATCTCTGGATAAACGTTCACTGCTAGACTGTCTCCCTTGAGCTACAGTGACATGACTCAGAGACTTCAGAACACAGAAATGAAGAAACGATCCTCTTCCATCACCACTCTCTTTGTAATGACTTTTTTGGTGTACAAAAGTTAAAGAGGGACAGATCTAACACCACACAATTTCTAAGTGACCAACACTGAAAAGGCTGGCTGCAGGAGTGGGTGCAGTGCCTGTCCTCTCCAGTATCACCGGTGTTCAGATGGGATAACCACCATCTAGTGGTACGTGAAGGCCATTTCACCTTCCAGAGACACCGCTTGTTTGGCTTTCCAAACAAGTTTTTAAAAAAATCAAATTGACCTCAGCATCTTCCTCATCTTTTTCCAGCTTGAGTTCAGATCTGCAGAGTTCCTCAGCAAATACAAACCGGGGAAACAACAAAACCAGCAGAAGCTGGTGAAAAGCAAATGGGTCTATGAATGAAATAACTATTGACAGATGTGAGCTTAAAGGCATGAGAAATTTCTACTCTACCATATGACTTTCAGCATAAGTAAGTAATTTTTCAAAAAATTTATACCAATACATATTCCTTAACTGGAGCCATGAAGGTAGTAGGCTGCCATGAGATAATCCCTAGTGGCCCTCTAATGTATAGATTCCTCCAAGGGAAATGAGTGGTTGTCTGCAGTTTGAGAAGTCCATCCACCTTGCTAAAAAGCAGGTCTAATATTAAGAACACTGAAGATTAATGGCCAAATACATCATTAAGTAGCAAGCTAGACTGATACTGCTGCTGACAACAGTATATTCATTTCTACCTCCCCCTCAGCAGCTAAATTAAGGCTGACGCCCAAGAAGAAGAAGAACACAGAGAGACATAGCTCATCAGTTTTTGCATGTGCTTCTGTATTGCGCCTGCAAAAATTGAACCTTCCCAAAAAATTAGTGCCAAGTCCTTCTCAAACACACTGCTAATCTGTAGGTGTAACTAATTTACCTTCACATACTAATTGGGCGTTTCTTTCAGCAAATGGCCAATTACATGCCTAATAAGCCATTTCTGGATACAAAAGTCTAATTTGTGTGCACAATCATGCTAACTATGAAGCAAAATTAGGCATTAGGTTTTGCAAGTCTTCTCCTTGTTACCTGCATAGCCTGCTTTTGATCTAACAAAAGCACCAGAAGCCATGATGCTCTTCAAGCACTCGTTTGATGTAACCGGCCCAGATCAGGTGTCACTTCATACTCAAACACTTGCTAATGTTTACACAACAAGTGTTTTCCTTCATTTTTTAATACTCAGACTTTTATGGCTAACGTGCACTTGACTGAAGAGCTTGATACAACACCTGTTTCTCCATGCTTTTCTACTGAGACTCTGAGAAGTGTTTGGTGATGTCCACCAAGCAGACCTCTGCCAGCAGAACGCATATCCGGAAAACACTGAATGTTTGCAATAGTACCTGCTCTGGTTTGATGGGCTCAGTTGTTGTGAAAATGTCGGAATAATGTTGCCTCTCGAAGACTCGATCCAACACTTCTAGCTGCTGCTGGGTGAAAAGGTCTCCTCGCATCTGTTTCCGAAGAAAATCTCTGCCTGGGAGAGAATGGCCATTTGGTACTGGAGATTCCTGAATACCTTTCAAAGAGGAGAGAGAAGACAGAGAATAAGTAGGTATCACAATGATGAGACCTACAGAGGAATGTCTCATTTCATCCCTTGCACAGATGTGGGTACCGGTGTTGTGACACCATGAGGACTCTTTGGTAGGAGGTTACAAGCAAGACACATATTGCCAGAAGATGCACTGACCGGTATTCCATTACAGCCAACCCTCAACACAATTTACCATTAATGGTTTCACACATAATTTAAAGGCAGGACAAAGGATAATGGTCACATCTTTGCTCATATCACTTTTACTGCACTACCTGAAAACCTGTGTGGTTCACAGTCTGGATGCAGGAGGACACGGGAGGATAAGTACACCACCTGATGCTACAGTCACAGTCAACTTGGGTCAGCTCCAGCAGATCTGCTTTGCCCAGTCACCACCCATACGCTTCACCCCCTTCCTGCGGTACCTCAAGTCTTGCTCAGCGCCATCCTGTGCCAACCTCTGAGCTATAGTGTGCTCATGTTGGGAAGCAGGGACTCTCCGTCCAGCACCACCTCCCGCTGGCAGCAGCTAGCCAGACAACCTCCAAAACACAGGCACTACCTGTGCCATACTGAGATGGGATGTCCCTGGGGCTCAGAGTTACCACTGCAACACCCTCAGAAAGGTCTGATCTGGTGCACTGTCCTGGCACTGCGATTTCACTTTGTATTTCTTAAGCTTATTGGCATGATGAAAGCCTGGGCTCCAAGGCACGTTTTTCTCTCTCTCCCCGTTGGCGGAGATTTTTAGCAGAAGTCGTAAGTGACTGCCCATGGCTGAAAAGAAAGTTTGAGAAATGTTTAGATTGGCAGTTTGAAGAGACTCCTGCAATACAGGGGCTTGTTTCGATTTGCTTTTTGCAGATTCACAGTGGTTCACTACTTTTCCTTCACCTGTCAGTGCTAGAAATGTATCTTTTATGCACTGAAAGCTGAGGTCTGCAGTATTCCCAGGACTCCAGGAGGTGGAACTCCAAGAACAACAGTAAATATCAGATTTCTTCTCCAGACGGCAACACCACACTAGACACAGGGAGGAAATGTTTTAAAAATAGAATCTCGCTGCCAAGATAGTTTTGAGGAGCAGAATTCAAATGCATCCTTAACAACAAGATTTTCATGAGTGTTGCAGTGGTTTACTGTCCAAGTAGTCTGCAGAGGAATAACATCACTCAGACCTTCTCTGGTATATTCTGCATCAAGTTTTTTGACGGCAAGGATCAGAGGCCATCTGTGCAAAGACACCCTGCTGCTGTAGACACCAGTTTTGTCCCCAGACATGTGCTGGCTATCAGTAACATGGGTGATGCCCGGCGGACAAGATTTTTCACAAAGGACTATTGATTCGAGATCATCCTTCAGGACAGCTGGATTTTGCAGAAAATGCTGTTTATCCAGAAAACCAGGCTGCTTTAGGACAGACCTCTCAAACTGGGGGACTGACACGCAGAAATATTTTTTCAACCTAGGTCACTCTCTAAAACAAACTGCTTACACTGAACAGGCGCTTGATGTTAGCAATTAATACTGGAAACTTCCTTCTAAATTTTAGTTCAGCAATTTAGGCAACAAACAGCTTTATATTTACCTGTTTAGACAAAGTGGTGCAACTTAAATCAAGAGTAGACAATGTTGGCTTTTGTAAAGTGCAAGGATCAGTTTATAGAATCACAAAATCATAGAATATCTTGAGTTGGAAGGGACCCGTAAGGATTATCCCACACAGGAAAAAAAAACTGAACCCGTCCTCTGAATAGGAAGTCTAAGCATGTGTACAGTGCTGTGAAAAAATACAAAGGCATGTGAGAGCAGTGTATCTTTAAATCTTTTTTTTTTTTAACTATTCTAAATCAAATAATATCTAATAGACCTAGTGCTGGGTTTAGTCAACCATAGCTTATAAAATTAAATTCTGGTTGCTAGCTGCATGGTAGCAAAAGGCCGGGGAGACCCTGTCTCTGGAGCACGGAAACTCTGGCTTTAAATTTCGGGTTAAACTAATGTTACTCACAATTTGGCATCAAAGTTAAAGCTTTATGCAGTTTTGGTCTAAAGGGGGTGATGAAAGGGAGTGAAATGATCCAAGACGTGGTATGACCTGGAAAATGTTCTTGGCGACGCCAGTACAGTTTGTGCATTGTTTATACACCCAGAGATCAGGTGTGTAATGAGACCCCATTGTATTTAAATATAGAGCAGCTGACTTGCGTTTCACCGGCAGCACTTGTATTACGGAGTGCAGCTCTGGATTTTTTTGGGGGTGAATAAGTTGGAAAAGAAGAGCCAGACGAAGGCAAACCCTGGCGCAGCAGCCTCAGCCAGGGACAGGCACCGGGGCCAAGCTGGGGGCAGAGTCGTGCTGGGAACTGGGCTCCCTCCCCCATCCAGGAGCACGATGTCCAGAGGCTCGGGACGGGCAAGGACAGAGACACCACCAAGTGCCCACGGTGTTGGCCTGGCCATGTCCATTCCCAGCTGCCCTTCCTCCAAGGGGCATCAAGGCAGGGGACCGCCCTGGGTGCCTGCCGCCAAAGCATCCCAAGAAATATGAGGAAGAGGAGATCCCCCTCTGCAACGGAAATCTGCAGACAAACACCGTACCAGAGAGACCTGGGAGCGAGCCAGCAGATGAGGTGCCTTGCTGCACAGCGCTGGGCGATATGGCAGGGGATGAAATCCCATGGAGATGGTGGTGGGGCTCTGGAGGGGTTTGGTCTCAAGGTCAGGATTTGGCACGGTGCTGGAAGCACTACCTGTGCAGCCAGCCAGAGAGGGCTGCCTCCCCACACCATCTGCACATCTCTGTTTGCTGCGGTCTCCACATGCCGTCCCGAGGACCTGAGATGGGATCAGCCTCAGAGCCGTGCTTCCCAGCGCAGCTTCCCATCTCTGTGCTGAGATGAAGGAGCAATGCACGCAGGGTTTGCTGCCGGGGAAGAACCCGGGCAGGAATACGGCAGGGCTGGGACCACCGGGATGGCTGTCACTGCCCAGAGGATCCAGCACCTTTGTGAGAGGAGTCTGGGAACTGCCCAAACTTGACTCACCCTCATTATTGCTCCCTCTGCGCATCCGGTGAATGAAGGGATAGCTTGTTCTTTTCCACTGTGCTTCCCAAACTCGAACTAATTGCAGGTAAGTGCTGCATTTCACTGCACAAGTAAAGGACTTTCTATATACTGCACATGACACCTGAAAGTTCATTAAGGTCTTTGGGATGCGTTTGGCTGTTAGACATTATATAAATGTGAGATAATTACCATTAGCATTATGCATTGTTTGAATACACCAGAATATCTTCGATAATTAAAATACGGTTGGCAGGTTTGAAACACTTTGGGTTATAAATAGGCTCCCGGGAGTGGTAAAAACATTTTTCATATAATCAATGCATCCACCTAGGAGGGTTATGTTTTGTTGACAGTAGCACTACGTGTGTACCTACCTACCCTGCAAAACAATTAGTTCCCAGTCCAATGGCATCTTTCCAGAAATGCTAATGAAGAGCACAGATATAATATCTCTTCTTAACGCAAAAGAGGACATTCTTCTCAGACAAATGTTTCATCTCTCATCTCTAGCAGATTACATAGACAGGACAAGATGGTGCCGTTAGACCTCAACTTTCTGAACTACCTCGGATGCAACACACTGCCCTCCCAGCACGAGACCAGAAGCACTGTGCCTCCTGGGGATGCGCTGGCAACCTGTGCGTCCAGATCTGCCCTGACGCCCCAGGGAGAGCCCATGCCTCCTGCTCTGCCGGCACCAAGCTCCAGCATGTGCCAGACCTGCTCCGGCTGCCTCCCCACCGGTCTGATCCAAGTCCCTCCCAGGCATCCAGCCCCTCTCTGGACACCGACTTGGCTCCTCTTAGGTGCGCACGGCTCAGCACATGATCCAGCTTGAGATCTGCAGCTGGAGGAGTCGCCGTGTGGGGTACGTGTTGCATGGGCAGAGTCCCAGTGACACCTCCCCAGTTCCGAATTTACTGGCAGGCACTTGCTATGTGCAAGAAAAAGCAATCATTTCTCACTCTGAACTGCACAGACACCTTCTTCCCTGCTTGCATCTTACCCAGAAAATCAACCCGTGGTTTCACAACAAAAGCCAGGCACTCTCCTAAATAAACTAGCCTGACTTGGACAGCTGAAGGGTAACATGATGTTAATACTACACACTAGCAAAGATTTCCTATGGCTAACCAGAGTCTGAACAGTCTAGGAAGAGTTAGGTGCAGAACAGATCCACCTCTGAGAAGAGGTGCCATGCATGGTCTCGCTGACTAAAGGCTGTCTAAATGGTGTGGCTATCATCCAGAAATACTACATCTTTGTTAATTAAGAGCAAGTTATTTTCTGGGGACCTAAGCAAATGGCAAGATCAGTTTAAAGAATTTGATAAATTGTGATCTAATTTTTTTTAGGATACTTTTACAGTTAAATACTTGTCCAAGACATGTTTTCTGAAACAGCAGGAGAATATTTGAAATTGCTAAATACTTCTAAAACAGATTTTTAGCGATAGTCACCACATAACTCACTTGATTTCAAATAGTGTTTTGTTTATACATTTCTAAAACTATGGGCCAAAATAAGGAGAACAAATGACCCTAGACCCTGTCTTCACAAAACACTAGAGCATGTTTAAAAGCCCTAAAGCCTAGTATTAGAAACAAGATCAACTCCACCTTGTCTTTTTTTATTCAGAGAGGGACAACAGCACAATTTAATTACTGCATTATGAAGTGTCACTGTGAAATTGCATGGGATAGACCCTGCCCTGGTCTAAACGAGTGCAGCTCCAGTAAAGGACCTCGGCCAGGTGACAGCGGCTGAGAAATAGGTGCCATCCACAAATCCAACTGAAATAATATTTCCAGTGTTATTAATAATAATGATGTACCATGAAGTGCACACCTCCATGGTACATCCATCTGATGTGATGCTCTTCTGAAGAAAAAGAGAATCTTCTGGTTTCAGGTTTTCAGGTTGTTTTCTTTTTTTAAACAACGTGGTTTTACAGGGTTAATCAAGGAAGTAAATAGCTAGTACCAGGAACAGCTCATATTCATAAAGGACATGGTTTCTGTCTCTAATTTGTACTGTCCAACTTCATTACCTGGTATCATACCTAATTACTCCACCTTATAGGAAAATGCAGGCTAATTAGGAAGGATGTTATTCACCACATTTAAAACATTATGAAGCAAATGAAATATTACCAGGAGGCAAAAAGGTGATTTGTTTCCTTGTAGCATGCCTGTAAATTAGTCCAGAGAAGATAAAGACTTTGTTTAATTACCATTTGGAAGGCTTTGTTTAAAATGTAAACTGAATTTTCATGCCACCTTCTTGGGATTGTGTGCATTTGGCAGCCAGCAGCCTCATGCTCTTCCCAGTAAAGCGTTAGTTTCAGGACTGCATACACGGTGAGAGATCTTTGCATTCACACTATTTGAGTTTTCTAAGCACTGTTATTTATTTTTTCAAAGGACAGTATCACTAAAAAGAAGCTTTATATTTTGAAGTATATCTAGCTGATCATCGCACAAATATTTTCAAGAGAAATCACTATATTTCACAAAGATGGGTATGGGTTTTGTCGTAGATCAAAGTGAGAAAGAGGGGGAAAAAAAGATAAATCATCAGAGATCCAAAAATACTTTTCATTTGGAGAAGATATCAGGCCATTTTGATGGCACTGATAGAGTCTCTGCTCTGTCTCCATTACCCACTGAAGGCAGCCGGAGTCAGGAGCTGACTACACTAGATTATATTCCCTATAAGATGGTCACCAATATATATATATATGATCTTCAACCTCTATTGATTGACCAATTTCACAAGCAAAGACTGGTGAAATGAAGCTGAAATGAACATCATGCTTTAACTCATTGAACCCATCAGGCCTGAGTTAATCTCACTGCCCACTGTCTCTGATAGAATTCAATTGATCAATCATGTTTCGGTGATAGTACCATTTCAGTGGCTTATTGCTTCTTCATTTCAAGGCTTGACCTGTTAGATATACTTGGACCAGCTCTGCTCCTCCTGGAGACACAGAGACCAGCATCTGCCGACGGCAGCGCATTGTCCTGCCTCCAGGCTTGGAAAAACTCGAGGGGTTTTGCTGAACGCTCCCACTCTGTTTTTACAGGTATTTTACTGATTTTGCAGTTGGGATGGGTGTGAGGACACGAGGAGCCCAAGTGGCCCGAGCCCCCTGCCCTCTGGTCAGCGCCCACCATGTCCCACCCCACGCTGTCCCCCCTTAGACAAGCAGGGAAAACACCGGTTTTGTGGCACGTCCATCCTCCAGCCCCCAGGCACGGCACAAGCTGCAAACTGGCCTCTCTGCACACACATTTCCCTGGAGGATGACCCCGGCTGGACACTGCCCAGCACATCTGCAGACCCCACAGCAGCAGAGCTGGCTGGGGTTTCTCCACACCTGCGGCTAGCACTGGATGGCAGGGGTTCTTCAGCCATTTCCCACCTGCTGTTTAAATTCACGGCCAGCCTGGATACGCCCTGCTTGTCCCCAGCCTCCCCTCCGTCCTGCCCTTTGCTCTTGCACAGTCACCCAGTGCTGCTGGAGCCAGAGGCCATTCAGGCTCTGCTGCTACCTTGGTCCCAGCTGCCCTCACCCCAGCCAGCAGCACGGGGGGGGTCCCCGGCTCTTGGCAGGGTGCCTTCACCCCATGCACATTCTTGCGAACCACACTGCATCTCCCTGGCTCCCAGCGGTGAACCCTCAACATCCTGCACTGCTCCTGGCAGCACCCGTCTACTATGCGGAGCACATCTGGCAGGCAGCTGCCTGGTGCCTGTACACCCAGCACTGTGTTTGCACCGGCTCCGGGAAATGGAAGAAGTAAGATAGAAGTATCTGAGCTGTGTCGTTGGCCTGTCAGTGCTGCTTTTCCTAAAATGCTCAGCAGTACAGCGATTAGCACTTTTATCATCAACCAGCCACCTCTGGTCTTTTGCTGAGAAGTGATGGAGCTCCTCTCCACTGTGAGAACATTTGTCTCTGCTCTCTAGGACAGCTGGAGGTCCTCCCTGATGTATGAGCTGGGGCCACGCTGTATACCCACAAGATGTACGAGCTGGAGCTGTGCCTGTACACCCACGAGGTGCCACCCCACAGTGTTGTTGCACACCCAGGTTGCAACTCCATAGCTACAAAGCTGCACCGCCAAGCAGGCATCACCAAAAAAGGGGGGTTTATTTAACAGAACAGATTTCCTATGAGATCACATCTCATCTACTCCTACAGTGATTTTAATCCCACAGTAGCCACACAGAAATTTTATTATATATCTCCTAGTTTGTGCTAGGAAAGCCCTGCAGTCACCCCCATCTCACACTTCCCACTAAGAAGGTCAGCGAAGGCGTGGTGGGACCTCGCACCTCGGCAACCCTAACGCTCATGAACCTGACAGCCTATACATCTGAACAAACACTTGTGCAAATAGTGCCACTGAGTGGAGCTGGATTGCTTGTGCACCTGCAAGGGCTGTCAGCAGGACAGACTTTGCTCACGCCGCAAGCTTTGCACATGCAGGACACGGCCCCGTCATTGCTGCCCGCTGCACCATTTTCAGGCAGGCTGACAGTCCCTGTAGGCTTGGAGGGCTTCCAGCTGGGTCAGAGCAAGCCTTGCTGTGCCGCTCCCTGATGAGCTGCAGACCGACCTTAGGCAGGCCTGGGATTGCTCTGCTGCCCAGCAGCTGCGGCAAGGGCTGTGTAGGCAGAGGGGAGCCAGGCGCCCTGGGGCTCTCTGCACCGTCCCCTGCAATGCTCCAGGACAGTGGCAAAGTTCACCACACAGATGTGCCCAGCCCAGTGGGGATCTCGGCACATGGGAGACAGCGATCTGCTGAGCAGCATGGGTTGTCATCCAGACCATCCTGCAAGCTGTTAGCCTCCACGCAGCACCCCTGAGGAGCCACGGTCATGCCCATGGCCACCGGCCCCACCATGGGGCAGAGGTCATCTGAGGACAGCGGCTCGAGGGAGTGATGGAGCTGCTCTGGGTTGTGTGACTGCTCTTATGATGCAGTTTTATGTTTAAAAAGCATCAAAAATTATGTCAAGGATACCTCCCCCCCGCCCCCCTCGGTGGGGAATTCAGAAGTGCAGAGACAGAGGTTAAAAGGAAGAGGCTGAGCAGGACGGAGCGGATGCCCTGAGCCCGGCTCGCACACAGCAGGCACAAGCAATCCCCCCGCAGCTCCTGGGGCCTTGGGGGACTGCAGGCACCTGGACAAGCCCCTCGGGCAGCAGGACCCCTCGGCCAGCTGCAGCGTAACATAGGAATGGGCTTATATTTCTATGACTTCTATAATATTTAAGGGGAGATATAACTGCAGTAACTATATATATAAAATAAGTCATGACAAGTTTATTAACAAATGATTGCAAGAAATTGACTCTTTTGCTAACCCGTTTTTGTGAGCTGTGTTCAGCAGCAAGCTGTGGAGACATGCACTTTATGTCATGTCATGTACTCCCAGCTCAAACTGCGTTTTTAAATGGCTGTTATAAGCTCATTCAAGCAATTTTAACATAGTTTATACCTACTTCCATACCACGCTATAACATAGCTTTTCATCATTTCTTTCAAAAAATCATTTCTAGGTATGCTTGGGTGACACAGACTAGAACAGGTTGGAGATGAAATTGTGCTCTGCGTATCTTTGGAAATGCCAAACTGGCCTCTGGTTATGACTGACTGGGAGAGGATTTACAGCTCTGAAAAATACTGGGAGACCGAAATCTGACAGCCAAAGGAAAAAGTGATGGTAGGACACGCAAACACAGCCCAACAGGGTCTATGCAAAGAGGATTGACCACTTGGTACAATAACTCTGGGGCATTTGTTATCCTGGTGGAGTGAAATGCAGTGGACACCGGAGCAGAAAACGGACCCACAGGAGCCAGCGGGAAGTTTGCACACCGTGAGCGGCTGGCATTGCACACCCTGCAACAGCTCCAGCCTGCGTGGACCTGACAGAGACTGCCAAATTTCTGCCCTCCCCAGGAACTGGCATTTGATGAGAAAAATACAGGCTAGTCAATTGTCATCAGTCAAAACTAATCTTTCCATGCAAGATTAAAACAGCAAAGCAAAATTTCCACCTAACACCTTTCTTCGCAAAGCACTATCTGGGAAACTTACCCAGAGAAAATAAAAGTGATTAAGAGCTCACCTACATCCCACCCACTCGATGAGCTGAACTTAGAAGCACCAACAGCCCTGCTGCATCCCAGCAGGCTGACCGCTGGCAAACCCCAGGCAAGCTCCCCCGGGGGAGGAAAGCCTTCCTCCACTGGGCTGCCAAAGACCCTGGCGAAGCTCCTAAGAAACACAGAGGACTCCCAAGCAGCGATGCTACTCCTCCTGGAAATGCAGATTCCTGGCAAAACATTCAAACGGTGCCACCAACCTGTGACAAGGCTGGATTTACTACATGCAAAGGAGAGAGAGAAAGACTGCAGAGGCTGTAGCTCACTCCACCAGCAGTGTGGCTGCAAGCTGCAGATGGATGCTGTGCACCATCCAACAAGTGGAAGCTGTCTGCCACACTCTCTATCCAATTATTCTCAAACATCACTCACAAAAAGCTGTTAATACCTGCAGACTTTTCTTGTTCATAAATTAAATAAAGCCTCATTTTACAAAATCAAGAACTGTGGTCTCAAGCCTGCAAATGTGCATGCTTACAACGAAGCAAAGAAATGTCTCAACTGAATTCAGCATAATGGCTTACAGACATAATGCAAAACAGGAATAAAACACCATTATAAAATATAATATAATATAATATGCACCTACAGACTTCTACAAGTTACACAAAGTGCAAGTTTAACGGTATTTTTATATATTTTATCCACATGCATTAGTTGGGAGAAATTAACTTTTAAAGACCCCCCACAGCTGTGTAATGTGGGTTTTTACGCCTCAAAAATTTCTGTTTACTTCTTACATCCAGGAGCTGCACCTGTGCACCCATCTTCCTTTGGCTGCACTTTCCGTCTGCCTGAACACAGGTGCACTCTCCCACACCAGCCACAAGCCACAGATGTCCCCAGGCCTGGGTCCGCCACGCCATTTCGTGCTTAAACAGCACCCAGCACAGAGGCCAGGACACGGGTGCTGCCAGGCATGCTGCCGTTACTGCTGGCTGTGCAGTATGCAGCTACTTGACTTGGCAACACCAGCACACAGCGTTTCCCCACGCTCTGTCGTCCTCCAAGCGGAGGTGGACAATGGAGAAGGTCCATCCACACTGAAGGAGTGATGCCGAGGTGGTTTCTGGATCCCACTGAAGTTGGCTGCTGCCGTTAGCCAGAGACGGGAGCGGGGAGTGTGGGTGGTGAGACGATGCCAAATCTGCGCCTGCGAGCAGTTTCCCCAGGGCCACCCACCACTGTAGCACTCATGACGCAGTTTGCTGCCTGCAGTGTGGTCCAGCAGCTCCCACAGCCAGGGAGGTGTCCCACTTGCCTGGGGAGATCACCGATGGGAGATCCTCACACCTGCAACCCACCCGGCGCAGGGAAGCCTCTGGTGTCCCCCAGCCCCAGAAGGGAGGGCATAACGCTGCCGCCACCACCCTGGCTCTCACAGCTGCAATTTGGGAGATGCTGTCAGCCCGCACAGGAGATGCTGTGAATGAACAGGGGGCACGGAGCAAAATCCCGTGCACCAACACCCACAGGTCTCAGCCCTGGTGTGAACAGGCGCACACACACGCTCTGCACTGCAGACACAGGGCGGAGGCAGCGACGTGCTGACTTCAGCAGCCCTCAGCACCCTCCTTTGCGACGCCGTACCAGTCGAAGGGGGACAGGTCTCAAATGGGAAATTCAGCTGCTACCATTTCTGACCCCCCACCTAATTTCACGCTGAGGAGGAGGAGAAGGAGGAAGAGGAGGAGAGGGCACATGAGGAGAGCCCGCAGCCTCAGGCAGGCAGGGGGAGACCCCTTCACGGCAGCACTGGCACTTGGTTGTCTTTTGCAGGTTGCTGTGGCATGAGGCCCTGTTAGAGTCCCCAGCAGACTCAGGGACCCACTCTCGCCCCACTCATCTGCCAAGTTGAGCCCAGCTCCAAGCCCTGACTGTGCCTGTCTGGCGCAGCGGCACGGCTGGAGGCAGGTGGCGGGGGAGAGGTGCTCGCAGCACGTGCAAGGGCACGGGAAGTTGTCACATTAACTGCAGAGGCAGTGAAACATCATGTTTGTTTTTATCATCGCTGTTTTAGCTTTCTACATGCATTCATGCTTCCGCACTCTTGGCTTTTTTAAAACTGCAGAACAGAAGACGACAAAAAGTGTGCATTGGTATACATACACTTGAGATGGTTGGTCTTCTGGTTCTCATCTTGGGAGGCGGCTAAGGAACATTTGTCGCTGCTCTGGTTGGCCTGGCTTATTCCCCAGTTGGTTGCAATGGCGTGAGTGTTGCCACTTTGGACCCCACCCCCCGAATCCTTCAGTTTAAAGCCCGCCTCACTAAGTTGGCCAGCCGCTCTCCATAATCTTTGAGAAGTTGTGGAGACTGGGGGACGTCCCAGCAGACTGGAAGAAGGCTAATGTCTCCCCCATCTACAAGAATGTCTTAAAGGGGGATCCAGGAAATTATAGGCCCATCAGTCTTACTTCAGTCCCTGGGAAAGTTATGGAACGAATCCTCCTGGGGGCTATCACAAGTCAAATGAAGCACGTGATTGGGAAAAGCCAGCATGGATTCACCAAGGGCAAATTGTGCTTGACAAACCTGATTGCCTTCTACGACAAAGCAACCTCCTTGGCTGATGTGGGGCAAGTGGTGGACATTGTCTACCTGGATTTCTCCAAGGCTTTCGATATGGTTTCCCACAGCCTCCTCCTAGAGAAACTGATGCGTTACGGTCTAGACAAGTGGTCTGTGCGGTGGGTGGGGGACTGGCTGACAGGCTGCACCCAGAGAGTGGTGGCAAATAGCTCCTTTTCAAACTGGCAACCTGTCACAAGTGGGGTCCCCCCAGGGATTGATATTGGGCCCAACATTGTTTAATATCTTCCTAAGTGATCTGGATGATGGGATCAAGTGTACCCTGATGAAGTTTGCTGATGATACCAAACTGAGTGGGGAAGTGGACACTTGGAAGGGAGAGCCACCCTGCAGAAAGACCTGGATAGGCTGGAAGAGTGGGCTAACAAGAAACTTATGAAGTTCAACAAGGACAAGTGTAAGGTCTTGCACCTGGGAAAACATAATCCAGGAGTGCAGCACAGGCTGGGATCTACCCAGCTGGGGAGCAGCTCTGTGGAAAGGGACCTGGGTGTCCTGGTGGACAAGCTCAATATGAGTGAACGGTGTGCTGCTGCGGCGAAGAAAGCCAACGGGACGCTGGGTTGCATCAACAAGGACATCACCAGCAGAGATAAAGAAGTCATTATCCCACTCTACTCAGCGCTTGTCAGGCCACACCTGGAATACTGTGTTCAGTTTTGGTCCCCACTATGCAAAAAAGATGTGGACAGGCTGGAGAGGGTCCAGAGAAGGGCCACAAAGATGATCAAAGGCCTGGGAAGCCGGCCATATAAGGAAAGGCTGAGAGAACTGGGTTTGTTCAGCCTTGAGAAAAGAAGGCTTAGGAGAGACCTTATCACCATGTTCCAGTATCTGAAGGGTGGCTACAAAGAAGATGAAGACTCTTTTTTTACAAGGAGTCACATGAAAAAGACGAGGGGTAATGGGTACAAGCTACTCCTGGGGAGGTTCCAATTGGACACAAGAGGAAAATTTTTCACAATGAGAACAATCAGCCAGTGGAATAATCTCCCCGGGGAAGTCGTGGATTCCCCAACATGGGACACTTTTAAGATTCCGCTGGACAGGGTGCTGGGCCATCTTGTCTAGACTGTGCTTTTGCCAAGAAAGTTTGGACCAGATGATCCTTGAGGTCCCTTCCAACCTGGTATTCTATGATTGATTCTATGAAAAAGGCAGTCGGTGACCCAACGAAAATGACGTCTCCCTGTATATGTTTGTATTTTATGGTTCTGCCTTAACTGTTCTGATGTACTGGACACGGAAAAAAATAATCAGCCAAGATTTTACTTTTAAGGAAAAACAGTGTAGCTCTTTGCTAATTACCATAATTAATTAGTGTCATCTAAATATTAATTATTTATCCTGCAGTAAACTCAGCAATCTACAGTACAACTTCCTTGACACTGTGCTTATCACACAGACGCCCTTATTAAGCAAGTATGGGGGAATCTCACCGCACGTGTTTCTGTTGTTTCTAAACCTGCTTTCATTCAGAGCGGGTCATTTTCATTCAGCAGGTCACTTTTTGGGCTGCATCATGGAGTTCTGCCAATGATCTCTCAAGCAGGCAAGCCTGTTCCTGCAGCTTCACTTGAGACAAACACAGTGGGAACAGCCCCGTACCACCAGCTGAGACTGCCCTCTCGTTCATGTCTGCACCAGTTTTCCTAAGCTCACTTATTCCCCTTCCATCTAATGGGATAATTCCTCCAGGAAAAATAAAAATTTAAAAAAAAAAATATATATATATATGGCTGGAGCTTGGCAAATAATTTTTGAAGACTGCTGTATCTGAATGTTCTCTCTGTGTTCCTGACAGCCAGCTGTTGGCAAAGCAATACTTTCTATGAATCAGTAATGGTGGTCTGAGAGCGAATGCCCAGCGTGCCACACAGGTCTTGCTTCTCTGGGTTTGCTCGGTGCCGCAGCAGCCAAGGGCAGGGGATGTGATTCTGACTGCGCTGCAAACCTGCAGCAACGGGGAAATTTTTGAGACTTTTTCTTCTACAGGAAAACACTGATTGACTGAAACTGAATCTTGTTCGCAAGAGGAGATAATTTCTGAAGAACTGCGTGACACAAAGCCCTACTGGGGAAAATCCTGAACGTGTCAACAGAGCCCATCCTGAGACTTTCAAATGAAAGTTATTTTAGCTTTCCAGTTCAAAATCATTGTAGTGTTTAAATATAAAGTAATCAGCTTATATAGAATCATAGAATCACAGAATCACTGAGGCTGGAAAAGACCCTTAAGATCATCAAGACCCACTGTAAACCTAACACTCCAACTCCACCACTAAACCATGTCCCTAAGCGCCACGTCTACACGTCTTTTAAATACCTCTAGGGATGGTGACTCAACTACTTCCCTGGGCAGCCTGTTCCAATGCTTAATAACCCTTTCCATGAAGACATTTTCCCTAATATTCAATCTAAACCTCCCCTGGTGCAACTTGAGGCCATTTCATAGAATCATAGAATCATAGAATAGTTTGGGTTGGAAGGGACCTCTAAAGGTCATCTAGTCCAACCCCCCTGCCGTCAGCAGGGACATCTTCCACTAGATCAGGTTGCTCAGAGCCCCGTCCAACCTGACCTTCAATGTTTCCAGGGATGGGGCATCCACCACCTCTCTGGGCAACCTGGGCCAGTGTTTCACCACCCTCAGCGTAAAACATTTCTTCCTTCTATCTAGTCTAAATCTACCCCCCTTGAGTTTAAAGCCATTCCCCCTTGTCCTGTTGCAACAGGCCCTGCTAAAACGTTTGCTGCCATCTTTTTTATAAGCCCCCTTCAAGTACTGACAGGCTGCACTAAGGTCTCCCCGGAGCCTTTTCTTCTCTAAGCTGAACAACCCCATCTCTCTCAGCCTGTCTTCACAGGAGAGGTGTTCCATCCCCCTCATCATTTTTGTGACCCTCCTCTGGACCCGCTCCAACAGGTCCGTGTCTTTCTTATGCTGAGGGCTCCAGAGCTGGATGCAGCACTCCAGGGGGGGTCTCAGCAGAGCAGAGCAGAGGGGCAGAATCCCCTCCCTCGACCTGCTGGCCACGCTGCTTTGGATGCAGCCCAGGATACGGTTGGCCGCCTGGGCTGCGAGCGCACATTGCTGGCTCATGTCCAGCTTTTCACCCACCAGTACCCCCAAGTCCTTCTCGGCAGGGCTGCTCTCCATCCCTTCATCCCCCAGCCTGTATTGATACCGGGGGTTGCCCCGACCCAGGGGCAGGACCTTGCACTTGGCCTTGTTAAACCTCATGGGGTTCACACGGGCCCACTTCTGGAGCTTGTCCAGGTCCCTCTGGATGCCATCCCGTCCCTCTGGCGCATCGACCGCACCACTCAGCTTGGTGTCATCTGCAAACTCCCTGAGGGTGCACTCGATCCCACTGTCTATGTCATTGATGAAGATATTAAACAGTACCGGTCCCAATACAGACCCCTGCGGGACGCCACTCGTCACCAATCTCCATCTGGACATTGACCCATTGACCGCTACCCTCTGGATGCGACCATTTCCTCTCATCCTATCATCCATCTATATATCTATATCTATCTATCTATATACATGTAGAAGTATTAAAAAGTAAATAAGCCTTCACTCCTCATGACTGACCAAGCCCAGGCAGCAGCCCCTCCTCACCCACAATGTGCTCCCATTTTGGGAGCATCCTCTGGCCCAGGTGGATCTTGCGCCAGTGTGTCAGCCTTTCTTGCAGTTTATTGCATTGCTGTCCGTGCTTGCGGTGCAGCACATCACATGGAGCGTAGGATGCTTTCTGAGGCATTCTTCTCATTGCTAGTGCAAATGTACGTAACCCAAGAGACTAGATTGCCACTCTGCACAACCAGGGCCACAGAACACATACTTAAAAAATACCAGTATTTTAGCTGTAAGCAAACTCTTCAAATTATTTTCTATGAGTTGTGCAAGGCATAATTCTTTTTCATTGTAGCTTTTGTCTAAAATGCTTTGCAAAACAGGAAAGAAAATTTTTTAGGAGGAGTTGGCAGGCTTTTTAAGATAAATTAGTTTTGGTTAATCAAAAACTGAAAATATCTCCAACTTTGTACTTTGTGATGAACAACAAATAGTTAAGTAAAAGACAAGCACTTTTCCTTTGAAAAGATTTACAGAATCTCTAGGAGGGGTTCATTATATTTTTTCACGGTTTTACTTCCCCAACTCTCTTCTTGACTTTATTCCCTTTAGGAAGAAGGGAAGCACACTCAGGAGGCATGCTGCCTACAGTTTTTCTTCCTTACACATGTACACGTGCATATACATAAACATTTACACGTAGCCATGGGTTCTTCACAAGGCATGCTCTGCAAAGCCGCGACCACCTTCCCACACCCCAGCTAAAGCTAGTGCCAACAAGACGAAACCATGCACAGTTCACAGAAATTACTAGTTCGCACCACTCTGCTTCCGGGTGAAATCTCTGAAAGACACTTTTTTTAGAAGAAGAAAAGAAAGAAAGAAAACCTGTAACATGTGAAGCTAACTCTGCTACTGCTGCACAGCAGGCACAAGGGCAGTGGCCGGGGGGTGGGTGCAAAGCAGGGGAGGTCAGGCAGTGAGGCCGTTATCCCCACCCGGTAGGAAACGAGGGGACCCTCCACCAGCACACCAGCACCCGCTGCTGTTTTCCCTCTCCCCGAAGAAGGTGTGGCTGTTCTGCCCATAGCTGCAGACGGACCAATGACCCAGGGTCTGCTCTGCCACCACCACTGGGATGAACCAGGAGCACGCCGCTGGTACCCCGCACCTGGCATCGTCCCCTCACTGCCCGCCTGTGCCAGCTGAGCCCCTCGAGTGCTGCCGGCTCACGTCCACCATCACGCCCTGCGCCCAGCCCTCAGGAAGGCAACCCGCGCCCGGGGACTGCCCTCCAGGCTCCAATGCCTCCCCGTGCCGCCGGAACACAGGCACTGGTCGTTACCATAACACACTCGATTGTTCTCAGCGGTGCTCCAGCAAATAAAGCCATTAATTACGGTCTCTCCCTCAGCCGCCGTTGGCTGGAGCGGCAATCAATGTGCAACCCCTCATTGCCTGCTCTCGGGGAGCGGAGACAGATGCCATAAAAATGATCCGCAGCCCGCGCTGAGCCCCGCCAGTGTGGCAGCAGCAGGCTGTGCCCAGGAACGGCCACCACGCTGCTTCGACGCGCGACGCCGTATTTATTTGGCCTGCCGCAGCCATGGGGGAAGGCATCCCATTAGGCGATTATTCTTATCTTATAACGTCAATTTACTTATACTGATTGGCTTCCTGCCGCCAAATATCAATTAAATTGCAAATGCCTGCTGAAGCTTATTTTCTCTCTCTTTCTCTTTCCCCCATTTCCCTTCCTTCTTTCTCTCTCCCCTTCTTTTTCTTAGACAGAGAGAACCCTATGTTCGAACATAATTTAATTTATTTCCCTTTCCATATCTCAAAGGAAAATCTATATCTCCCCCTGGAAGGCCATTTGCCCTCTGTTATTGGGAGCTGAGGTATCACAGCACTGGGCAATTTGTTTCAACTGACTATCGGCAGCCCATCAGGACTCCTCAGGACCTCTGCTATCTCAATGCAATTGTATCTGGTATTGCCATTTATGATTTGTTTTTAATAGCTGCCAGTACCCACCAGACGGCCAGGTTTCGATTCTCACACGGTGGGCCCACCCCATTCCCTCCTGCGGTGGCCACCTCCTCTCCCGCAATGTTCATCAGCTGCTGATGCAGATCTCCGCTCATCCCGTCATCAGAAACCCTCATTAGCTCGGGCTGCTGCTCCCCAACAGCTGTATTTCAGGAGGCGATGGGGTGGCCAGAACTGCTGGAGTTTATAAGCTGTTCCCATGACAAACAGCTGCGTGAGCAGGCTCTGAAACACAGCAAGGGAGCACAGGGAGCAGGAGCCCGTGCAGCAGCTGCAGGTGGGCTCTCCCACCTTGCGACGGGAATGGGGGCTGCATCTGTGCGCGTCACCACACCTTCCCCACCACAGCAGCATTCGGTCTCCTCTCACCTGGAGAAAGGTCTAACCAAGACATGACACCTGCTGGTGCTTATGTACCAAAGCAGGGTGTAAGACACCTTCCCCTCGCTGCTTCCCCCTTCCAGAACCAGTGATGACTGCTGGCACAAGACGCCAGAACATCCTGCTTCACAAGCAAACTAACACCCCATCACAGTGTCCTGCTACAGACCACTAGTCCTCTGCCTATGCCTGCAGCGAGAGGGAAAGGGGATGGGACCAAGTCGCACTAACGGGGTTGGAGGGCTGGCAGATGAGCATCAGTGATAAAAAAGAATGTCCTTGGCAGCCAGAGGTCAACAGCAGCAGTGGGATCTGGAGGGTGACCAGGAAGGTAAAGCGGAGCAGAAGTGCAATCAGAATGAAAAGGCGAACGCTAGTCAGCAATGAAGAGGTGAAGTCCCTCAGATGCAGAGTATACCCGACCCACGGGCACTGGGCAGGACCAAACCCCACCTGCCCTGCCCTGCCCACACTGCCTTCAGCTTCCCACAGAGCATGTGGGATCACCCAGGAAAAAGCAGGGGAGAGCAAAAGCCCATGAAAACAGCCCAACAAAATCAGTTACAACCTCTCTGGATGCAGAGGGAGCCCTTACTCATGGATCTCCATCACTCCCCTGTGTTGTGTACACACACTCAGTCCGTGAGTGGGTAGGGAATATGGGGCACACAGAGGTACAACATGGGAAAAAAACACATCCCCATGCATGCACATTCCTCCAGCTAAGCACGATACCCAGCAAAAGGGAATGGATCATATCAACCTGAAAACAGACATAGCTTTGCCTGTCAGGCCACCGTGTCTTTCTTGTGCAAGGACGTGTCGGCGAGGACAGCCTTCCTGTGAGTAGGCATGAGAGATTCAGACGTGGCTGCCTCAGACGATGGCTCCTCTGAGGGCAGGACGGGCTCCCTGGGACACACTGAAATGAGCTGGCACGGCGCGTGATCACAAGGGCGTGAACTGGGTCTCCGCCAACCTAAGTCCAAGCCTTGGCTCTTCCACAGCGCCGCTGGCAGCCTGTAGCAAGACTTTTCCAGCCCCTGGTCCCTCAGTTTCCCCGCTGGTGAAGTGAGGACACTCTAACCAAACTTGTTGTAATGTAGTAAAGATCTCCTGTCTGCAAAGTCCTACCCGTTATAAATTGTCTGTAGTGCATCCAAAAATCCTCTGGCATCTTAGAAAAACACAGGTGTGTTTATTCTGGGCTGGCCACCTACGAGGGCAATTGTCATGGTAGTTGCAATTATCTCCACAAAACAAGGTTTTGGACAGAGGCTGTACAGGTTTAGCTAAGGCTGGTTTAAAAATCTGGGCCCATGTATTTGAATGACACATTCAGAAAGCAAGAGAATGAGCTACGAGGAACGCACTGGCCTATGTATACATATCTAGATCTATCTACACACATATATACACATATATACTATACACATACACATGCATAGTGACCATCTACATTCCATCTGTCCAGCCATATAGCTATTCCTTATGTAGAGATGCTCATAAAAAAATATCAAGGGTAATAGGAAAGACCTCTGCACCTTTTGCAATGGTGATTATTGACTGGTTCATTCAGTGCCTGATGGAGATAGCATGATTGCCTGGGATGTACCTTGCAGGTTTCTAAACAGAAGGCTCCAGAATCAATTTTGTGGTAACTGGTTAGATGTGACCAGCTTACAAACTCAGCATGGGCGTCAGGAAGCAAATTCAAGCAGCACCATTACTTTTTTTTAAATATCAGAGGTGAGGAAAGCCTCCCAGCTGGGAGAGCCACAGGACAGAACAGAGATTAATGATTTTGGCTCGTTTTCATCTCCAAGGTGACAAACGGGTGCACAGCAAGCATGGTGCCATGGCTGGTGGTGCAAGGTGATGCTGAAGCTCACAGCTTGCACAGGAAGATTTGTGTCTCTCCTGAATTACGGATAGCGCTGGGAGGTTCAGCGGAGCGAGATTGGTTTGGCTGGTGATCACCACTTCCACCGCTGTCTGAGGGACCCGCTCTGCATGGTGGCGATGTGCCGAGGGCAGCCCCCCACCCTTGCCCGCTGCCCTGCAGGTCTGTCCAGCTTCCCCTGTCCACCACTGCCACCACACCAGCTCCTCCCACTCCTCCCACAGCATCCACAGCCCCCGTTTTGCTAGGGGAAACGCTGCTCTGCAGGAGAGGGCCTGGGGGCGGGACGGAGGACGTGAGCATCTCAGGAAGCTTGGTGAGAACTCATCCCTGGTGGCCACCACTGGCCAGGGGCTCCTGCCCCAGCAGTGGTCAGAGGAACCACACATGGATACCCCACTGCTGAACAAATTTTCCACTCACAGAGTAGTGAAGTGGCACCAGTTTCATACTCCAGAACCAAGACACCAACTCAACGGCTCCATTTTCATCCATGGCATCCTGGGAAGGAGGGTACTCAGGAACTTACCCTGGCTGTGACGAGGCTCCGGAAGGGTGACCTGGCAAACGCGAACAAGACCAAGGGGTCCCAGAGTTTTCACTGATTTCACGCACCGGACACTAACTTCCTGGGGAACCACAGACAGCTTTCTCGTCATCCCCACGTCCTGACCTCCCTCTTTAAGGTAAACTGACCCACTAAGGTGCTGTGGTGATCAAACTGTCAGGCACCAAACGCCTCTGCAACAAGGACCATGTGGGTTTAAGAGAGGGAGAATGGGTAAGCTGAAGAGTTATTCAAATTCAAAACTCAAAGCCACACACGTAAACAGTTCCAAAAAAAACTTCCTTGCATTCAGGCACATCTATAATCATGTTCTTCCCATCCTGGACCTCCCGCGCCAGGCCTTGGCCACTCTCCCCATTGCCAGCCAAGGCCATGATGGATGGGGACTGTTCTCTGTCCCCCCAGCTGGGGCTAGGCAGGAGAAGACAGGCTCTCTTGTGTCACAAAACCTCACTCTTCCAGAAATGCCACCTCCTGCGTCCTCCCGCCTGGGAGGAAACCTGGGCGAGAATGGGGAGAGAATGGCCGGGTGCCAGTTCTCAGGGAAGCAATTGGAAATCTGAGGAATCAGAGAAGGAAAAACCCACTACATGACTATTTATTATTAGTTGACTTACAGAAAAAAAAGTCAGGCACTGTCAAGCATGAAATCTTATTGGGACAATAGAGATGGAATTGCCACTGCTGACAGTAATGTTTACAAGGGCATCATGTGTCGATGCCGCACAGCATGAAACCAGCAGCCCCGACTAGCTCTGTGAATTGTAACAAGAGACAAAATGTCCCATTTGGGACAGGTAGGAATTGTACCACCAAAAATAACCACTCAGGTGTAAAATCCATTACAGGCGGACAGGAGGAAATGCAGAGGAGCCCCGTTGACACGGCAGGAGGCTCCTGAGCTCTCTCCAGCTGCAGGAGCTAGCAAACACGGTCTCTGAGCCGGCAAGATGACTCAACGGTTGGTTTGGGGGCTTTCCTTCGCCCCCAGCCGAGGACGGGCCGAGCAGAGGGTGCAGGAACGCACCCATCCCCACATTGCTAGAGTCTGACCCCAAACCAGTGGGCATCGCTGAAGGGTTTCCAGTTAACACACAAGGTAACACATGAGCTGCCTGAGTTCAGGCACGCACTTTGAGCCCTCATATCAGACCGTCAAGAAATCAGTACCACGTCTGAAGGATCTGAATTTTTTAAAAGCCTCCGCCACAAAATCTGTCCAACTGAAAGGAACGGTATTCAGGGCGTCCAGGCAGCTGCAGCCTGCCATGCCCTACAACAACCGTTCATTATGAGACCTTCCAAAGAATGATCTGACAGGCAAATGGCCCAGAGACAGCAGCTACAGAAAATTATATTGCAAGGAAAGCAAAACCAGAAGGAATACCTTGACCACAAAGTCCAACAGTAAATGCTCAGAATTATAAGGGAGGGGCTGAAGCATGTTTAGTCGATATAAGACGTTCTGGTGTCTTCACCTGAAATGCTCAGCCACCACGAAGCCTTTGATGTGTGCACTTGCGCACTAACTGTCTCACAGCTTCTCCCTTGGGGCTGTGCCTTCTCTCTCTCATGATGCACTGAAATGGGTGAAGAGGAGACATATCCCGGCCATCAGAAGTGGTGGTGTGGAGGTGAAAGCCCGTTCACACTACCTCCTGCAGGGCAGCGCAGCAGCCCACCAGGGAAAACCCAGCGTGTGACCAGTTACTGCTGCAACAAGGTGAAACTAAGCTCTGCCCTGTGAGATGGCCACCACTCAACCAAAATTGTTCTTTCAGAGGTCTCCTCACTGCAAGTTTGCTTTTTAGATTGCGTTCTTCACTTTTTTGACTAGAAGTTGATGTGATTTGTGTAAAGCATCTGAAAGAAGCACCTTCCCTCAGCGACACCACTAGTTCCCACAAGAAAAGCATCCCTACAGCACTTGTCCTGCATCCCTGCTGTTCAGAACTACAGCGGACATCTTTTCCCTGGCTCTGTGCCTGTTTGCAAGATGTTCGAGTACCACAATGATGGGGCTGCAGAAAGTTTCTGAAAAAGCAAAGTGCTGGCAACAGCCACAAATCCTTACCCAGCCTGTGACCAAAGAAATCCAGAGAGCTGCAGATGCAGCCTTCAGATGTTTCACTGCTTCAGCACCCCGGTACACATCTACAGGGAAGCTGTTTTATGAAGATGGAGGGTCCATGTGGTCAGAAAGCCATCGCATTTCACTGATGTTAGTCCCTGACAGATTTCCAATACCCTGACCTCCGCTGTAGACATCTCTTTTGCCATACTACAAATCAGCCAGATCAGTGCCCAATGATGGGAGATTTTAACTGGATTTCCCTCCAACACGGGGTCTGGGGAGGCACCTCAGCTAAAGGACCTTGACTTCCAACCTCCACCTGTAATGTGAAACTGCAGCAGCAAAGGAAAATCAGTCTCCTGCTAGAGCCATAACCTTAAAGTAATTACCATAAGTATACTTTAATTACAAATATCTCTCAGCAGATTCTCAGAGGAGATAAAACATGGGAAAACTCCACCCTCAAGTTTTCTAGGCATCTGCCAGAAGAAAAGACGTTGGTTGCTTCCAGAAGTGCAAGCACTTCGACTGCTCTTCCCATCTCTGAAGTCACGGGCATCGTTATGTGGATGGTCGCTGCCCCACAAGTGAGAACAGACTGAAACGAGGAAGCAGCTGTGCAGGCACCTCCATGTACATGCCAGTCTCCACAGCTGAGGTTCGTGAAGAAAACAGAGAAGGCAAAGGCCGTAGCTCTAAAACTGACTCCAAGGAAAAGCTTTTGCAAAGCTGCTCCAGAGCTTTCGGCGGGGTGCATCAGCACAAGTGTTGTGCTCACCCCTGTCATGACAGAAGAGCTGGAATGCAGGGAAATAAACCTCAGACCACCTGGGACAACTGTCCAGAGGTACAGACAGAAAAAAGAAGCCTAGCTGAATATGCAGTGGGGAAACAAGTTAAAATTCATCTTCTTGTGGAAGTTCAGCAAAACATCAGTGGAATACTTCATCTATCAAACACATATACATGTTACTGGGGCAGGTAGGGACACTGTATCTCTGGATTTTCCCAACTAGGTCTTCTTTTTCCATCTGCAAAATCTGCTCCAGCAAAAAAAGAACAAAAAGAGGGATTTGGCTGTCTGTGCAGCACACCTGGATGTCCTGCCGCCTGCCCAAAGCTCCTGCTGATTGCTGATGATGGTTGCTGCTGCTCTGCCTGGGCTTCTGGATGTCTGGGACTCCAGACAGCTGCTGGGCATGCACAGGCTGCCCATGCCTCGGGAGGCACAGGGCACGCACAAAGCCCGAGCACCAGAGGCTGATGGCCCCTGCACGTACGTGCATGTGCCCTGCGCACGCCAGCTGCACTAGAGCCACTGCACACAGGCTGCAAAACACATCTTCCCTACTTCCATCTGTTGTTCCACAGCAGAACAAGGCCTGCCCCAGGGTTTTGTGCTCCAGCACAGCATGCAGCGAGTAAACCGCTGTCCTTTGTAAGCTCTCTCCAAGCTTTGCTGTATCCTGGTCACTACGCCATGACAAATTTGTAAAGGTGGTTTTCTTGACTTAGGCACATCCAGACAATATAGACATCCTGCGGGTATGAGTCCAATGCTTCTGCAAACTCAGAATGACCAGCCATTCACTCAATTATTTAAAAACCACACAAAGTGCAAAATGCAGTCACCAAGTCTGGTGCAAATAATCCCACACCCTGTGTTGCATTTCCTTCCAACATTTGTTGAATAACGGGATAGATTTGTAAATAATGGGACTACTCCGCAAATGCCAAGAGAGGCCAAAATTGGCAGGATTCAGTCAATACTGCACAACTACCTCTAGCAATAAATAACCCTCGGTGCAAAGAGTACACACAAAGGCCATGACAGACAAAAACTGAACCAGAGAAAACTTCCAGTCTCAGGACACCCCAATTTTCTGCATCTCACTGATTTTGCACTGTCTGCTTACCAGGAGCTTCCCGATTGGCAACAAAAGCAATTACAGCTTAAAATATTAACTCTGGCTCTTTACAAAGCAACAGAAAAAGTGGTTTTCCACTATCATTCAGGATTTCAGGAGTTTGTCGTTTCAGCCAAGAAAATAATTCTGACTTTAAAATCCCAGTAAGCTCGAATCAAATCTTGCACCAGCTGCGACAGAAGCAGATTTCAATCCTACGTGATAATCCTGGTACTAGCGCTGCACTTCATGCAACCATGGAGAAGGTAGCTAACCTGCCATTACCTGCAGGAGAATCTGGTTTACTGTTCCCCCAGGAAGAAGAGCAGACTTGGGAGGTGGGATTGAGACCCTGGCCAACCCGCGCCCCCGCACGGGAGGTTACCCCGGCATGCAGAGTGAACATGGGACGAGGTGAGGGGAAAGCCACTACCGTTTCCAGGGGGCACAGAGAAGTCTGACACAGAAATACGTGACACTCGGAGAGTTTCCGCTACCATGGAGGTGCCAAATCATTTATTAGTGCTTTGGCATTGGATCTATCATGTGGGAATAGCCCTTGTGCCTCCAAGCACCATCTGCAACTGGCCAAATCTCTTTCTTCCAGGGTAAATGCAGGCTGAGCCAGCCGCAGCTCCCCAGGCCTCCCCTTACACACTTGAAATTGAAGCATTTATTTTAACAGCGTGGATGTATTCTGACAGACCCAAGCGACGCAGATAGACACACAGGGAAAAAAGGGGAAAATCCAGAGTCACACATCACGACATGAAGTGTGCAACCCTCCTCTCACAGAAACACCTCGCTCAAGCACATCATTTGAAGGAAAGTCACAAAAATAGCGGGGGACACCAACAAAAACCCACACAACAATCTTTTCTCTTCCTGGTTTTGTTCTTCAGTCCTCTCAAAGATCACTATCACCATTTACGACGTGGAAAGCTAATTGTGAAAGTCCATGAATAATATAATATATCCATCCTAAGGCAAAACTTTTATCACCTCTCTCTGTATATATATGTGGATGATAGATACATTAGAGGTATGTACATACATGCTCTGTATAGATACACAGGTACATACACGCACTGTAACTGCACCTCAGTATTTCCTCCTCTCTGGATTCTACCCATTTCTCAATAAAATCAGAATGATTCATCTTGCTCATGACCTTTCTATTTTATTTTATATTAGCATTTCTAACAAACACCTATCAAAATTGACAAGTCCTGCTTTTCAACAAAACTGCTTTCTCTTTGGAAAAATTCCCACAAAAGAATCCTGGCCAGCCCCGGTACTGGCACCATCAGGACAATCTGACAAGACATCTACCCCTAAACTGGATTTCAGCTAAACCTATATGAAGAGGTTATTCCTTGAAAAGCATCTAGCACTCGACAGCTCCTGATGGGAACAGCTGGAGCTACAGCAGGGCTGTAAGGAGTGGTGGAAGTCTGGGCTTTTCATTAACATAGCTCCAGGAAAATCCCCACGCTGTGGAAGCCAGTGGCAAAGCGGCAGGGCTTCACCCCAGAGCTGGAGGAGAGCTCTCTTGAAAATAGGGGCCCTGGGGACTGCATTAGGAGAAAAGTGACAAACACGCTTGACGTGCGCGCAAGACAGCCGGTAACCCGCTCACTCGGAAAGGGCAGCTGCGCTGGCAGGGAGTTTTCCTGCAGTGAGCTGTGAACGCATAAAACCACCCACGGGCAAGCATCACCGATGGCCGGGACAGAACCAGCCCATCCCTCCAAACCCCTCAGGCGCGAGGGCACGGGGATGTCCGCCCCCAGGGATGGCTGCCCGCCAGTCACTGCTGTGCCCCTGGCCGTGCCCCACATCCACAGGGATCCTGAAGAGGTCATCCGCTGGCACCGGTAGCCCAGAGTACAGGGATGCAGGCAGCCCCAGGCGTTCAGCACACTCACAGCTCAGGGTGTCGCAGGGAAGTTGGGAAGCACACAGACGGCTATAGAAGCATGGGATGCTCCCACTGTCCTAGAGAGCTGAAGGGATTTTTTGTCCCAGCGATGGAGGACCTCAGCCCGCAGGCTCCGTCACCCTGCTGGGCAGAGGTTGGTCCTTCCCTCCCCGGAAACACCGTCCTCCCTCAGTAGCGCTCATGGGAAGGCATTGCCCTCAAATGTCAGAACAGCACGGTTTGGGTGCTGAAATGGCTTTTCGTTTCATTTTCACGAATTTAGACATGCAAAACTTTCTCAGAAGCCCAGAGTACACCATTTTAATCTTGCCATAGCTGAGATCTGAACTGACCCACATTTATTCTTTTTTCCCTAGAATTTCATGAGGAATGTCAAAATGCTCTCTTTTCCTCTCAAAGAGAAATCCTGTGCCAGCTGAGCTCCACTTAATAATGTCCAGGATGACTGGCTCAGCACTGATAACCCCACAGATGGAGGGTGGCTCTTGGGAACACCCAAGAGTTTCAGTCTCATGCCTTGGGGGAGTCAAACTCCTCCTCCAGACACCCACCACCATCCACAGGTGACACCGTCACTGTTGGTGTCAAACCACCACCATCCATGGGTGACACCGTCACTACTCGTGTCAAACCAGCACCATCCACAGGCGACACCACCACTGCCGCTGTCAAACTGCCAGCGTGGCCAGAGGCTGCTGCCACTTCAGCACATTCAGAATGCCCTGCGTAAGGTGCACAAAAGGTAAATGCAAAGAGTGAAACAAAACAAATGCCCCAGTGTTGTGGGAAATTATAACCAAGGACTCAGGAAAAAAGCTTTCAATTAAATAAAAAAATAAATAAATAAAACCACCAAGCCATAGATTCCATTGGATATAGTGCAGATGAAGCCATCACTGCAATGTAACTAGCAAAGTCCAGATCAAACTCTATTTAAAAGGATGATTTCCGTGTCTGTGTGGTGAGGGAAAACCATCTCTTTCGAGGAGCTAACAAATTGACGGGACAAACAGCTCACCCCACTCTGCAACACCAGGAAAGGATCCCTGAATGCAGAGGACAATCTGCATCAGCAGGAGAAATTCAAATCAGTACTTGCTGACCCTGTGAAACCCCATTCCCTTCAAAAGTTTCATCTCATTGTAGTCACTGGAGTTATCCCCAGGAGTAAAACCAATTCCAGTGAGTAAGCACTGCTCAAGTGGGCCTAGAAATTATTAAAGTAAACTCCAGCACTTCCCTGGGACTCTGGAGGGGGTTTCTTTCTCTTTAACCTCTGCATGGACTTGGATGACTCCACCTCTATCGCCTGACCACCTGCACTACGGAGGTTTTCTGTTTTTTTATGTACTTTTCCACTGCCTCTTTCTGGCTGTCACTGACTCGGCAGCGGGGTCTGCACCTGCATCCCCCATGCTCCAGGCAGGCATCCCCCCTGCAGTGCCGTACAGTTAGGAGGTACAGCCAGTCCCCCTCTCCACTCGCTCGGTGGTCCCTCCGGGTACCCCTTCACCATTCACCACTGCCCAGATTACAGTTTGGCACTTTGGCATCACAAAGTTCAAGTTTCTATTAGCAGGTGGGTTTTTTTCTCTCCATAACCTCCTGCTTTTTCCCCCTCACAGTCTCTGTTTTTGACTGTTTCCCTTGCGGTTCAGATCCCCAAAGGCTTCAGTCCTTTGCACATCACTTGCACAGTGCAGAAGACCCCAAGGAAGAACTGAAGAGGACAATATTGATCCCCACCACTTACTGTCAGGCTCAGGTCCTTATCTGGGGTGAGAGGAGTTATGGGGACTTCTGTCAACATGGGACCTCGCCAGTGGTTCATTTCTGCACTGAACTCCATCACCCGCTGGCTGCAACCCGTATTTTCCTCCTGCCGATGCACCAGAGCATAGACAGGCAGTACAAACATGTCTGTGGGCTCCTTCATCTCCCACACTCCCACACCAGCGACCGTCCAACACGCTGCAGTCCCTGGCAGCACTGTGACCCCTTGTTCAGCAAGTCCTCCCCGACGGGGATGCTCAAACTCCCCAGGCCAAAAGTGACTAAACATATTCAGGAAACTCCAAGGGGTAAGTCTGGAGTGGGAGGAGATCCCAACTCCAAGAGAGGAAAGGGCTTTTATGCCAGAGCAGTATCTCACCAGAGGTGTGCTGGACAAGCGGTACCCTGAGAGTACTCGCAAAGTCAGGATCAGGTCCTCTGCCAGCACTGGCTGCCAGGAAGAGGGGCCCATGGGTGGCCAGAGGAGTCCCACGTTTCAGCCCCCAAAGACAGAAGAATAAAGATCTTCCATTGCCAGGGAAGCTACAATGAGATCTACTTTGCACTTATGAAGACTTGGAGCACCGTGGCCAGAAAAAGGGGTTTACACACTCACAACTAACCCCACGGCTGGCAGGACTGTCCTTATAACCCCTCAAGGTGAGCCGCAGGCTTCAGCCAGGGCTTCAGCCCAGCCAGGACATTCCCGTGGCACGGTGCTCAGTGACAATGTGGTCTCTGCTGGCAGGACGGATGGAGGGCACGGGCAGGACAGTGGCACCAAGAGGGCAGAACAGTCAGATGTTTGTCTCCACCACAAGAAAACAGAGCAGCAGGATGCCCCTGGACACGATTCATGGGCCGCATGAATATACTGCAGGTCACGGCACAGAGCTCAGATGGGGACAGCTGTGGACATCACACCTGACCACACTCAGCGGAGCTGGGTACCAGCTGTGGTTCTGGTGTTCAACATTTAAAGAAGTGATGCTAAACCAAAGGGGAAAAACACTTTACAAGCCTTCCCAGCAGTATCCTAGAGTAGATGCCCTGGAAGCTGCATTGTCCCTCAGACACAAGAGGAGATGATAGAAGATCCTGGCAGCACCTACTCAGCATTGTGCTCCATTTTGAGGCTGCTGACCATCTGCTGTGCAGCCTCCAAGGCATTTACACCCACAGTCTTGCAAGTCTCTGCCTAGCTATGAGTGTAGCTTCTTGTTTCTGTCCCACTGGGAAAACATAGTTCATGGGCCTGGTACGGAGGAAAGACACGAAATGCAGAAATACCGTCTGTATTATTAGTCCTCACTCATGTTTAGTCATGCTTCTATGATTCTATGATTCTATGATTCTATGATTCTATGATTCTATGCTTGCTTTGCTTTTCCTGGTCTCTCCCCCCAGATGTATCACTGACACAGCAAGCTCATGTCCGCATTTGTAAGTGCAAAGCACTTGGTCTGCCGTTCTCAAAGGCAGGCGTCTCCCACAGCCGCTGCAGTGCTGGCACCATTGGAAATGTGCCCAGCAGCTTCAGCCGGCTGTGCAGGTCGGTGCTGCTTGGATGCCCAGACGTGCCTAACCTGGGGCATCCCTGTGTGAAAACGTGGTGATTGTAACATTGGATGGTTTTATAAGGCATTGGATTGCACCCACCCCCAGTTTCTTTTCATTCTCATTAGCATCTCTGCCCCTCTTGGAGGCTTATCCTCCCAGACAGAAGGCTGTGACCCAAACACCTTTAAATATACCAAGTATGTTTAAAGGAAAGGCATTTTTCAAAGAGTTCAGTTGAGAAAACAAAGCACAAGCACCTACATCATCACACCAGATGCTGACAGCAACATAGGGTTATGGTTGGTGAGAATGGAAACAAAACAACTCGTACGAGTGAAGGTCTCCTGCTATGCTGGTTTCAATTCCCCAAATGCCTCCACCGCTGAGAAGACTCTATACCAGTGAATTTGAAATATGGTCTGTGCAGCTGTTCGGTGCAGGTATTTACATCTGCCAAACCTCTTCTGCAGCAAGAAGGGGTGGGTGGGCAGCAGACACTTGCATCCTGCACGGTGCTTTGTTGAGGGTGTCCTGCTCAATTTGCTTCTGACAGTGTTTCCTGGCAGGGGCCAGAGCCGGGACAACAGTTTGCAGTTAAGGCGCTCATTGCTGCACGTAGCCTTTTGCTCTAAACAGCTGCATCTACACAAGGGAAGAAAACAGGCCGACTGGTCTAGCACAGCCTGTGTCCCTGCAAGGAAACTCCCTTACCCTCTGTACCATCACAGCTGCACCTGAGCTGAGCAGCAGAGTGATGCCCCCCCTGTGCCAACCGCTGCATTAGCAGACACTGGCTGAGAGGACGCCAGCTTGCACAGGCCAAAATCATGCCGGGGTGGTGCTAACTAAAGCAGGATGGGCCAGCTGAAGTTTCTGCCTGTGCACCAACAGTCTCTAGTTTAGCAGCATAGACAACAGGCGTCCTGGACTTATGGAGCAACTATTGTATGCAAACGGATTTCACCCTGGCTTGGCTGCTGCTCATGTTCGCAAACTGTCCCTATTAGCTGCCAGTATCAGAGATTTCTGCATGTCACAGTGTCGAAGTGAGGGCATGAGCATATTTCTGCATCAGTCAGGCTGTGGGTCTTGGACTGGACTAAGCTACTAAAAGCATGTAAATGTCTACAGCTGCAGAATCACGTAGTTGGTAGAAGACTCACAACTAGGCATGAAGTTCCCCAACACAATACACAGCATTTGCTCCAAAGGTCATCATTCCCATGTAGGGAAATGGTTTGCGTTTTGCCTAAAGCAAGGAAGAGGTGTGAGAACAGAGATTCACATAATCCTTCCAACTCCTGTTCATAAATCCAGTAAGAGCCAGTCACAGCTCCCTGTGAGGGTACAGGAATCGAGCCTCTTCCCCTCGCTCCCAGGCCAGCCCTGACAGCGACTGCCGGCTGGAGCAGAGCACAAATGGCAGCTGCCTGTGCCAAAGGCAAAACTCATGTACAGATATGACGTGCTCAGACTGAGCAGCCCGAGCCCTCCTGGACTGGCAAGCAGAGGGCTCTGCACAAGGTGTGACGGTGCTTCTCCACCAAGCTTGTTCCTATGGCAGCCAGCATCGCCCCCCACATGATCCCTCGCCCCGGGGAGATGAACACAGTTATAAGGGGGCAGCACACACAGCCTGCCTCTTACAAAGCACATAGGTCTTGTGGTGGAAGCAGGAGTCCTGGGCTTTGCCTTGGCTTTGACAGAGAGACACCGCTCTCCTGCAGAGACAGCACCAGCTCTTGAGAAGATCCCAAGTGAAAGCCACATCCCATGCCTCTAGCACATGTGCCTGCCTCAGGATCCCTCTCAGCTGTGATGGCACGAACATGCCAGGAGTGTCACTCTTATCAGCTTAAGTCCTTCTACTGGCTCTCCCCTACCTGCAGTGCTCTACAGCGTGCAGGAGGGAAACCAGGGCTAGGGGAGAGAGGAATGAAGGGAGAAGGAGGGGCGGGCTTTGCCTTCCCTGCTTTGGCCCTTCCTCCCCCATCCTTTCACAGGATCCTCAGATCCTCCTCCAGAGCACTCACAGCCCAGCAACCCCCCCTCATCCCCAAAACATGCCCTGCATACCACCTCTGGCCCAAACTCCTGTGCACCTGCCTGGGGAGGCAGCTCCCTTTGCCCTCCTCTCACAGCTCGCCAAGGATTATTTAAGCCCACTTCAGAAAGCTTTGACTTCCAGACAGGGGATGCTCAGCACTTCCCAAAAATGCAGACCCTGTCAGTGGTCCCATTACGGGACCATCACCAGCCACTCAACTAGCTGTAAGCAGTGGAGTGAAATCAGTCCCTGCACTGCCGCCAGCTGTAAGCACTGGATGGAGCATTCAACCCGCTCTGACTCTGGGGTCTCGCTGCCCACCCTTGGCTTCCCTAAAACACACCCTGTTCTCTAGAAGGCGGCTCAGCAAGATCATCCTGCACATCCCTGCCGCCCATCTCCTCCTCTACAGCTTTTTTCCTGAGCTGCGGGGCCAGGCGAATGCACAGCCACAGAACTAGAAGGAGCCAATCTGCAAGCAAAGCAGCGAGATTGCTGCCCAGCAGCCTCCGCTGCTTGGGGCTGCGGCAGCTGACTGTATCTCTCTGCCTCGTTACAGAACAGCCTGCTTCTTGTGTCAGTCTCCAGTAGCATGTCCTTTAACCACAAGTGAAAGCAACTGATCCCCCACGAAGGCACATCTGCTCCAAGTCCATATTACAACAGGGAAAAAAATGACACCTTCAGCTATATAAACCAATAAAGACTGTCTGATTTGGTTTGCCCCTGTTGCTACCCAGCAAGCTCCCCACTGGGTTAAAGACTGGTGACATCTGCTAAAAAAATGTCAAGAGTGAGGAGAACAAAACCGGGTAATGAATCACACTGAGTGCTCGATGCAGCTGGAAGCCGGAGGGGCGAGTCCACCCCACTTCACTCCCAGGCTGAGGGGAGCCGGGACCACCGGACCAGCGCTGCGCAGCCTGTGGCTCCAGGAGATGTACACAGGGGGGTACAGCAGCAGGCACACACCTTGCAGCAGCTACCAAGAAATGGTGCGACATGGCAAAAGACATGATGTGAGGGGCTCGATACGGAGGTATTCTCCCTCCAGCTCTCCGAAGTCAGGAAATGGTAAAGTTAACTCTGCCCCCTTGTGCATCTGCATCATGATACAGGCCATAATTAGATGACATGCTTCTCTTCTTCACGTTAGAGGCTAGCATACATGATCCACCTCCTCATCACCTGCAGCGTGGAGCCTTGGGACGCCTCCGTGGACACCTCGTGTCCACCCATGCAGAGGGACCTTGTGCTGAGCAGGATGGGGAGGGGTTATGGACGCTCCCAGGGATCCCCTCAAACACACAAAGACGTTAAAGTATCTGTTTATGCCTCTCTAAATCTGCAGCCCTGAGACTATTATAAAAGCAGTTTAAATGGTCTGCTGAGGACAGCATTACTGTCCGGCTTATGAGCTCAAAAATCATGACTCATCCTGCCAAAACGATGGGGGTTGTTTTAGCAATCACGTGCTCTCTTCTAAATGTGAACTGGCAAAAGCTGGGGAATTTCTCAGCTCTGCTTCTGATCTTTCCAAGGAAACAATTCTTTTCTCTATAATTTCAGGAGCTTCTTGTTTCTTAGCCAGAGTCTTCCCTGGTTTAAACCAGAGATTCTTCCTCATCACGGGCACCCAAGAACTGGTGCTTCAGGACAGGGCTGTGACAGAGCCATGTGGTTTCAACACAGATGGCCTCTCTCCTGACCTGGCTGATAAAATATAAAATTTCTACCCTACCTGCTTTAATGCATATATTTATCTATGCACTTGTGGCCTTGATTTGGAAAAAAAAATCAGATGTACGATCACAGAGTTAACTAACAATGGCATATTCAGCAAGTACCTGAACACAGGGAGTTTTATACTCCCACCATCGGACCAGTCCCCACGTGGCTGAAATTGGCGCCACAAACCTCTTGCAGTTTTTCCCCCAGTTTCAGTAAACCAAGCACTACTCTGCGACCCGACCAGGCATTTCCACCAGCGCATCCGCAGACACATGACCCTGTTTGCACAGCTCGGGCATCAGGCTCCTCGCCCGATTTTAGCTGGGTTTCCCCAGGGATTCAGTTAATGCCACTACAGCTTCTGTCCACCCGCCAGCCCCTCCCTCCATCCCTGTGGGGCTGGGCAGTGAGGGGCAGCGGGGGCAGCGGGAGGCACAGGGATGCAGACCCACGCTGGCTGCAGGGCAGCGCTGGACCTGCACGGGCACCACAGGAGCCAGGGACAATGGGTGCTCCACGGCAAGGGGCAGGAGCCTGACCTGCTGCCGGGTAGGATGGCAGCACCCCCACCAAGAGCAAATGGGGACCCTCAGTCCCCAGTTCTGCTGCGGGGCAGGCAGCCACCCCTCCTCCAGGTGCCCTCCGCAGCCACAACCACGGCATCACGGCTAAGGCTCTGGTGTCCCCTCTGCTACCACATGCGCATCCGCAGTCTTGGCCTCAACTCCTCTCTGTAAACTCTTACTAAATGAAAGGGATGCTCTAGATTAAAGGCACTTTTGTAAGACACCGATGCAGAATTTCTCCTTTTCCTTTCCACTCTATCCCCCACGTCCTTCTCTCCAAAGCAGTGTTTTCATTAGGAAAGTGCCCAGGACACAGAATGAAACAGGACCATAAACCCTGCAGCAGATCTGAGGAGCACTGGCAATGCCCAACCCCAACCAGACTGTGCTCGTTTCCGTGCCCTGGGCCCACAAAAGCCCCCAGCACTGGGGGGACCTGCAGAGACACAGCATAGCAGACAGCTCTGCAGTTAATTTTCTGTCTCTTTGTGGATGGGGACACCTCTCTGACATGTTATATTTCAACATATACATTTACATTTCAACATAACAAGAGTCAACATAATGGTGACTCTTCCCCTTCTCACTGTCAGGAGGGAAACGTTCCCTGGTCAGAAGAAGGGTCTGGTTAAAAACTGTGACACACCCCCAGTGCTTTCTGAAACACCCAGACAAGCCCCTGCTCTTCGAAGACGTCCTGCCTCTGGCCACCAGGTCATGCCAAAGGTCCCCCGGTGGGCTGTGACCTTGGCAAAGGCCTGCCAAAATGGGACCAAACCCCCCCACAGCTGACAGTGATGGGGGGCATCCGCAGCTCCATCACATCGCATGCATGCAGCATCTGCCCCAGTGCCCCACCCATCCCAGCCATGCATCAGCACACGCCCCCCTGCCAGAAAACAGCTCCCACTACCTTCATCCCGCTTGCGCTTGTTGCTCTCAGTGCCGGGGGAGGCGATTCCCAGGATCCCGCTGATGGAGTAGGACGAGCCAGCGGAATCGGTGCTGACGGAAGACACCTGGGTCACAGACCCTGTGGAGGCTGCAAGGCAAGGCCAGATGGTCAGCGGGCAGGACAACACGAGTGGCAGCCTACCCAAAAGCCACCAGCCCCCACGGCGTGACCAAGGCAGTCTGGGGCTCTGCCAGCCACCGCAGTCCCTCCAGCCGGGGAAGGACCCCCGCCCAGCCCAGCCCAGTGGCTTGCTGCAGCAGCCCTGGGCAGGGGCGGGAATGGAGGCATGGTCACCCCTCGCCTCTGTCACGAGGGGTCAGGGCCATGCGCTGCGGGACAGGGGATGCTCTTCCTTTAGTGGTCAGTTGCCCTGTCCCGAGCGAGGCATGGTGGGAAGGCACATTGCTCGGGCCAGCGGACTCCGTCAGGCGACACACCAGCCTATGTCATCAGCAAGGTGGACGGTGCTGGCTAGGAGCACAGCCATGCAGAGAGAGGAGCCTCCACAAACGGGCTCCCCAGCGAGATCCCGGGGCAGGCTGCCAGCCTTCCGGTGCAGGAACCTTGTGGGAGCGGAGCAGCCTGCACCCGCTGTGCTTGGTTTGCTGCCTGCGTCCTGCTGGCCCAAGCCACCAGCCTCCAGCCAGTGAAGACCTCTGGGCAGCTGGGGTTACCCAGGGACCCAGGGATGGCCAGCTGTGGGCCATGTGGCTGAAAGGCCCTGAGGCTCCCCAAAATATGAATTAAATCCACTCTGCTTTGGCAGAGCCCTCAGGAAAGGGTGCTGGCTGTGTCCAGCCAAGGGGGGTCATTCATCACAGCCAACACAAGCCTGGAGATGCCCGCCAGGGCTGCAGACACTGTGTCCATGCGATGCTGTGGGAGTCCACGGCTGTACAGAAGCAGGCAGAGGAGGGAGCACCGCCGTCACCTCCATCTGCTCACAGGCTGAGCCTGCGCTGGCATGTCCCCATGTCCCAGAAAGCACTGTGCAGCCCCCAAGCAGGGGGTGGTCCTCTGCAGGACCACACTGAAGACCCCCAGCCACAGCCCAGATGGAGCAAACGGTCACTGGAAATCCCTGCTGCCTCTATCAGCCCCAAGCCCTGAGAAACAAGAATTCTCTCCTCTGCTCTTGTTTTCCTCAAGAAGACACACCCCTTAAGCCACCATAGCAAACTGAGGGATGCTTTTCCTCCTCTGAGACTGTTTTGGCATTTCCCAGAGAGAGGCTCGGGACACGGGGCTGCAGCATGATTTCTTTGACAAGCCCGCAGACTTCACGCAGCTCTGCGCCCACACTCTGTGTCTCATGGTGCCAGCCCCACCCTTGCCAAGTGGGGTCAGCAAGCATTTCCCCATTTCACAGGTGAGAGCGTGAAGGCAGAGAGGAACCGGGGCCCCCACCCTGCCTCCCTTCTGCCTACGGAGCAAGGGCTTACCTGTGCTCCAGCAGCTTTCATGGAACAAGGACAAAAAGAAAGCAGCCCTGAGCCCAGACCAAGCCCCTCCATCCCTGCTGCAGCATGGCATAGCGCCCCCCCCCCCCCCCCCGACAGACACCGTCAGCCTTGTGAAGGGCTGAGGATAGTGGGGATACCCCTCCCAGGGACCCCCTCCACCAGTATCGCCTGCCTCAGGGCGCAGCATCATTGGTCTGCAGCTGAATTAAAGTTTCGGAAAGTTTTGCTACCTCTTCACTCAAGACTGCAAGTGCACAAAGAATTATGGAAGGGATGGTTGATAGATGAAAAAAACACATTCAAAACTACTTACTGACTAATGATGCAGAAAATGTTATGAATAAGTATCCCTTTCTTGATTTATTACTTTAATTATCTGACATTCTATAGACACCCATTAGTGGGGGTTTTTTGGTTTAGATTTCAATTTTCTGTCTCATGGTGAAAGCTATTTATCATAATAATCAGTAAAATTCAAAACCTTTTAGCAGTATTTATAAAATTCATTTACTATGTTCAGCCCTTGGAGAATGACAAAGAAGGCGCATTAGCACGTGTGCTGAAGTGTTTTATGCAGAATTATCTGTCCATAAGAATGATTAAAAGTTCTTTAGAATATTTGTAATCCATTATGCTATTTTTTTATATTAAAAAAAAAAGTTTTCCTTACCTATGCTGTGACTGGAGGCTGGGACCTGCTGATTGGGTGGCTGCTGCACCTTCGTCCGTATGATCCTGTATGTAGTTGAAAAGAAATGACTACTTAGCATTAAGCATGCAATTGCAGGGGGCATCAGACACTATTTTTTCAGTTCAGGACACTTACATGAATACAAAAATGCTTTTCTGCATATTATCCCCTCGTCATCCACTGAAAGACTGATGGCGGGTGGACCCAGGACCATGTTTTTGCCTCTAGCCCCTGCCATTAGGGACATTTGGGTGACTGACTCCTACACGGTCCTTGGGATGCTGCAGAGTTTGGTGCTTCGGTGCCTTTGAGGACCTAGTCCTCACCGCCCAAGAAAGAGATATCCATTGCTATTTGGGCACCCGTTGGGCCCAGCACCCCCTCCTCAGGGAGCTGGACACTTCTGGGTCCAGATGTCCCAGCAGGCTGTGATCTGCACCTTTGGGTGCTGGGACACATTTGCAAGGCTGTCCCTAGACTGCCCCGGGTACCGCACTCACAAAGCTAAAGAACTTGGATACCTTGGAAAAGGACCTGCTTAGCCAAATCAATACTAAAACAAAGATGTGTTGGCTTAAATGCTAGTCTTAAAAGCTGGATAACTACACTGTCATTGCTGGGGACAGCCTCTGCTCCGATTTATAATCATGTCAATCAGGAAAATTGTCAATATATGTCAATTCAGAGATGCAGAAAAACTAGAAGGCATGTGCTGTGTTGCAGGACAGAGGGCAGCTGCTAAGAAGAACTGGGGAGGTGCTTTACCAAGTGCTCAACTGCCAATGCACTGTGAAAAAAGAAAAGACGGGGTCTGAAACGCCTCCAGAGATAACACAGTTCTGCCACTGACTGCAGCGGAATCGGAACAGGCTTGAAGGAGGCTCACTCACCGCACATCTCCCTGCCTGATGCACTCTTTACGCAGCGGTAATGCTGCGGTAAGCACTTCTCCTCTCCTTACCTAACAAACTCTTCTCCTATTTCTGCCTGCTGTGAATTTGGAAGCGGGGAGAGGAGGGGAGGCATGAGACAGAGCTGGCATGGGGATGCATTCTCGGGAAGAAACAGCAGTTGCTTGCTTGAAAGTCACCCCGTGAGCCAGTACAAGAACCACCACTGGTGACACCTGGCCCCATCCCAAAGAGGACATGCTGCTGTCCCCTTCCCCTCCTGCCCCTCTGCGGAGTCTGATGGAGGCTGGCGGGGGCTAGGTCTGTTAGTAAGCCAGCTGCCAGCCCCAGAGCGAAGCTGCTGGGTATTAGACATCTCCTGTGGCTGGGTCCCTGGCAGCAAATTCCCCTGCCAGGGGCCAGAGCAGCCAGCCCGGCGTGGAAATCAGAGGGAGCTGTGCAAGCAGCTTCGGTGGGGGACTGTGCAGCCGAAGACCTGGGACTCTGCGTGAGCCAGAATGGAAGTAACCCCCTGCACATAACCTCCTCGCTGTTGTGGCAAGGGAAGGGTGTCCGGGGCCTTTTGACACATAAACGTCTTCATCTCCAGAGGGACGGAGGACTGGAGCACTTTGAAGCAGCTGGGCAGCTCTCAGCTTATTTGAGCAAAACTAATCGCAATGATTAATTAAGCCTTAATCACACAGAGTTACTCCTGCTGCGGAAGAGTGGCCTATTATTAATATTAATTAATGTTATTAATTAATAATAATAGTTATTATTCACTCATATACAAGGGCAGCAGCTCAAATTCATCTGCTAAAAGGCACCCTCGGCAGCGGGGATGTGCCGAGTACAGTCCCTCCCAGCAGCCCCACCGTTCCCCAAGAGCAGCGACAGCTCCCCTGAAGGGAACAGCACAGCCCCGGGGGATCCCCTCTCTCCACCGGGGAGGCAGGGACGGGAGGAACAGCGTGGCAGCTCCGTCCTCCCCTGTGCAGGAACGCCAACTGCTCAGCTTCACCCTCCCTGCAGCAGGACGGGAACCACACTGTGCGATTTTGGATGGGCTCAGGTCTGTGGCGACAGGGCAGCACCTGATTTGTACCTCAGCGGTGAATAAGGCCATCATGAGCAGGTGTCTGCATCCTTGGTGTGTAACATCCCTACCAGCAAAGCCTTGAAGTATATGCTTAATTTTAAATATGAGCATAAAACCCACAGACTGCAATGTGGAACTGGGAGGATTTAGCATTAAAGCCAAGTGTTTTGATGTGAATTCCACGTTTCTTGTCATGATAGTTTGGTCTGGGTTTTCAGGATATGCTCCTAGGCTGGCAAAAACAATTCTCTGGGTAAACAGACTGTCTCAAAAAGATTGTGTGCATTTCTAAAAAGGGATTTCACACCTTCGAGAAAAGGAAAAGATCTTAGCCACAGTTGCAAGCAGGTGAGAAAGAATGAGATTTCCAGCCAAAAAACTTGGTGGCGGATCATGAAATTGCATCAGGGTTTCTGATGCAATGGCAGTGGATGTGTGGACATTATCAGTGTGGAAACACACAAGGACACAGCAAGAGGTAGAATATGGAAACTGGCTCGAAACATGACTGGAAACTACTTAATCTCTCTTTTTCCTAGAGCTATGACTGCCTTTTTGGTAGTTTTTTGGAGGATGCTTGAAGCCCTACTACACAAACACAGGACTGCTCACAGCAGCGATGCTTCTCACGTGGCAAGGCTCGAGTTGACTTTTACAAAAGTAGAGCTTGCCCTTAGTTATTTGAGGTCAGTCAGAGTGATATTTTCCTTCCGTTTTCCTGGTGTCTATATTATTTCTCAAATCCTTTTTAAAAAAGAAAATGCCATGTCCATAGGGTTACTGAATGCTGCTCTGGAGCCTCAGTGAGTCAGGAGCTCCCAGGCAGCAGCAAAGGCTGCACGTGAACTGACCCATTTTTGCTCTTAAACACGTGAACGTATGACTTAACGTTCAGTTCGGCAAGGCAGACACCACTCTCCGCTAATGCTGGGGAAACCACTCCGGCTACTCAAGCGGCAACTCCATGAATGCAAATCAGGTTGGGATAGCCAATAAAAGAATATTGCATCAATTTATTTCACATCCATGGACACAGATGGGACTTTATAGCTAGCTGCATTCGAAGAATTTGCATGCAGTCACACAAGTGAAAACCATCTCACCAGCGTGGTGAGGTTGAAGCCCGGCACAGAGCATACTCCTGAGCAAAAATGAAAGGACTCTGCTTGCCAGGAGTGTGGGTGTGCATGAGGCTGCCCAAGCGCTCTACCTTCCAAGTATTAATCCCTTATTATCAGTCTGGCAGGGCTGGAGACATAACAGAGTATTTCACTGGTTTTTTTCAACACCAGCTTTAGACATACTTTGACTCAGAAGGAAGCGGGTGAGTACAGTAGGTGTAACTGAGATGGCAGTAGGTTAGTATAGCTCCAGATCGCTCTGCAACCCCAGTCCTGCCCAGCAAAGTTGGGGCAAAACTCCCAAATGCGGGACTGAGGCTCCAAATGAGATTCTCCTGCATTTTTACAAAAGCAATTCAAGGCCACTTAAGTGCATCCCTGTAACAAGCAGATGGCTGAGGCACTCGAAAGCTACTGACCAAATTCACCCGATGATATTCATGCTGATGACAGCAGTCAGCAGCCAGCACGGTTCTGGGCCAACTTCAGCAAGACCAAGCAGGTGTCAGGAGGACAGAAGTGGTACCTTAGACCCGTGCCTTGGGTCCCCTCCTCCAGGCACCCGGGCCCCCCCTTTTCCCAGATGACTGCTGCCCCACTCGACGGCCATCTGAGCCTTCCCCCCTAGGGAAGCACGTCCCACTGAACACCCACCCTGTTGAGCAGAACTGAGGCCTCATTCAGAGCAAAAACACAGGATTGTTACCAGCGAGGACTGCAACTCAAACACTGGGGAAAGCACCAAAGCAAAAGGAAGCAAGGGCCAGCAGGAGAACCTGCCCGCTCCTAGGAAACACTCATAATCTGTGATGCTTTGGCCCACAGCCGCTCGCCGGCCCCAAACGCATCATGGAAACACATGCAAGCTGCATTTCTTGCAAACAGCCCAAAACACCCAGTCCTACTAACAAATGAGGATTCAGTGACAGCACTTCCGAGAAGCGTCCCTCCCAGGACCAGGCAGATCTTTACCTGTTAATTGAACTGACACTGGGCACGGTGTCGTTGTCACATACTCGCTCAGCAAGGAGTCTATCCCTGATCTCCCAGGCAAACATGGTGGGATTTTGGCGTTTGTACTCTGCAATTTTTTCAACGACTTTGGGTGTGGCGACCTTTGGTTTTGATCCTCCAATCACTCCAGGCTTAATACTCCCAGTTTCGTAATACCTGGGACAACATCCAAAACAAAGCTTTAGTTATCACAAATAGACAGAGAACATGCTTTGAGATTTATAGAGAACATAATTTCAAGGTAACCAAACCCCAGCAAATCCTGAAATACATCTTCACTTTCACATACACATTTTCTGCCTATGTCGTGCTTTATCACCTAATAGATTAACTTATAGTAATTGGAATTGGGCCTCGGGATACAATATATATTTTTCTGTAATAGCAAGACAAAAGAAACAATGCAAGATTAAAGGGCATGCCGGGATCCAAAATTAACTGAAAATGTGTGTTATTAATCAGCGGTACTGGCAATAATAGAAACAAATCACACCAAAGACCACTTTTTGCGGTGGACTCTTTTGTAGTAAATTACTGTTTCTACAGAAATTCTCTGTCATTAATATCTACGGCTTGTTATCATTTCATACTGAAATGAAGGCTAAATATTGTATTTTATTTGCACCTCCGGAATAAATATGCCAGCATATCTTTTTCCCATTTTATGGTTTTAATATGCATATTATGGTTTTAATAGTTAATATTTTTCAATATGTATTCTTTTTAACATTATGTTTTTAGTAGTTTCAACCACGAATTTCAAGGAAAAGGGAGCTGCCCACGCTCTGGAGGGGTCCAGCTGATGTGGGGGTTGGTTTCTGTGACCAGTCCTATGGCCCTTCCTCAGGTACCGCATCTTCACCCACAGCGGCAACTCTGCTGATGCCACGCCGGGAAAGGGGGAGGACTGGATCCCTAAACCAACAGAATCTGCCAGATTTCTTCACGTGTAAATTACACAAGAGCAACTGCTTTTGGTAGCATTGCAACAATACATCACAGCTAAGATCCCCAGCCCCACAAGTTTCCCCTTTTAATAAACAAAGCCCTGAACGTGCTGCTAAGAGCAGAAGTCATATCTTATCCATCGAGGGCCGGAACGGAGACCAAGAATGAGATCGTGCTCCTCTGTGCTGTGCTGTCAGGGAGCACAATGCACGAGGCACTCTCCCAGCCATGCACTTCTTTGTATCTTGTGAATTTTCTCATGACCAGATGAAAAATAAACCCTGTGCCTACCTGCAATAACTGCCCCAACTGCCCTGATCTGGCACGTCCTTTCTGTACGGAGCAGACCTCGACTTCGTGAGCCTTTCAACCAGACGCCCACCGAGCTGCATGCTCTTAGGAGCTTAAACACATCCACCCAGTGCTCTGTGCCTCTATTTCTAATAGGGAGCTCAGAAAAGACTCCCAGGTAAGAATGTAAGACTACTTACTAATATATTTTCTCTGCAGCTACTTGACATACCCATTATATGAAAAAAAAAATTAATTCCCCAATCTTTCCAGCGAGAGCAGAGCACAAACAGGCTGCGCAGCCAAAGTCTGTCTCACTGTAACACACAACCATGTTCATCAAATTTCTGCCAGGCTACTGGTTTTCAGTCTTTCTGGTAGAGCTCTGTGTGCAGGGCCTAAAATTCCTTTAAAGAGACTAACACCGTGTTGTTTGTACATGCTTTCAGATATTCTGGATGCAGATGTGGACTCAGATCTACCAGTCTCCATGAGCCATTTCAGCAATATTAGTAATGGAAAGCATCAAGTGTCAGAGATGGATTAACCCTCCTGTAGTCCCTAAACGCAGCCTAGTAGCGAGCTTTAGGGCAGGGGGGTAAAATTCAGCTCCTCCCATGCTTCCCAAGGACATGACAAAAGGATGGCAAACTTGAACCACAAACCAAGACCTTGCACCCCTGGCCTCAAAACCTTCACTGCTGGCACCTCTCCTGTGAGGAGGGTGTGGAAGGAAGCCAGACAATACCATGAATGCTACCAAACAAACAGTCATAGCTTTCCTACTTCCAGTCAAAACCATGGATTTTACAAACGTTCCTTAGTGTTTTTCTCTAACAGTGCCTTGCTGCACCGTGACATGGTGCCTGTCAACTACCCCACGACACAGGACAGCCCAGCTGAGCAGACCGTCAGCCAGCAGCTCAGGAAGCTGTGGCTGCGCAGACAAGACGGTGTTTCCCACAGCGACTCCACCACAGTAGGTAACCCGTGATGGCAAAGGCCCTCGCTGCTACGACGCTGTGGCAGTGGCGAGCTCACTGGGGGACAAAGCCCTGGTGCCCTCTGGACAGCAAGACCTCCACTGCCAAATCCTCTAACCACTGCCTACCCACCCGCTCACACCACCTCAAGCCTGCAAAGGTATGCACACATCAACAGAAAGAGTTGCCTCGCACAGGAGGGTGTAGGATTGCGCCCAGACCCTTTTCCCCGGGGCAGCCAGGAGAGCTTGCTGCGACAGGGGACAGCTCTCACCCAACGACACCGCTGACACCTCCTTCCTCTTCGCCCTAGCAATGAACCTGAGCGCAGCAATGAGCCTGCAGGCTGGACAGCATGGGCATCCCTGACCCCCGTCTCCATTTTAAAGGCAAGGACGGATGCAGTTGGCTTCATTTTATGCATGTCAGGTCTGGGACCTTTGCTCCCAGCAACTTGCCAATGCAGGTGAAGCGTGGGCACCCCTGCAGTGCCCTCCTCGAGGGGTGAGAGTTGCACTTGCACTGAACTGCTGGTTCCCTGCCTCTGGATGTTTTTTAAGTCTGTATCGAGGACTGAAAAATTCCAACATAAAAATCAAAATGTAAGGATTTATCATAAGGATTCCCATTTTGCACGCACGTGCAAAAACACACACACAGAGCTGCAATTACAGTGACATTTTACCCACTGTAATTATTATTTATGAAAATAATGAGCTATGAAATTCCAATTTATTGTTGACAACTTTAATGACAAAGCTCTGGAGCCTCGCTCTTAGCTCTATAGTGCAAATATATCTAATGGTAAATCTATTCAAACTACCAAAGGTAAAACCATCAGACATTTGCCTAGTAGGTAAATAAATTGCCCCTTTCTTAGCTGTACATTAGTCCTGACGGGAATTGGTCGCAAGTCTGCTGCAGCGGAGAGCATCACCAGCCGAACCGCGCCAGCCAGACTGGGAGCAGGAGCCTGTGCTGACAACGGATGCAAAGTGATAACCAAGTGAAACAGGCCGTGATGGGCAGGCAGAATCTTTATTCTCAGATAAAGCCCATGGAAAGTTTTCCTCTCTAAAATAGTAAAGGCGTCACTGTCCTCAAACCCACACCGGGAGGAATGCGTGTAGCTTGCAGGGGAAGGCATCCCCCTGCAATGAAGGCATGAGTGAAAAAGCAGGGATGCTGAGCATAACCTGCATGCTGGCTCATGCAGCTCTCTAAAAGCACGCCGTGCGGGGCTGTGGAGATGGTGTTCGCCAGTTAAGGCGAGTAAGGGGGGGGGCTATGGGGAAAAGAATGCCAAGAGCTACAAAACCAGGGGCCTGTCACTTTGCCGGGTCAGTCTGATTCTGAACGCTTAAATGGCTACTGAGAGATCGTAAATGCTGCTAATCCAAGCAGATCCCCTGCATGTTACTACAAAAAAAATTGTCTTAACAGTCTTCGCAGCTATGCTATGTCCAGGAAAGCAAATTGGTTAAAAATTGGAAAAGAAAAAAATGGTAAAGATAAAAATAGTAAGAGTAAAATTCTGAACAATGAAGTTAACTGTGAAAGTTTAGTAAATAGTTCAGGAATTAACTTTTCCAGATTAGCAAGAAAAACATATTCTCACCAAAAAAAATGATTTCCTTAATATAAATTGCTCAAGTATCTCAGAACACCTGGAGTCCAAAACCATTTTAATAGTATAATTTACACAAATTATGTTCAGATTTGTTCACAAGATACAAAGAAGCAAGGATGGTATTTTTTACCTGAATCTATGTCAAATTTTAAAATGAAATCAGGAAATTATATGAATTTGGAGTTTAATTTCCTGTTGCCATAGTGGTTCAAGCAGCTCCAGCCTGAACAGAGGGCTACTCCCAAAATAGCCAAAATTAAGATGGTTAATAGTTACTTACGGTATTATGTGCTCTAATTAAGAACATATTCCAGCTCATGAATAGAAAAAGACGTTGAATTAAACAGTGGGACAGACTGCAAAACACCCTTTGTGAATGAACACACGGCAGTGTTGATGATATATATCATATATAATTACATTATTGCTAAAAGAGAGTCTTCTTCAGAAAGCAAAATGAGTAACTTGCACAACTTCTATTTTTTTTCCATTTTACTGAAGAGGACCCCCAGATTTCTCTACTTGTTCAGAACAGACAGTTGCGGGATATATGCCATGTATACAGCAAATACACCCCACATGGCATTCTGCGCTTTGTGTTACAATTACTCATAAGAAACTGTGAAAGGGGCAAACCAGAGATACGAATAGTGGCACCTTTTTCCCACATCAGGCATATAAAACCATGAGTGGTCAGGAAGCCCCTCTCCTCACTGGACTGATTTCCTGAGTTTTCTACTATTCTCCATTTGTTTGCAGCCTTCAATTAAGGGACCAGCATTGACACTTTTCTCTTGACGGACACAGAAGGATTCGTTGTCCCCCTTTACCTGCCAAGTATTTTGCTGACGCAGCCATGGCTGACGCGCAGCTGCCGGGAGATGTCACACGGCCGGACCCCTTGGTGGGCGAGCTCCACGATCCTTTGGCGAACGACATCTGGGAGGGGGCGGCCGTTCACAAAAACACCCCCCAGCTGATTCACGCCTCCATGTCCTGAAACACACAGGGGAGGGGGAGAAGGGCAGGAGAAGAAGATCTGTGTGAGAATTTTGGACGTTTCTGCAGGGCAGACCCCCCAGCCCAGTGCTCCCCGCTGCTGGGCATTGCCTCCCCAGCATCAGTCCAGCCTCCAGCTGCTTTTCCCCGGGCACTGCGGGACCCGCAGCACGGAGGCAGTCACGGCCACGCTGCCTGCACTGCCGCAATGCCACTCGCTGGAGGGGAGGACCTTCCTACACGGAGGCAGATCAGGCCCCATGTTGGGAAACGGCCACGGGAAACCATGCAGTGATGCCCAGCTGCCTGGACACGGGCCACCCTCCTCCCGAAGCCAGCGGCCGCTGTCGCCCGACTGCAAACTCCGGGGGCAGGCCTGGTGCTGCCCTGTGAAGAGGGTGCTCGTGAGCCTCTGCTGAGGAAGCCAACTGAAAATAGGGCTGGGTGATTGCTCAGCCTACACACTATTTGTGTCTAAGCACAGAAGGGGATACCTGAAATTAAATGTGTTGGTTTTTTTTTCCCAAATGCCTTGACTTAATCAAGAGCAAAAAAAAACAGAGCATGATTTCTGCTCTTAAAATTTACAGCAGTCTTGGCAGATATTATGATCCCACAAATGAAACATGAACACTCAAGCAAGCCCCGTATATTACTCCTTTTCTAGCAAATTTGCACTGTTCACTTTTAGCAAGGTGAATCATGTATCTGGTGGGAAACGGAACTCACTTGGATGAATAGTAGTGAAACTGTGTAAAACCCATGAACATGTAATGATCCCATGTATCAAGTGAGGAAATATAATTAACCCTCATGTTGTTAATCATCCAAACTACTTAGATTACAGAGGAATGGAGAAACTGAAAACAAGCAATAGGGGCAGCACGGATGCCAATTCTGAAACAAAAATAATACAGAAAATCTCTCTATTTGCACAGGGCTTGAACGGTACTGAGCTGACAAGCTAAATGCCTCAGTGTTTAAAAAAGAAAAAAAGATTATATAGAGCTATTTTATTTAAATCTGGTCATTTCACCATTGATAAACTGCTGTCAAACTTTGCGAACACCTTCTAAAGCTGTCAGGACACAATGAATCCACATGAAATACATGATTGCTAAAGCCGGCTGCGGTGAGCAGACAAGTATCTGCTCTGCCTTCATCGGTGCGAGAGGCAGACCTCTGCCAGCGGCCGAGCTGGCCTCAGGCTCGCCCGTCCCACCTGCAGCCCTGGGGTGCGGGGAGCAGACCCCGGGCGTTGGGGCTGCCTTCAGCTGCCCCTGCCCAGGGAGCTGCCAGCAGCGCCAGGGACGCGCTGGGGCTGGGATGATGCTGTGGCCAGAGCAGGGACAACTCGATGGCTCAGGCGTACAGGAGCAACCCCGCAACGCTGCAGCTAACGAGACCTCAGGCTTCTCACCTATTAGCGGCTTTAATTGTACAAAATCACGCACAGTGCCTTCAACATGAACAGCAAGATCCTGCGACGGTGGTCAGGGAAAGGGAGAGGGAAGGGGGAAGGGGAGGGGAGAGGAAGGGAAGGGAAGGGAAGGGAAGGGAAGGGAAGGGAAGGGAAGGGAAGGGAAGGGAAGGGAAGGGAAGGGAAGGGAAGGGAAGGGAAGGGAAGGGAAGGGAAGGGAAGGGAAGGGAAGGGAAGGGAAGGGAAGGGAAGGGAAGGGAAGGGAAGGGAAGGGAAGGGGAGGGGAGGGGAGGGGAGGGGAGGGGAGGGGAGGGGAGGGGAGGGGAGGGGAGGGGAGGGGGAAGAGGGAGGGGAGGAAGGAAGAGGGAGGGGAGGAAGGAAGAGGGAGGGGAGGAAGGAAGCAAGGAAGGAAGGAAGGAAGGAAGGAAGGAAGGGAGGAAGGGAGGGAGGGAGGGAGGGAGGGAGGGAGGGAGGGAGGAAAGGAGGGAGGGAGGAAGGAAAGAAGGGAGGGAGGAGGGAGAGAGGGGAAGGGAAGGGAAGGGAAGGGAAGGGAAGGGAAGGGAAGGGAAGGGAAGGGAAGGGAAGGGAAGGGAAGGGAAGGGAAGGGAAGGGAAGGGAAGGGAAGGGAAGGGAAGGGAAGGGAAGGGAAGGGAAGGGAAGGGAAGGGAAGGGAAGGGAAGGGAAGGGAAGGGAAGGGAAGGGAAGGGAAGGGAAGGGAAGGGAAGGGAAGGGAAGGGAAGGGAAGGGAAGGGAAGGGAAGGGAAGGGAAGGGGAGAAAGCAAGCATTAAGATACATGTTTCCTTAAGGAAAGGGCTGATTCTCCCCCCGGAGCGAGTTCCCAACCCCCGGGAAGCCGGCGGAGCACGGGTCTGCCCAGGCCGAGAGCATCCGACCCTGCAGCCGCCCGGGGAACAAAGGCTGGGGCCGCCGCCGCCGTCCCTCCCGCCGCGCCGGGGCACCCCCTCCCCAAACCTGCCACCACCTCGGGAAGCGGCACCGGCGCCGAGCCCGGCCCCCTGCCCGCCCGCCGGCTGCCGCCCTCCCCGGACGGCTGCGAACGCGGGCGGGCGCTGGAGGCCCCGTCGGGCCGGGGGGCTGCGGAAGGCGGGGGGACACAGGGCTCTGGCCCTGGCGCGGTGCGGGGCTGGGGGAGCGGGACTGGTGCGCCGCTCCGCTCCCCTCTCCGTGCCCCACTCCGCAGCCCGGAGCCCCCCCCGGGGGGGCAGCCGGAGCAGGGAGCGGGGATGGGGCGAGACTCGGGGGCGGGCGGGGGGACCCCCGGCGAGGTAGCGGGCGCGGTGTACGCGGGCCCTGCCCGGAGCCGGCCCGCGCGGCGGCCGGTCCCGGGGAGCCGCCCGCGGGGGTCAGGGCCGCCCTGGCTGCCCCCCGCCCGCCTCGGCACCCCCGGGGCCCAGGACGGCGGTGGCCCCGGGCTCCGCCCACGCGGAACGGGGAAGCCGCGGGGCCCGTGGCGGCGCCAGAAGGGGCCGAGCTCCCGCTCGGGACCGACCCGTCTCCGGCCGCGGTGTCCCGGGCTGCGCCGCCGTCCCCGCTCCCCCCGCCGGCGGCAGCCGCCGCCGCCGCCCAGCTCCCCCGTCCTCCTCCTCCGCGTTTCACGGGGGTCACCTCCCCCCCGCCGGGAGAGCAGCGGGTCCGGAGATCGTTTGGCGGCGAACGGCGCCGGGGGCTCCCCCGCTGCGGCCGGGGGCCAGAGCGAAGGCACCGGTGTTTTGGTTTTTTTCCTTCTGTTTTGCCCCGAAATTCCTGCGGAAGGCATCGGTTTTCCACGGCTGCGAATGATGGAGGGCGCCGCTGAAACCTGCCGCGGCTTCTCCTGCCTGGGGTCTCCAGCCCCCCGCGGGAAGCCCGTCCTCCGTGGGCTGCGGGTTCGAGAGAGCCGCGTCCCGCTCGCCCCCCGCGGCTGGGCGGGAAGGGGCGCTCCGGCGGCGGGGCCTCCTCGTCCCCCCGCGTCCCGCAGCGCGGACTTTCCGCCCTTAAAGTTCTCCTTTTAAAAATGTGGTTTGGTTCAATGACGGAAGAGAAATAAACGCGGGTTTAAAACGCCGTGTTGTCGCGGGAGGGAAAGTCCGTTTTCACGGGCGCGCAGAAGCGCGTTACCGGGTGCCATCCCTGCTCCGGACACCTTCCGAAACCGTGTGACGGGCAGAGCGAGAGGGGAGCGGGCAGATGAACAGCGAGCGAGGGGGAGACGGAGGAAGGGAGATTTCCAGCCCTAGCGCTGGATGGTTTATTTTGCAAACAAATTTCTTTTAGCTAAAGGGCTGCGGTGCACCGGGAAATGAGATTAGTTCTACCTTAAATTTCCTCGCAATCTCTCGCCGTAATGCAGCGTTTAACTCACCGTGAGAGAAGATGTCATTTCACATAACACTGTGCTAATGGATAAGTCTTCCCCGACCTCTCAAGCACAACAAATCTCAGGCAAGCCCATGGCGCACGACCTGTTAACTTAGCCAATTCTGCTGCCCGCTCGTCCTCCGCCGCGCTGCCCGACGCGGAGCTCGACAAGGAATTGTTACGCCTTTCTTTGGATGGTTAAAAAGAAAAAAAAATCTTCCCTCCAGTCCCGCTCCGCGCCCTTCGTATTTGTTCGCCTTTTCTTTTTTTGGTTGTTTTCAATTAACGAATATCAAAATGTTGAAATAGAGCGAGAATATCGTACAGCAAACTTTTCCGTTCGTCGGAAATAGCGGGCGGCTTTCACAGAGATTTGATTTAGGGGGAAAAATATCTATACACGCACATATATACATACATAAGCGTGCGTGCATATATACAGATAGGTATACACCTATAGTTAGGCGTGTGTGTATATCTACGTGTATATATAAATACATATTTACACGGGCTCTTTCTCTACGGGAAAATAAACCTCGGACAAGCCCGCTGCCCGCAGCATCCCGCCGCCGTCCGTCCACCTGCAACACCATCCCCGCGGCGCGGCCGCCCTTCCCGAAGGGGTACGGCGGCGCCAGCGGCTGCGGGCGGCCGGTCCGGTCCGGGGGGACGCAGCAGAGAAGCCCCGCGCCCCGAGGCCGGCGCAAGCCCGGACTGTCGTTTGTCCGGACCCCCCGGAGCCCCGGGGCGGGCGGGGAGCGCCGTCCCGGCGGCCCCGTCCGCGATCGCGCAGGGCCCGTCGCGGCCGTGTCAGAGAAGTTGAACTAGCAGCCTACTTACTATGCATTGCTGCAAACGGGTCGTGCTTACAGTGTATTTCCATCGGAGCGGTCCGGGCCGGGGCGGCCTCGCCGAGCAGATCTCGATTCGCCGGCGGCGCTCGGGTTTGGGGCTGGGGGAGGGGGCCCGAGGAAACAGCCGGAGACCGACCAAAAAAAAAAAAAAAAAAAAAAAGGAAAAAAAAAAAAAACCCAACAAAAAAACCCGAAGAGTCCCGCCCCGAGCGGGGTCGCAGTATCCGACAGCGCCGGCCGAGCGCGGCTCCCCGCGCCGCTCGCAACGTCCGGTGACTCCGTCGGGGGGGCCGAGGAGCGGCCGCCCCGGGCTGCGCCTCTGCCCCCGGCCGCTCCCCGGGCGGCCGCCGAGCCGCGGCACCCGCCACCCGGCTCCGAGGAGGCGCTGGGCGCGGAAGGGGCGGGCGTCTCGGTCCGGCGGCCGGGAGCCCGGCGCTCCCTCCCCGACGGCTCTTTGTGCTGGCGACGCCGGCGGCTGCGCGGCGGCGGCCGGGGCGGGCGGCAGCGGGGGCGGGCGCCCCGTCCGCGGGGCTCGGTCCCGGGGCGGCGGCGCGCTCCGCCTGTGCCGCCCCCCGCCGCGCCGCTCGCAGCAACTCGCGGAGCCGGGCGGGGCGGCGGCGGGCGAGGGGAGCGGCGGGGGAAGGTGTGCGAGAGGGCGGGGAGCGGGGCGGGGGCCGGGCTCGCCTCGCCTCGCCGCGGCCCCGCGGGACCGGGGCGCCCCGTCAGCGGCCGCCGTCCGACCTGGGGCGCCGGCGCGGCGCGCCCATCGCCCCCGCCGCCGCCCGCGGGGCCGCCCGCCGCCCCCTCCCCGCCCGCCGTCGGCCGCCGGGCTGCCGGGGCGGCGCGGCGCCTGGCTGGCTCGGGCGGTGCGCCCGGCGCGCTGCCGGCCCGCGGCGGGCGGCGGGGGTTGTGGCGGGCGGAGGGGGCGGGGGCGGGGGCGGGCCGCGCGGGGGCGCGCGGGGCGGGGCGGGGCGGGGGGCTCCGTCGGCTGCCGCGGGCGCCGCCCCGGGACCGCGCCCGCGCCCGCCGGCCCCGCCGCGCCCCGCGGCCGAACTGCGCGCCCCAGCGCGCCCGCGGAGGAGGCGCGGCGGGCGGCGCTTCAGCACCGCGCGGCTGGACAGCGGCGGGCCGCCGGCGGGCGGGGCCCGGCCGTCACTCACCGCCCCGGCCAATCGCAAAAGTTAACTTGCCGGCGCCCCGCATTGGCCGCCGGGCGGTGCCGCTGCCTATTGGCGGGCTACGGGCCAATGGGGGCGGGGGGCGTAGCCGCACGGCCTCTCTGGGCGGGGCGGGGGCGCAGCTACGCGAGGCTGGGGCGGGGGGGGGGGTCTCCGGCGGGGCGGGGGGCCGGACCCACGGCGGGGGGACCCCGCGTCCACGGGCCGCGGGCGTGGGAACCCCGACGGCCGGACGGCCGGCCCGGCCCGGGGCCGTGGGACCCCCGACGGCCGGACGGAGCATCCCGGAGCCGTGGGACCCTCGACGGGTGGACAGCGTGTCCCGGGGCCGTGGGTCACCCTGCGGCCCGACGGAGCCTCCCGGGCTCCCGTTGGTCACCCCGACGGCCGGACCGCGTGTCCCGCCGCGGCCCCCGCCCCGGGAGCCCGTGCAGTGGGTCAGGGCGCGGGCTGGGGCCGGGGTCGGAGCCTCCTCCCGCGCTGTCCGCCGTGGCGGCGGGGCTCCGTGGCCCCCGGGAGGGCCGCGCTGGCGGGCGGAGGCCGCCGCGTCCGGGGCCGACGGGTTCCCGCTGCGGCCGCCGAGACACGGGTTCTGCCCCGGGCGGCGCTGGCCCCCAGGCCGGGGCTCCAGGCCGGGGCTCCAGGCCGGGCGAGGCGGCCGGGACGGTTCCCCCGGGCCGCGCCTGTCTCGCCGCGAGTAAGCGTAGGGGCGCGGCAGAGGCCGGCCGAGCCAAGTCCCCTGCCCTCGGCCTTGCTTCCCGGCTGCCGCCCCGCCGAGGGGATCGGGGACCCGGCTCCCCCCCTCCCGCCGCCGCCGTGGGCATGGGGCGCGGAGAGAGCTTTGCTCGCCGCCCCCGGGCGAGACCCCCCCTGCCCCGCTGGCCGCCCGCCCCGCTGCGCCCGCGGCCCGCGCCCTCGGAGCCTCGGCGGCGGCAGGACCGGGCCGGGACCCCCCCTCGGCGGCGGGAGACAGGCGGCCGATGCAGCCGCCGGCGGCGGCGCGGGGCGGGTGAGCGCGGAGCGGGTTTTCGTTGAACGCGAAACTCCCGGGACGGGGGTTCCGGCCGGGGCGGGGGCGCAGCGGGCGGGGGGCGCCAGGCCGGGCCGGGGGACGGCGAGGGCCGGTTCCCGCGCAGCCCCGCAGCCCAGCCGGGAGCTGCCGGGCCGGTCGCCCCCCTCCACCGCTCGGCACCTCGGCCCGGTGGAGACCCCGGGGCGGGGGGGGGGGGGGCGCAGGGATCGTGGGAGGCCGCGCCGGCCTGCGCGGAGGGAGGAGAGCGGACGCGGGCGGGCAGGGTCGGCACCTCTCCCTGCCTGGCCTTCATCCCTGCCTTCATCCCTTCATGCCCCCCTTCTCCTCCTCCCCCTCGGGGCACTGCGGGTGAAGCCCCCCCCGGCCACACACCCCGCAGGGATGCGGCGGTACCCGCGGTGCCCGCGGGCAGCGGCGGCAGAGGCCTCGGGGCGCCGCGCTGCCTCCCTGCCCGCCCGCCGGCCCGGGCAGAGCGGCCGGTGCTGCCGAGACCGCCACCCCCGTCCGTCCCCGCAGCGCGGGGCGTGCGGCGCGCCGCCATGAAATGCTTTATCGATTAAACGATTATTCAGGCGATTTAACTAATAAAAGGCCCCATCGATCGCTTCGGAATTGCATTCCGCCACCGAGCCGCGAGGCCGCCTCCGCGCCCACACCCGCACCCGCCACCGGCCCCACGGCCACGCCGCCGCCACGCTCCCCACGAGGACGACGGGACGAGGCTCGCCGCGGCCTCTCGCAGGTCCCAGGTCCCGGTCCCCTCGCCTGCCCGGCCCGAGCCGCTGGGCCGGCGGACACCCGGGCGGCCTCGGTGCCGGCGCGGGGCCCCTCCGCGGGAAACGGGGGTCTCGGCAGCCGCCGCGCCGCCCCGAAGGCCCCACGGGGAGCCGGCCCTGCCGCCCGCCCCGGCCCCGGTCCAGCCGCGCCGCACCCGACTCTGCCTCGCACCGCGGCCCACGCGTGTAGCCGCGGAGCCGCCGGTCTCCCCGCGGCGCCAAGCCCGAGTCCCACCTGTGCGGCCGGCCCGGGGGGTCGCGTAGGTTTTCTCCAACTCCATCCCGGCTTTTCAGGACTTGGGGAAACGGACAGAGAGAAAAGTTTCCACGTCGTGTTGTTATCGCCTTCCTTTTCCTTCTTTTTTTCCTTTTTTCCTTTTTTCTTTTCTTTTCTTTTCTTTTCTTTTCTTTTCTTTTCTTTTCTTTTCTTTTCTTTTCTTTTCTTTTCTTTTCTTTTCTTTTCTTTTCTTTTCTTTTCTTTTCTTTCCTTTCCTTTCCTTTCCTTTCCTTTTCTTTTCTTCTTTCCTTTTCTTTTCTTTCCTTTTCTTTCCTTTTTTCTTTTTTCTTCTTTTTTTTCCTTCTTTATTTTCTGTTTTTGTCTTCTTTCCTTTTTTTTTTTTGAGGGTTGGAATAATTCAACTCTTCCGCTCCCTGCCGAGCTTTTGCAGCTGATCACTGAGCTGAAACTAAACGTTTTAGGTGGAAAAAAGCCTCTGAAGGAACCGTGAAATGATTAAGAAACTAAAGAGCTCCTCGCCATGTGAGATCATGTCCTGTTCTCTAAAACATCACAAGATGTCCCCAGACGCAGCCAAAACCCAAGAAAACTCTGACATATGTTGTAGCAGGAATCAAAGTTTGCTCGCAACCAGCCGCTTCCCGAGCGCTCCGCCGGCTGCTGCAGAGCGGCGGCACCGGCACCGGCGGCGGCACCGGCAGCGGCAGCGGCACCTGCCCGCTCTGCCTCCGCCAGCCCCAGCCCGTCACCAACTTTTCAGCAGAACCGACTTCCCCTTCCCGGGCCGGGGGGTGACGCCGCACCCCCGGGGCCGCGCTCCCCGCCGGGCCAGGCCGCCGCGGGGGCGGGACGGGGACTTGCCTGCCAGTGCCTGGGGGGCGGTGGAGAGACCCCCAGCGCCCCGCATCACCCCCTGCCCTGCCCTACCCTGCCGTGCCCTTCGCCCCTCGCTTGGGGACAGCCCTTAGGCCGGAGCGGACCCCGGGGGGCCGGGAGCGAGCGGCCCGATAGAAGTGCTGGGGGGCTGGGCTGGTCTTTCCCGGCCCGGGGTGTCCGCTCGGGCTCCCCCCGCACCTCCCGTTTGCACGGCGGCCTCCCGCCGGTACGAAGCCGCGGCTGCAGACCCACGGCCGCGTCCTGCAGGCCTCGGCGGCGCGGGTGAGGGCGGGGAGAGGGGAGGGGGCGAATTCACGAGGCCTCGATCGCTCCCAGATTTATTTTTCAGCAAAGGCGACTCGGGGAAAAAAATAACGGCGCTCCCCTTCCCAAAGGACAAAATAAACACCAGCCCCGGGACGTCTCCCGTGAAACCGGGCCCGGCAAGAGGTCCTGCCTGCAGCGCCTCGCCTGCGCTGCTCCCCTCGCCCACCGGCGCCTGCAGCGGTGCACCCACTCCCACCCGCGCACACCCACAGCCCGCGGCCTCCCAAGCCGCTGCCCGGTCCCTCTCCCACGGAACCCGCCCAGACATGAAACCAGTCCGCTGGCGGGGGACGCGAGTGGGTTCTGCTCTCCTCCTCGGGCTGCCCCCACGCCGGCACCGCCGCCCCACGGCCTCCTCCGCGCGTGGTGGGGGCAGCCGCGCCCCGGTGCCGAGCGGCCGCGGGCAGGGGAGAGCAGCGGGGGGCTGAAGGGAGGGGACCACCGCTGCCTGCAGGCAGAGCGGGCAGGAGCGGCCCCGCTCGGGCCGGGTCCTGCCGGCCGCGGGCAGGGATGCCCGAGGGAATGGGCCTCTGCCGCGGAGCCGCTCGCCGTGCCGGGCCGCACCGCCGGGAAGGAGGGACGTGCCCGGACTTGGGGACGCGAGGCCGGTAACGGGGCTCTCGGCCGCTTCTCCCGGCGCAGCCTCGCTTCCCCCGCGACCCCGGCCCCCTCCCCCGGGAGCTGACATGGACGCGACTCCGTTTCTAAAAGCTTCCTTTTCCCTCCCGCCCACTCCTCCGCTTCGGACGCCGTGGCATCCGAGGACCGGCGGACTGGCTGCCCCGGACGGCTCCGCAGCTGGGCCGGGGCTGGGCCCACCGGGACCCCCGGCCGCCCGGCTCCGTCCCAGCGCGGCTGGAGGGAGGCCAGCTCCTGCCTCTCGCCCTTTTGCTTCCCTTTTCACCAACGTTTCTTCGCTCTCATTTGCTTACACAAAAATAGCCGGCGGCTAGAGCCCGCTTTCCGCCGGCTCGCCCCGAAATGCGAGCCGCCGTGCGATCAACCGCTCCGGGATGGTCCTTCCCTGCGGCGCTGCCCTGGGGAAAGGCAGCCCCGAATAAGCCAGCCAAATGAACGGCAGACCCTCCATCCCTCCAGATGATCTCCTCGCCTCTCCCGGCCACGCCGGCCCACGGCCCCGTCAGCAGCGAGAAGCCCGGGAGCGCTTCTCTGACCTCATGCAGGGAAATGAACGAAAAACATTTTATTGTCCTAAAAACAGGCCGCGGGGCTCCCGCCCCCCCTCCCGCCTCGGCAGCGGAGCCGTCCGCTCGGCCTTGCCTGAGGAGGAGTGTGGGGAGGTGGCGGAGGGGCTGCAGCGGGGGCTCGGCCCGGCCCGGCCCGCCCCGGCCCCGCATATGTGCCAGCACGGCGCCGACCCGCGTGGGCACCGCGGGATCCGCAGCTCTGCGGGTTGCACAGCTCCGCGGGATGCGCCCCCGGGTACGCGCCTGCCCCGCTTGCGAGCAGGGGCCGTGCCCGCCCGCGGACGGCCGCCCGCCCGCACCGGCGCTGCCCCGGGCCGGCCCGCAGTCGGACCCGTCGCCCTCGGGGGCCGCAGCATCCTGGGGCTGTGCGTGGTCTGGCCCCGCGGCCGCTCCGCCGGCTGCCCCGCCACCGCTCTGGCACGGTACCCCGGCTGCCGAGACCCGGCCCGACCCAGCCCCGGCGCCGCTCGGGCACCCCCGCAAGCGCGTTAACGAAAACAGCGCGGACGCTTCCGCGCGCAGCTGCACCCCTCGCTGCCTGCCCGCTGGGGGGCCCGGCTCTGGGGTGCAACGTTTGGGTTGAGACCTGCGCTGCCCCCCGCTCATTGCCCCCCTAGGAGCGGGGCTCCGGCACCGCGGGGTGCCCGCAGCAGCGGCGCTGCGCTCCGCGGAACGGCGCGGGCGGGGGCCGACCCCCGCGGAGTGCCCCGGGCCCCATCCTGCGCCCCCGCTGCGCCGTGACCGAGGGTGTGATTTAAGGCCGGGTGTGAGAAACCTGAGCCCCACAGACGCCCGGGAAAAGCCCCCGCTGTTCCCATACAGGAACATCGCTTCTGGTGTCGGCGGGGCTGGAAACAGGCGGGATCCTGCCGCTCGGGCGGGCGCTCCCCGCAACGGTCCCTGGAAAACGCCTCCCGCTGCTCCCGGGAGCAACTTCTGCCGGGGCGCGAAATCGCACCGTGGCTGAAACCCCCCCAGCAAAGGGGCGCTCGGGAGCCAGCCCACCGCAAAGCCAGGGCTGCAGCCGGAGGGTCCCTGGCCTCCGCACGCCCTGGGCCACGTTTCAGAGTGCTGCTGTGCTTGCTGTACACGGCACGAGGCAGGTAAAACAGCAGCGAAGAGAAGAACGGTGGCGCGGCAGAAATCTGGTTTTGGAGTTTTCCATTGTTGCCTGCCCTCTCTCAAGCGACGAGAAGATCATAAACCCGGCCTAACCTTTTGCCCTTTTATCTCTGATGCATAATGTTAGGAAGCGAAAGGATAACCCCCACCCCAACACGCTCACACGCGTACTGCCCATCCAGGCACTGCTCCGGGCTCAGCAGTAGCAGAGAGTAGCCAAAACACCTGTAGCCTCCAGAGCAAAGTATTCGCATCGCCTTGCCTCCCCAGGTACCAGCCTGCTCCGATCCTTGGGCAGCCTCCTTTTCCCGAGGCATGGTTAATCATGATTTTGGGGAAGTGTAGGGCAGGGGGTTGCACAGAGCATCCAAAGCCCGGTATCACCTTTAAAGTTATTTGCGTTTTCTCACATTTCAGTAAAACACACCGATACCAAATGTAGAAGAGGGGGAGCGCTGCTACAAATTATGATCTGCCCTTCAGTCTAGGCAGGAATAGAGGGTGGGGGTTTTGCTGTTTTAGAAATAGCCGCTGCTTCCCTGCAGTACCATAGTCTCTTTTTCTTCTGACGTCTGTCTTTTTATGTTCAAAATATCAGTGATCTAGTGGTGATCGTGGCCTAGTATGTTCCCAGAGAGAAAAATGAACTCTGAGATGGCTGTGCTAATGAGACTGAAGTAATTTAAAAGGTGTTAGATGGACAGTCCTGCAAAGTTGAGAGCACTTTGGTAGCATAATCTAGTACCCTCGGTGATCTTTAGAGAGCTGTCCACGGGCAGCCATCAGGAAATGAGGCTTGAAAGATGAGAGCGTGGAGAAGAGGCATCCCGTCAGCAGCGGGTGTTTGCTTGGGTGGGCCACGCGGAAGAGGTGCTCTGTCCCCCCTGGATGAGATTGATCAGGAGGGGTGCCAACAATCTTGGCACTCCATTTCCCAGTCTGGTTAGTCCAGCGAGGGGGGCAGAGATGAGGTGGCGCAGCTGACAAAACCAGTGGGTTTTATTTTCGAGAGCGTGAGGAGGGCAGGAAATGCTGAGAGACTTCTCTTTTTCAGTCAATATGCATTATTACTTTTGCTCTCCCCTCACGTACCACTAGCTGCTGTCTCAGAAGTGCTGCCGGTTGTACTGGGTGGTGAGCAGCGTGCGAGGGGTCCTTGTCGGGTGTATTCAGCAGAGAGAGCCGCTGCTGTCCTGCAGCGGGGAGCACCATGGCAGAGTGAAATGCTTTTCTGAAAGAGCTGCCCATAGCTTCGCTGGCCCGCACCCGGAGGGCTGTGCCTCACTACCCCTTTCTGTGCGTCCAGGACTTTTTTTCCCCAGTCCACAACCATACAGCGACCAGGGCCTGTGTTTTCAGAGATAGACTTCTGTCAAAGCAGAAAACCAACCTAATTTATCAAAGCAATGAATAGCCTCAACCTGTTTTATCAGTCTAGTGTGGAAGGGTTCAGGGCCACAGTGAACGCTTCAGTCCCCTCTCTCAGTCACTTTCACTGATCTCAAGTGTGGTTATTCTGATAGTTAAAAAGACATGGTTTTAAAAGTCAACTTTGCAGAACTTTCTGCCTGGTGACACGCTTACATGCACAGCTGAAAATGAGCCAGCATCCGAGGGAGGCCAAGCCACACCAGATGCTGGCTTCTACCTCTTCCTGAGAGGTCTGTGAGAAACACCACCGTATCCTCTGAGATTACTGCAGTGACGTGGTAGAGCGAGGGCCTGGCCTTCTGGGAGCACAGCACGGCTGGACTGCAGAGCTCGGGCTTCCCCGGTCCCTGCACGATAGCTCCTCGTTCAAACCCAGCGGAAGAGCATGACGCAAGGTGCCATCAGCAGCAGAGCTGGTGCCCTCCAGCCCACGGGGCGTCCCAGCAGGCTCCTCGGGAAGGCAAAGTGGGATGAGCACTGCTTTTGGGACCACCGTGCAGAGCGGAGGAAACAGACGCCCAAAGGCTGTGGTATCTGGGGGTGCAAAGCACCCCCACCTTGCCAGGGGAGCTGCAGCCAGGCCAGGGGAAGGTGGGAGAAGGGAAAGGTTGCTGACCTCTTTGCCACATGGGAGACCTAGGGGGGTGCAGTGGTGTGCCTGGGGACCGCACAGGTCTGGGCAGAACACAGAGCGGGAATCAGATCTTTGCAGCTGTAGGTCATGGGCCTCGTGAAAAAGCACCCTCGAAGTCCACCCTTTGTCACTGAGCTTGGACTTTACCAGTGCCCCTGGGCACCTGGCAAACGAGATGCCCTGAGGGACAGGTTGTAACCTAACTTCTGCGTTAAGCAGAACGGAGAAGATTGCTGCGGGGCTGCCATTTTGCTTGAAGGAACAGCTTGCTCAGTTATAAGCCCTGCTTCCCTCTCTCTGAATGCACCCTCCCATGGATATTTTGAAAACAGGGGCCCATTTTGGCTATGCTGCAAAGTAAAGAAACCAAGAATGAGGATTTCTTTATGGGAGCTCTAGCTGGAAAGCGATCGACTCTACTATACAATGCTTGCTTTTCTAGTTTCTCTCGAGAAAGCCAAGAACAAAAATTTCAACCCAAGTTCATCCTGAGCTGTAACTTTTGTGTTTGCTGCTATTAAAACGTTGCAAAAGGTCAAATTGATTCCTTTGCTTTGAGAATTGCTGGGAGAAGAGGTAGATTGGAAGATAGGAAGTTAAATCACTGAATAGTCTGCTTCCAACAATTGCCAGCGAAGAAGAAAATACAGTTGATTAACTGAGCTCTTCGCTAGATATAAAGTGTCCAGAAAATGCACGCAGAAGACAGGAGGTTAAGAAATCTAAGGCTTTCTCGAGGCTCAAAAGGAGACATACGCAGGGTATTAACTGTTATCTTTCCTAGATTAGATTTCATGTTAAGAACCCAATTCTCCCCTATTGATTGAAAAAAAGGGTGGTGGGTCACAGCCTCCAAACACATATTTAACTCTAATTAAAAAATGGCCAAGATCAGAAACTGGGCAGAATTCAGAGTCCAGCTCTGTCCAGAATCTCTCTAGATCAGGTGTTTAATACCTACAGGAACATAGTACAATATTCTCCTGCTCCTCCTGGGCTAACTGGTTGATTGTTAAGTAAATACATGTCTCGGTCAATATGCTGCCACATACGTAAATAGATGCCGCTGTAAATCCCAGCTGCCAAAGGATTTTTCATCTTAACATATTTTGCTTCATAAGAGATTTCAATTTTTCCCTAGAATATTTATTAGATACATTATAGCACATGGTTTAGGTAGGTGTTTTAACAGCCACCTTTCAAGGGCTTGCAGAAAGGTTTCTTTCCACAGTTTTAGGAACCATGCCAGTACATGCAACAACATTTAAATACACATTTTACCATGCTAATCACCAGAGCCTTTGTGCAGCAAGGCCTATATATTCACAGCAGATGTTCAAAGGAGCAGTGCACCAGCACAGATGAAAATGTTTGTATGTTTTCCAGCCCCAGGCCACGCCGTTACAGCACAGGAAGTTTTTCATTCACAGCAGCCCTGGGCAAAATCCTGCTTAGACACATCGGCTGGGGAAGTTTGGGCAGAGCAAGGTGGCGTGCACATCCTGCGGTGCTGGACTCATCTCTTAAATGAGTGCTGTGACTAGGACCTGGGGCAAGCAAAGGACTTGCCCACAGCAATTTGCCAGATTTTCGTATCTGCAGAGCACGACCAGGAGCAACTCAGATGTTCCCCCCATTACTGTGGACAAGCACATGTCTTTTTGACAGGAGAGGCTGAAGCTCTCTAGTTGTTTTTTTTACCTCTTTTCATATGTGCATCCAAAACCACTTCCCAAGGTCCCTACATGGCAGAGTAAGTTTGCTCGCAGCAGCTCTGCCTTTCACACAGTACAGTTGCAAGTCATGGACATGCAGGTCCAGGAGCTAGCTGCAGCCAAAAAGGCAGGTCTTGCACCCTTCTCTCTGCCTCCCCTCTGCGCTGTAGCTGTCTCTGGGGAGCTGAACTATCAGAAGACATATAATTTATAACCATCGCGGAGTGGCTGTCCAGTGCAATAACGCCCTTAACTGGCCCGTGCTGCACTGCACAAACACAAATATTGCTGGAAGGGAAAATGCGGGGCACGCGGCTAGGGTAGGGGTCTGGGGAAGGTGGTGCTGGGTTATCTGTTGGCAGCAACATGTCATGCAGGGCTGCAGCAGAGCAGCTCGGAGGGGCAGCCTGGGACTTTCTCACGCAGCACCTGCAGCCAGGCTCACTTGGATGCCAGGAAGGAGCAAATGACATTGGCTGGGCCTGCACGGAGGTCGTACATTCTGGCCCTGATGCTCAAAAAGGTAATTACATTTCTTGCCAGCTCTGCTCTCTTTCCGTTGTTTTGCTGCTCAGTGTTTCCATCACCACGTCCTCCCAGGATCCAGCTGGAATGGTCTCTGACAAACTGGAAATGCCCGTACCATGTCAGCAGGACAGGCCCTGCGAATTGCACCCTCATCAAGGCGACTTCACGATGGTTGGCCAGCACATGGTTTGGTCAGCCAAGTGCCAGCATGCCAACCCCTCTGTCACTGCAACGCTACCTCTGCTCAGCATGGACATTTTTCCAGGGACCATTTCTTTTGTTTTACCTTCTGCCAGGATGCTCACAGACTGGGCCAGCCACCCCCTCCTCCCACTTTGTGCCCGGCTGTCTCAGTTCTCCCACCCCGGTCAAGAGTGCCGCCGCTCACCCTCTGGGCTGTACTGCTGTACGGCGCTGCACTGTGCAATACTGCTCTACCTAACAGCAGACTGAGAAAAAGGCCCGTTACCCAAAAACAAAAAAGGAAAGTTTCACCGCATTTGCTATCTGTACTTTATCAGTTATTTTACTTAAAAAGGTCAGGAAGGTTTCTTGCCTTTTCATTTCAAGAATCAACTCCTCCCCTTTTGCTCTTGCTGCATTTCTCTCAACTGCACCCAAGCCGTCAGCCTCATAGTAACCTACACACTGGCATAAAGTAAGACAAAGCATTTCTTTCCCCTGGAATCCTCTCGGGCAGTGTTTCAAACCACCTGGCTTTGAAAAATGCTCGAAAAGGCAGAAGCAGCCTCCAGCTGTGGGTCCTGTACAGTGTGAGCAAACCCCGCTCGGCCCCGGGGATCGCTCATCCTTTCACCTCTGCTGTTTGCAAAGTCGGGCACTTCACCTCTCCCGCAGCACGGAAAGTCACTGCTCCCTAACGCCATGCATATTGGTGTGCGGGCTTGGGTGGAATCCATCCCACAGAGGGGTTGCGAAAGGACATTCCATGCGGGATGTGAGTAACCCGTACTGGTTCAGCTACATACAGCGACAGGTTGGGGGTGTTTTCAGTCCTCATGTTCCTCTGAGAATAATTACCGCACAAGATTGATTTTTTTCTCTCTTTAGGTATTTTTGGTGTAATTTCTTTTTATTTGCATTCACTCTAATTCTGCAGGGCGGGGGCTGTGTTTAGAGCAGATGACAAAGAGCTCTGCTCTTTATCATCACACAGTGAATTGTAGTTAACTGGAGACTTTAAGAACAATACAGAAATCTATTTCATTAACTCCAGATACTGCTTACCTCCAATTATGCAGCTGTATGAAAATTACTAAGTGTGAAATATAAAAAGGTTGTCTTGTAATTGAAACCTTTTTTTAGTTAAACTTTGAAATCAATAAGAAGAAAATTAAAAAAGAACGGTTTGATAACACCCTGTTTGCTCAATATATAGCTATAACCACCATGAAAAGCCATTTACCTTGTGATATGTTCTGCAGGAAGGAAAACTGAAGAATTTCCTTGCTTTCTTGCTTTAAAATACAGTATTTCAGCTAAGCACAAGGTGAGGCAACACACGTGAGCAGAAATACAGGCTCCATCACCGAAAGGATAAAACTCTGGTGATCACAGCTGGTGGGCAGGGCTCCTCTGTCATCTCACTAGCAAAAGTCACTGTGCAAAAAGGCTTCACTTGCACCCTCATGCAGCAGAACCTCGACACGGGCCTGGCGACGTGCTGGGCCAAGGCTGCCTTGACGTGAGCTGGGGGAAGAGCCGCCTGCCCGGTTGGGAAGGAACCGTGGGCCCCGACTGTGGGCAGGCACCATCTGGTGTCCCAGGAGGCAGGACCAGCTCTGCCTGCCGCGTGATGGTCCCTGGGGAGCGCTGCGTAATTGCCTGCTCAGCAGCTCAAACGGGAAGAAAAGGCTCATTTTCCCCTAAAAACTAGCCTCTCTCTTTTCTTGGGTTGGAGACCCAAGCAGATTTTTTGGCGGAGCTGTGGCTCCAGGGATGAAATGGTGTCCGATGAATGCCCCGCTGAGCCCAGGCGTGTGGGTCTGGGGGACGACCCTCCTGCTCGCACGGGGTGTGCTCCTGTCACCAAGGCTCGTGGCAGCCTCCAGCATGACGGAGATTGCAAAGACGAACCCTCGTATCTAGCGTCACTAAAGCGGAACAAAACATTCTTTAGGGGAATTTCCTCACTGCTTTTACAGCTCTGCTCTGATATTTACTTCGCTCATTAATGCTGCTATTTCAGTTTTGTCTCTATTTCTTGCCCTGTAGGACATGCATTATTTTGAATATAGCAACCGATTTCGGGGGAGTTTTCAGAAGTTTTGCAGCGAGGCACATGGGACATTGTTAACCCCTTGTTTCCTGAGGGCACAGTGCCAGCTGCCCAGCTGGAAGACCTCTCTGGAAACTTGAGGTGTGACAAAGATCTTGCTCTTTGACAGGGCTGCCTTTCTCTATTCCCCTCCCTAGCTTCAGGAGTCAAAGAAACCACCCTGGCCCATAGTCCAGCCTTGCCCACAGCACAAGACAGGTGGAACTTGTCACCACTGTGAAGGAAGATGCCACCAGCTCTTTTGCTGACTGTCATGGTCTGGTCAGGAGGGTTGTAAACCCATCTGAGTCCATGTTTTGCAGCTTGGCATGGGTGATCAGCAGGTAGTTCCCCATCTTCCTGTCTCACTGTCTGGCCCGGCAGAAAGGACAACATTTGAGGTACACCAGCAGCATGCTTTAAAGGAAGGTCTGTCCAAGCCTGAGAAGGGAAGTAGAGTGGTACTGGATGGACAGTGAGGGAAATCTACAGGGAGAAGAAAGGACTCAGTCTGAAAAATAGAAAGACTGTGGCATGGAAGACAGAGATCGTATGTGCCCCTAGCCTGGATGGGCATTTGGGTTGGAGGGCAGGGCTCAATGTGTCCTAAGATCTGCCAGATCTATGTGATTAGGGCAAAAAGACACCAGTGTGAATCTGGGTGATGAGTAAGACAAAGATCTGTGGAAACTCTCCACTGCTGTTATCTCACTCTTTTGTTTCAAATTTTGACATACTTTTTGCTAAAAGCTCCACCACATGGGTTCACGTGAAACTCATCGGGCTGTCAGCTCTCCTTGGAAAAAGCAACACATTTAGCATCTGCAAGACTGCAGAGGAGAAGCTACAAGAGGCAGCTCCTGAGCATGCAAAGCTAACAGCAAATAAGAAGGCTCCATGTTAAAAGAAAAAACTTACTATTTTGCTAACTACGTTACAATTCTGTGGCTGGTGAGCTGACAGTTTTGACTGCTGAGGGTTGTCTGTACCACCTTATCCACAGGAGTGGCACTTACGCACAGCAAATGTTTTGATGACTACCATGACTACAGACTTCAGGAGGGAGCACAGGGAGCACAGGCATCTTAAAGGATAGAGTGAGCCCAGCCCGTCCGTGCCTGTCCTCTTCACCACTCAGCCAAGAGCTTGGCACTCCCAGCACCATTAGGAGGAGAAGACATGTCACACACCCCAACCATTCTCATTGCCTCACCAGCAAGGAAGTTACATGCTCCAGACAGAGAGAATATGAGCAGGACAGCTTCCCCTCCACCCCAAACCTTCCTCAAACCCACACTCAACTAACTAGCAAATATTAATACTACCACAGGAACTAGAGGTCTTGACCACAGCCTGGCTCCCCAGTACACCAGCAGCTATGCAAGCTTCACCACTAAAGACGCCTTACATACATGCTCCTTTTCCTACTCCTAGTATTACTATTTAAAAAAAAAAAGAATATACTAGTGGACTTCCTCCATCTACATCCAAGTGTTTTTAAGAAGCAGTCATGGTGCGATAGCAGACCTGAAATGCAGATCTTTGTCCTGTCTAGGTAAGCCACCTGGATCTTATACTAGTTGATTATATCAACATAATGAATCTTACCTTGCAGCTGGATGAAATTCAATCTAACAACTTCATTTGCTCTGGTTCAATACTGGCATTTTAAAATATAAAAGTCTAAGTGCAAACTACGGTCTTTAATCCAACCTTCAGAATGTGGGCCTGAAATTTTAAAACCACACAGAAGAAGGGCTTTTCTACTTGTTGTATTTGCTATCTGAATATTGCAAATGATTTTAAAAACAGAGTTGTACATGTATATCAGATATCATTTGAAGTAATGAGTGTATTTTTCTAATCTTCCCAATGCCAACCTAACAACCCATTTCCAATATCATGCATAATAATTAATTTGTTTTCTGTATAGTAATAAGATTAACAACTTCACATTTACACGGGGTACTGAGTTATGTTCAAATAAAATAAGTTCTAATGAGAAAAATTGGAAGTGGCATCAAATCAATGTTCCACTCAGCAATCCAGGTTTATGTGTGTTTGTCTATCTTTTCTGCATGTATTTTTGTCAAGATTCCACTGTAAACAAGATAATTTCTTTCATGTTGGGTTAGCCTGGGTAAATATGTTTAATGAACAACAAATACATTGTAAACATTGAAATAAATCTAAATACCTCAGAAAACATCCTGGAAACTATAGGGTGCTTCAACAGATACAGTATACTAAATATGAGGCTACACTGTATGAACTCACCGCACAGAGAAAGCTGACGTCAGGCACAGCTTGATTTCAAAATAATTTTTAAATGCTTTATTTTAAAAGATCCACACGTATAACATGCTTATCTCACAGAAGCTTCTTTTTGTCAATAGGGCAGGAAAATTTGCCTTTTTTAAGTAAAATATTGAAACACTAGCAGAAATCAATGAATTCTAACTAAGCAAGACAAAGATTAGAGAGATTTCTAGTTCTTTCTAAAAATTGGTATTCATAGAAAAGCCAGTGCTAAAATACACTGCAGTGACTCTCTGAACCTAAACCTCCAGGATTTATCCTAACAGTCCTTTTTCTAGGACTCCCACTTAAGCCCATGCCTCTCAGACAGTGCAGTAACAGGGTGACCAATATATTTCTGCAAAACATGTGAACAAGTAATTTTACTTGAGCATTTAAGTGCTAACACTTAGGGCATCCATCTGCCTTCCCACTAATAGACAACTTGATACCAAAGGAGCAGCAGGTCTCCACCACGTTTTATAGCCTAGGAAGCCGTGCTCTGCCTGTTGCGATACGGGTTGGGAGATACCTGTAAATCTCTTGAACACAAACAAAGCCCTCTATTACTAGGCAAAGCCCCTACATCTTCCTTTGTAAGCAGGATGCTCACAGAGAGTGAAGACGCTTTATTCAACACCACCCCAGCAGGGCAGTTTCCACACCGCCAGCGCAGAGATACTTGCTGGCATCTTATTGTCTCAGGCAGGAGCTGCTCAGAAAGGGGAGCTGGGGGGTCCTGATCAGGAAGTTTCTCTGATCATGTCTTCACCAAACTGCAGGGGAAGGTATTTTCCCAGCCGGTGGCAGGGATTTTGTCCCTTATCCTTTAGATCCTGCGTGATCTACAAATGCACCCCTCTCTCCTCCCCGATTCTGATCCCTGATTTGCAGCCTCTCCACCCTCCCGCATCCTGAGCGTGGCTGTGGTGCTGTCCTGGAGGTGGGCAATTCGCACTGGGCGCAGGAGAGCCCCTGCCCACAGGCAGACCACAGGTCTGCCTGGGAAGCCACAGACACTTGATGTGGCTGCAGCTGAAACGGTGAGAGAATAGAGAGGACTGATGACCACGGATGTCATGTGCCACCCAGCAATCAAAACCCGAATCCCTGGGTCCTGTAAATGGGACAGGTCCTGCACACAGGGGACTGAATCCACCATAGCGTGCTCGATCAGCACCAATTGCATTTTCTGCCTCCCTGGGAACATCCCTGCAGCTGTGGGGCTGTACCGGTCCTCACGCCCAGGCATGTCTGTTCCCTGCCCTGACAGTGGCCCTCCAGCTCCCCGCACTGCAGACACCTGTCCTTTCCTTCCATTATTCCTGGGGCCACGTTAATATTTGATAAACACATTTTTCTCAAAACTCTCCACATGCTAACGTGTGGACCAAATCTAGTTGGGGAGGTGGGCAGGAGGTCCAGTGAATGAACGCAGACCTGGGGAGGCCTCTGCCTGCCTGACATCCAGCACACGGGAGGAAGAGGTGGGAGCTCCCTCTCCTGTCTCCCACGGCTCAGGAACTGCCTCCATTCAGCTCTCATGAATGCCGGCAGCTGCACGGGCACTATGGGGAATCTGCAAGGAGCATCATAGCAAAGCAGACCAAAGCCACTTGCTACCAGAAATGTCTCCTGGCCTTGCTGTACAGGTGAGCAGGGTCATGAGATACGAACATCTGGGTCAAATCTCCAGAACAAGCTTTTTGCAGCAAGCCATCCTGCTTTGGCCATGGTCCTGGGCTGCTGGGTGAGCCAAGAGGGAAGGGACGTATCACCTAGGAAAAATAGTGGGTTACAGCCTGTGTGTCCCCTTTGGACATCTGCTTTACCATGGGAAATGGTGCTCAGCGTCCCTTCGTCTGCTTCCCTTCTGTCATCCGTGGAAAGCCTCTGGCTGTCGGTTGCGCAGGCTGCACTGAGAAATGCCATGTGGCTGCGGGACCTGCCGAGGACGAAGTGGGGCCAGACCCTGCGCCAGTACGGCGGGGCAGGGTCCAAGGGCAGCGACACCTCACCGCGAGGGCCAGCCTGAGCATCGCCAGCAAGGCTCCAAGACCAGACTGGCCCTAACTGCTGGCTGGAGAATGGTGAAAATGAAGCAGCTATTAATAGCTTGTTTGTATAGTTTCCGGTATACACACATGTTTCCTTGCCTAATTATAGGTGATTCAAGCTTCACTGCCTAACTGAGCACGGCCATCACTTCCCATAAGATCTTCAGTTGCTTACACCTTCGCCAGATTTTAAGAGTTTGGGCTGAAATTTTCCACAGCGTGTATATGACTCAGACTATGGTTTGGTTTTTTGGCTTTTTTTTGTTTGTTTGTGTGTTTGTTTTCTGAAAAATCTTTGATAAAAAGTAATTGTTTCTCAAGAATATAACAATCTTTGCTGTATTCCTACCACAACTCTTTTTTTCAGAATTATTTGGCTTTGGAGCGCTACTTTGACCAGTTTTTACCATGAGAACATCACTCTTTTGCGGTAGGGGACTCCTCAGGGTTATACATCTACTTTTCCCTGCGGAAAGCCACGCATGTTTGAGGACACTGTAAATTGCTGCTTCGTATATGATCAGCAGAGATTAGGCAAACGGCTGCTCAAACACCCACATTTCCACCTACATTGAGCAGCATCTTGTCTTCCTTTTGCTTCCTTCCTCTCCCTGGCCCAGCCATGTGTTGGTTTCATAAGGTCAATGAGTAGTCTGTTTCAGCCTGGTCTGAACAGGGTGTTCTGGGAAAGCCTTCCCCTTCAACCTTGGCTTTGGCCTCGCAGGGGAAGAAGGGAGGTTCAGCAGGTCAGCAGAATTTGGGTCCTTTCCTAAACACTGGTACTTGACATCAGGACTGTCATGTTCTGTATACACAGTGCAGCCTGTCTGCCCATTGACAAGCAGCCAGTCTGTCTCTCCAGCACAGGAAAGACATGCCTGTTTTCAGAGACATTTCTTGTCTACTAAATGCAGGGGATTCAACTAAACAGACCTACTATTTGCTTCCTCCAGCTGATCCTAGAATCATAGAATCATAGAATCATTTAGGTTGGAAAAGACCTTTAAGATCATTGAGTAGAGACACCTCCTCTTCATCACCTTGCTCCAGCGCTGCCGTATGAAACCCTTCTACTAGTGCTATTCTGGACCATCTCGCTCCTAGTGACATGCAATACCTGGACAGGCTTGGTAGCCCTGAAGTGATCAGCAATTTTAGCTATCACATTGCTAAAATAAGTAGCAGCGCAACAGGATGCTCAACAGGATGTTGAGTTAGGTATCTACTACTTATTTCAGCAATGGAATTAGCTAAAATTGTAATGTTTAAAATAGTTCTACATACATCATCATGATGATGATGTTCTTGTGCTGGCAGATGTGTTTACCACCCCTCTTCCCATCAGCTCAGGGGTGGCTGCAGCCCTGTACCTCCTGATACCTCCCGCCAGAGCTGCAGCCATCACTGGCTGGTTTCCCATTGCCCTGGCGAAGAGCAGAGAGTTCTGCCTCCCCAGCCACATACTGCCCTGAGCAACTGCCTGCTTTGCCTAGGCTTAATATGTCCCATTTGCCTCCACAGGAGACATGGTGTTTTGCTCCTGCAGTGTCCCTGGGGATGTGCCCCTATGGTCTCTACAGCAGAGAGCAAACACCCCGAGGCAGCCACAACCGGACACTGCGCAGAGCTGCTCTCACGTGGACATTTCACCACCACAGAAAGTTTCCCTATGCCCAGCAAACACACTTGTACGCCAGCTTTTCACATTCATAATTGGCACAGACACTGTGAATCCACAGATCTTCAGTCATGAGCGTCAAAGACTATGCCCAAGTATTGGAGTCTGGAAATGCCACCATGGGCTGCCCCTGCGGCTGTGCGCATCTCTCCTTGCAGCTGTGCAGTGACAGGCAGGAGCTCTCCTGGAAGGCCATCTCTGTAGCCTAAGGCAGGACGATTGACGCAGGGCTAAGGCTGACTGGACGCTGTTAACGACACAATTCCTGCTCCGTTTGTCCTCCTGAAATGAAAAGCGAAGGAAGAGGGAGTGGGCTGTGAGGTGGCCTCGTGGTTAAAGTTGCCGCATCTGTACTAGCAGCTGTTGGCTCTGGCAGTGCGTCGGCTGTCACATTTGTATGCGGCACTGCTCAGACTACTTTGGGCTTGTTTTGCCTCTGCACTGGCCGTACTGGCTGTGTTACCCCTATTTGCTGTACACCTCATGCGAGACACCTGGGGTCTGGCCCTGTCAACAGGCAGCTGCTCCTGAACGCCATTCAAATCAAATGTCGCTTCGCAAATGCCCAAGGGGATGATAGCTGAGCTCTGCAGGGTGCTGCAGGGGGTCAGGACTGCAGGGGCATCTCCTGGCATGGCTCCATTCTCTGTCTGTAGAGAGATCTACATGGGGAAGATCTACATCTCTGTCATGCAGAGATCTGCATGGGGAAAGCAGATCTGCAAGTCTGCAGAGCACGCCTAGAGAAACACACGACCTGGCAATACTGACCCCAGCAACTCCTGTGACTCTGGGTAGTGCTGATCTGCAGCTCAGAGACCAGCACAGCATGGTCCAAGGGTTTCCCCAGCATTCTGGTGAATCCATGCTACAGCAGTTCACATGCTGAGTGCTGTGTTGCACTGGGGTCAAGCTGGTTTGCCCAGATGGCTCTGCATGAGCTGCTATTCCGCCTTTGGCTGCAGAGCAGACAGAGCACCCTGGGGTGTTAAATATTGAACATCTGCAGGAATGGGCTTGGGAGTGAGGAGAACCTGAGAGCTAGCTCTGCCTTCCCTAACTCCCAGCATCATGTCTCCTGGTCTGCCCATCCTCAGAGCGAGATGATCGGTTCTCTGGTAGTATCTTCTTCCCATGAACAAGCACCACGAAGGCCACCAAGAAGAAAGATGGTGCTGGGAGCAGGTTCTGGAGTTGCACGGAGTATGACATGTGGCTTACTCCCCCAGCCTGGTGCAGGTGTGTTTCCCTCCCCGGGTGCTGCCTGATGAGGTCTGGCTGTTCTGGAGGCCCCCCAACCTGGAGCCCCTACATCGCCACCCCTCTCTTTACTGCCAGCTCCTTGCAGAGGCTGCAGTATCCACTGAGAAGTGGGAGGGCTGGTCATGGTCCGTCCTGTCACAGCCGCACCTCCTGGCTTAGACGGGACCCAGTGCCAAAGCATGGGCTGATGTGGGATATGGAAGACAGAAGAGGGGTTCACCTTGCTGCAGAAGCAGCTATGAGGTAAGCTGGAAAACTTGCTGGGTTTAACTGGAAATCCTCATGCACAGGAGGAAGGTAAGCCGGACTACGAGAAGTAAACCTGCATCTGCTTGGAGCGTGCGCAAGAGGATGACTTCTCTCAGGGACTCGTTCATGCAGGTGGATTGATGGTATTTCTCCCAATTTTGTGACAGAACATGTAAAATCTCCGCTGATGCTGTTCCCAGAGTGGGAGCAAGGTGAACAATCGCGAATCTCTGGTAGAGTGGCAGAGAGATTGCTCGGTAAATTGCGTGAGAGCAAGCAACAAAGCTTGTGACGCAGCCAGTGTGACCGTGGGGCGGGCAGCGCAGACCCCCCTCCAGGCAGGTGGGCTCCTGCCAGTGAGGACATGGTGGGGGGGAAGAGGGTAGAATTGGGTGGAGGGGCTCCTGTGGTGATGCTGTGCTGACATGTCATGTACTATTGCAGGAGGTGGCGGCGCAGGCAGCGCAGCAGCAGTGGAGGTGCCGGACTGGTTCTGCACTGCCTTGACGGGTCCCATCCTGCCCTTCCCCACTCAGCCCAGACAGGGATCAGGGGAAGGGGTGCAGAGAGGAGCCACACAAGGTGAAAGGATTGGAAACCTCATGGGCCCAGGCTGCGTGGGCTATTTCAGTTACCAAGGAGATTGTGAGCACTGTCTGCAAGTGCCTTCTTGGGAAGACGAAATTTGACAGAGGGGGCTGCTCGGTGCAGCAGACAAACTTAGAGCATGAACCAGCATCTGGAGCAGACACCACATAAACCCAGACTAGAAATAAGGCATACGGTTTTGAACGGTGGGGGCAATTCACCACTAGGGTGATTTACTGAATAGTGCTGGAAAACTTTAAAGGAAGATTGATTTTGTTGTGTGTTACATTTTTCCCCAAATGAGGTGTTTTCATCAATTGCTACAGGAGCTACCAGGAAATTGTTTAGGGGAGCTGTATGGTCTGCATTGTCTGGGTCACACCTCCTGCTCATGAGGATTCCTCCCACATTTTTTAACACCAAAATGTATATAATGATCCCCCAGAAACAGAATAAGGCATTTCAGGTCAATGCTAGGTCAGCCAGGAACAGGAATCTGTTTTGTGGGGCAGCATCTGAGGAGCAGCCCGTTCCCCCACTGAGGGCTGCAGTCCCAGTGCTTCCCAGGTTTTCTGTGTTTGCCTCCCCTTATCGGAGCCGCTCGTGTTGCAGCAGGGAGGCACACTTCAGAGAGCTCCTTTAAATGTTGTTCCCGCAAGCATTAAAAATTTCATCAGCCTAGACAGAAAGACTCACGGGAAAGGCACTGTTAGATGAGACCAAAATCTCGGTGGTAAAATAACCAGCCAGGAATATTTCACCACTGTCTTTGCGAATGAGGGTATTCACCAGCCTATCAACCTGAGCTAAAGTCATTGCTCCTTCTGATCGCCTTTCCCTCAAACCCTCCTGGTAAAGGGAGAGACATGGACCACATCTTCAGCTGGCACAGACTGACTCTACTCCAGATCGGTGCTAATACCCTTGTTTAAACATATGGCCTGACACACACTTAATGCTAACAAGTAAATAAAAGCCCACAGTTCGATTTACTACGCAATTACACTTGCAAAATAAGAAGGAAAAATAAGCTTGTGTTAAGCATTGATACGCACATTTTTTTCAAGCACAAGTGACATGTGACAATGCAGATTTGCCCTCTGAGATGTCAGAGTTTAATGAAGTAGGTGAAATCCTGCAGAGAGTAGCACAGGCCTTAGTTTTCTACTTATGAGGATTAACTTCATACCCCTGTTTGGGAAAACAAATACTTTCTTCAGTAAATAGAAGTTGCCCACTGGCTCGTGATTGCCTTTTACAATCACTGCATGGATTACTTTCTCCTCTGCTCTCCTGCTCCTGATGATAAAGCACATATTCATATCTGAATGTACAATCCCATTTGTTACAAGGCCTTGAGGTCCCTGCAATGATAGCCTACTTCATGCAGAAGGTCCAGCGTGTCTTTCTTTCTCAGGCAAAACAATTCGTGCTCACATTTACATCTTTTTCTGGACCTAGTGAAGAAGATATGCAGCATCATGGAGTGCACTGGAGGGGAACCTGTGGTTATACAGTAGATCACTGTAACTCATGCTTATAGTGAAAGGCTGTCTTGCCCATTGCTTCCTGGACCAAATGTGCAAGACAGTGGTCTTGCCGCAGCCTCAGAGCATTGCTTAAGCATTGCTGAAACTACTTGGCTTTGGTTCATTTCCCAAAAGAGACTCATTCAGATATTTCATATTAGACTGGCTTCAGCAATAGAGTGAAGGTACTGCATGCAGATTATTCTCCTCTGCTCCCAACACTTCGGATGGCAGGTACCACCAGAGGCACAGCATCTGCTCAAAGGACTCTGGCTGGATGCAGTCTGGTACACTCCATGGACTTAACGGTAGTTATCTGGCCGAATTCCTGGTTGCTGCATTTCCCAGTCAGACCGATGTTCAGGCAGGGAGCTGAGCAGAGGGAGTAGGAAGAGAAACACATTCACTCTGGGGGGAAAAAGTGGCTTTCCTGGGGCAACTCCTCTTCCGTCTTCCATGAGACTTCCCTTGGAAGTCCCTGCTCAACCCTTAACTTCAGAATCTCCTACAGAAAGGGGAAAATGGTCCATCACCTTCAAAATAAACAGATGAACTGTAGCAGGTGGTATACACCCGGGAGATGTGAACATCTTGGACTGAAGGTGCTTGTCCCTCTGCACAAAAGACAATGGCAGACTTTCCACTGGCTGTGACAGATTTTGGACAGGGGCTGCAGACAGTCTCAGAGCCCATGAACTAGGGCTTCTGTGCTGACCATGTGGCAGACCCTCGCAGCAGCTGTACACCCCGCCATCAGCCATTTGGTTGCAAAGGTGGGAATTCAAGAGCGTAATAAATGGCCACTTCATAAAGCAGTCTTGAAACTCTTCTAGCATTGTGTTGTGTCTGTGGCTTGAACCGCTCATTCCAAATCTGCTCCTGAACTGTCTCCAGGAGTAAGTTCTGTGCTGAAAACCAAGCCCAAGTGCCATCATATTTATTCATGCTAGTGAATTTTTAGTAAGAATGTCATCAATTAGCAATTTCTCCAATAACTAATGGAACTAACAAAGTCTACAACATTTCCCCTATATCCCTATCTGCCTCATTCACCCCAATAAACCCAGTTTCTTTCATCACATCTCCTCTGGCTTTCTGTGCAACCTCCTCTTCCTCTCCACTCCTGTGTTCCCAGCATTTACCATTTCACAGCTCCTGTTTCCCCAGCATCCTTTGACAGCACTCCCAACCCATCCTCACCCCCTTTAACTAGCACTGAGCAAGAGGCAGCTTGTGGTCTGGCTGGTCCTAGACCATGTCCAAGCCAGGAGGCCACACAGAACCTTGCTGAGCCCATTCTGGAGCCCTGTGAACAGTGAGGTCATTATTCTGCCTCTCTCTTCTCCACATAGATACTGTTTTTCATTAAAAGCCTGTGAGCCCAATTTCTCTCAAATTCCTCACCACTCTGGTGTGTTTGGCTGGAGCTGGTGGCCTGTACAGCAAAAGCTTCTGGGAGGGTGGAGAGCAGGACAGGGAAGAGGAGCAAGCAATCACTGATGACACAGTTGCATAACTTATTTTTTTTAGGGAAATCCAGCTAAAAATAGTCCATTGGCTGTTTTCTGGTATACATCGAGAGAAGTCAGGCCTTTGGCCTCTCTCCTGATTTCACTGTAAACTGGAATCCTGGCTGAGCAGGTCGGCTCCTCCTGTAACCCTGCAGACGCACGTGGACTCTTGACATACATCAAAGCATGGTGAGCAGCAGCTCCAGGATGCAGCTCTGCACAACCTTAAGAGCTCTTTGGACAAGCACTAAGAAGAACTCCAGCAGGAAAGTCTATCATGCAGGAGCTGAACATCTTCTTGCTCTAACCTTCTGCCTACAGGAGAACAGGGTCATGGAACAATTCAGGCTGGAAGGGACTTCAGGAAGTCTCTAGTCCAACCCTCTGCTCACAGCAGGGTCAGCTATTAGACCACACCAGGATGCTCAGGGCTTTACCCAGTCTGGTCTTGGAAGCTCCCAATGATGGAGACTGCACAGTCTCTTGTATCATTTTGCACCAATATCGGCTTCTGTTACAGCACAGGTCCTTGAGACAGGGTCCAACGGCAGAGGGTAGAGCAGCTGATTTGCCTCCAAGCAGGTGACTTTCAAGAGCTCCTCTTCTTTATAGATTTGTGATCAAACCAACCAAATCAAGCAATTTGGAGTCCTAGGTGGATCCTTAGTCATGCCCTTCCTCTTCTTTCTCCATGTACATTATGTTTAGGCATACTAATCCTCCCATAAGGGTCTGCCATTCTTACATGGTAATTAACGTAGAATAACAAACTTGTAAACTCTGAGCAGATTTGATTTGGAACATGTTGATATATTTGGCACTAGAAACTGGGTCACTGATTATATTCCCTCTATGCATCTGGTACTTGCTGTTCACTTTCTGCCACCATGCCAGGAACACAGGTGCTAAAAATTGAACACTATTGCTCTGGATTTATGAGTCTATATTGCATTCAGTGCACAATGTCTTAAACTTAGCTTTCACCTTTTGATAGTGATATTAAGTAGAATTATTACTTTTTAAGGTTGTGTCTTTTCTTTATAACCCCCCAAAAGGAAAGAAATCTTCCAAACAGATCCGTGCATAGGCAGAGAATGAAACAGAGAATTTAATCATAATGCTTGTGCATGGCTTTCAGACTGACATCTGTACATTAAGAATATGTAAAAATACCAATTTCATGCTCTGACAAGTTATTCTGCATTGATGGGGGATAATGCCATGGGAATGCCAAATGTCAAAGCATTACATAATGCAAAGCATTCACACACTGTCTCCTGGGCCATCACTGGTGGTTCCTTAAGGGAAATTTTCCAGAAAAAGGAGAGAAACAGAGACTGGGAGCTGCCAAAAGAAAATGGAAATCATAAAGTCAGAGTTAAAAACTATTGGCAGTGCAGCATCAAGTCTTTGAGCACAGAATCTTTTCTGGCTCTGAATTGTCCTTTCATTTCTGTCAAAAGAGGAAATTCACACGTGCTCATTTCAGAAGCTGTAGATAAGCCCAAAATGGTTTTCCACGGAGGACCTGCACATTCTTCCCTCCAACAGGTTCTTTTAAATAAGCTATTTTTGGAAATTGTGGATGTCCAGAAGGGCAACCTCTTCGCTTAAGCCCAGGACCCTCAGAGCAGGAGGCAGCAGAAACACTGTTCTCTAGCGGCGGGCTGCCCCAGGGGCGAGGGGAGCACATGGACAGCTATCTCCTCACTTGCTTGGTCCACATTCCCTACACCAAGATAGCAGAGCAAGTGGGACAGCAGGGCGAGGCAGCAGGACCTGCCTTCCCAAGGCTCACAGCGCAGCCCTCCACATGGCGGCACAGAGCTGCCACAGCCGCTCAGCCTCCTCTGCCCACTCCGAGGGCACTGCCAGGTGCAGCCAGCACAGCTCACCCCACAGCATGCCGGGGCACCTGAGCACCAACTCCACAGACGAGCGGGAAAACAGCAGCCTCGCTTATTCACGGTTCCTGTCCGAGCTCTGGTGTTTGGCAGCTGGCAGGGGCTCTGCGGTGCTGGCGGTGCTGCATGTACTGAGCAGACTGGGGTCCCGTGCATGTCCCTCAGAGGGCTACAGCTCTTCATTGGACAAGGGATGTTGAGGGTTTTTGCCCTGAAAATGCTGAGGATTTTTACTTGCTGGAATTTGGAGAGACACAGAACACCATTGCAATTATTTTGCTCATTTAGTGAGAAAATTAGGATGGTTGAGGAAAGGAAATACTTTCTCTGACAAGGGTCAATATGTTGTGAAAGCCATTCTGTCCTCCAGAAACCAATCCCCACCCAAATGCACTGCAGGACAGTCACTGGCAGCGCTTGGATTCGGAGCCTGGGCATTTATCTGCTCTGCCAGAGAAGGTAGGTGGGCACAGAGGACATGCTTCAGTGATGCCAGTGCACAGCATCCCCTGGTGCCTAACCTGTGTTCCTGTCATCCTCCACAGAAAAAACAGGCTGCTACCCCTACGCAGCTCTGCTTTTCCCTTCTTTTATCCATCTCCCTCTGCTTCCCAGCTGCTTCCCATTTCCTGCTGCTCTTTTGCCCAAGTTCCTAGCTGCCAGCGCCCATGGTCCTCTGCCCCATTTCACTCTGGTTTCTCCCCACTGTCAGCCCTTGTGGCTTCTTCCCAACTTCACCAAGTCCCTCCCCTCCCTCAGCCTGTGCCCCCCACTCCCCACATGCTCTTCTGGTCCTCCACTGACTAGCACGGCTGAAACTGTAATTAACAAGCTACGAAGCACTGTAGAGCTAGCTCTAAGGAGCTAAATAATTACACTCCCTCCCCTCTCCCGCTGCTCGGTTTGAAGCGGCAAAGTGGAGCATTGGGAAGAGGAGGAGCAGATCAGGTGGGGGGTGGGAATTTAATTAACTTCTGAAGTGCTCCTCTCCCTGCTGCATGTGGCTGAGGATGATGATGGACTGCAGCTCAGGAGATTGCACAGGTCCAAATGCAGCGTGGTGATAAATGTCCCTGTGGTCTGCACCCAGATCCAGTGGCACTGGAAGCTGTGCATAGCTTCTGCGCTGTTATGAAGGTCTCCTAAGAGGGATCCCCATGCGACAGGCCACTGAGTACCCTGAGGCCTGTCAGGGTTCAGCACCTACAATTTTCATGCCATTTCAGTGCAAAGTCTTTTGAAAGTGCCATTCCTGTGACCTGGGCAACGCAGCTTTCTGATGCTGAAATGGGCGGCAAGATGGGAAAATGGCAACTGCAATGGAAAACGTCCGCCACCTCTTCCCTGTCCTGGCTTAGAAGTTCTTCTTCTCCCTCATTTCCCTCCTCTTCCCTGCTTCTCCCTGCCTCCTTGCCCAGCATTTCCAGAACCACTTCAGCCCTCCTGCAGCTGCAACTTGTCAGGTTCTGTGTGAGGCCGGTGCAGACAGCACTGCCTGCTCCTGCCCAGCACAGTGTGGCAGGTCCACCTTTAAACTTCAAGGAGGAGGAGTGGTTCATCACCTCAAAGTTTATGTATTTTACTGGATCGGGACCGATGCAAATGGAGTTCACAGGCCCAGACACCCAACACAAAAAAATACCATCAGTTGCAGCTGCTGGACGAAAACAACGTGATTGTCAGGAAGCAGCCTATGCTGGGTCAGAGACAACTTCCCTTAGCACAGGTAACCAGAAACAAGTACAACCCATCTCATTCAACGAGTCCAGGTAGAAATAGCATTCTACAAAATTGCAAAATTAAGCTCTTAAACAGGAGGAGATGATTGCCTGTGCACATTTAATCGACCTGCTTGCATGCCTGCATTCTTCAGTCACATTCTCACAGCTTTCCAGACTGGAAGAAACATCACACAACATTTTCAATGTGGCCAAGACTCCTATGATTTTCTTCAGCGATGCTCTTGGACAGGGCAGCTTCTTCCAGCTGTAAATTCTCAAAGGAATGCCAGGTGAAGCAGCAGTTCTTGGAGGCCATTTCACCTCACAGGGCTGACATCTAGCAAAGTTACAAGCAACAGAAAACAGCATCCTGACATGGACACCTTATTGATGAATAACACTGTTGAGACTACTTCTGGATTTCTTCATGCTGTGTACGACAGAACTCAGAAACACGCTTTGAAAAGAAGCAAAGGAAAATCAGCATTTCTCTTGCCCAGGGTCCTTTCTGACAGCTCTCCACCCGAGCAGCAGAGCCCTCCAGGTTTCCCTGGTGCTCTGAGGAGAGCGGAGGCTGAAGACGTCTCTGGTGAGCAAGCAGCCAGGCTTGCACAAAGGCTACAAACAATGCTGCACATTCTTGGGTGCCACCTACTGGTATTTGGACTGTAAATTGCCAGTTTACATATATGGAAAATTTCCCTCTTTCTTCCCTTTTCTTTTTTAAGCACATAAAGGTTGTGGTGGAAGAACAACGGTCTCCACCAGACTTCTGAAATCTGGAAGACTCAAGGGGACCTGGAGTGTCCCCAAGCAGTTGGAGATGCTGCAAAGTCTCCCTCTCTGCAACCCACGCAGATTTTCCCCCAGCCTCTGGCATGCCTGTTTCTTCTTGCTGGGTTTGTGCAGCCAGTTGGCCACTCCTCAAAGGGCAGGCAAGTGGGGAGGGGAAGGATGCTGCAGGGATGCAGGGCAGCACTGTCAGGCATAGGAGAATGGATGCTCCTTTCCCTGCACGGCCAGTGACTTCTGGGGGGGTCTGGGCAAATCACAGCGGGAAGATAGTACTGTGGCGGCTAAAGCACCGTCACCCCCCTCCTGCAGGGGAATCCGCTGGCTGGAGTTCAGTGTGGGGGATGCCCACGCTGTGCTGCGGGCGCAGCCTGGACAGCCTGGGCTACGCTGCACCGCCCTTGCAAAAGATGCCTTGAGCAGTCAGCTACAGCCTACGGGTGTCAGGTAGGAAGGAGGCAGGATTGTTTTCAGTCCCTCCGCGCCCTGCAGCCTTGGACCCCAGTTCTGGGCTACAGGAAGATGCTTCCTTCCACCTTGAACAGCTTTGAAAGCTGCGAGCTGTGGAAGAAGAGGGGACTTTCTCCAGGAGGGAGTGCAGCTCCACAAGCCGAGCAGAACGTGACCACAGATGTCTCACAGCACCAGCAACAGGATGGAAAGGGGATGCCACCCCCTTGTCTCCTGGCCACATATGACCATGTCGTGATTTAACTTCAGTCGGCAACTGAGCACCACACAGCCGCTTGCTCACTCTCCCCCCGCAGTGGGATGGGGGAGAGAATCAGAAAAGCAAAAGTGAGAAGACTCGTGGGTTGAGATAAAAACAGTTTAATAATTGAAATAAAATAAAGTAAAATAGTAATAATAATGATGATGATGATGATGATGATGATGATAATAATAATAATAATAACAACAACAACAACAGAACATACAAAGCAAGTGATGCACAGTGCAATTGCTCACCACCTGCCGACCGATGCCCAGCCAGTCCCCGAGCAGCGGCCCCCCCCGGCCAGCTTTCCCCAGTTTATGTACTGAGCATGACGTCCCATGGTATGGAATGTCCCTTTGGCCAGTTTGGCTGTGCCCCCTCCCAGCTTCTTGTGCACCTGTAGCCTTCTCAGTCGGTGGAGCATGGGAAGCTGAAAAGTCCTTGACTAGTGTAAGCACTGCTCAGCAACAACTAAAACATCGGTGTGTTATCAACATTATTCTCATACTAAATCCAAAACACAGCACTGTACCACCTACTAGGAAGGAAATTAACTCTACTCCAGCCGAAACCAGGACAGAGCATCAGAACCTGAATCTCTGTGCTGAAGTCCTCTCCTCTCATGAGTGAGTCCCTGGCATGCCAAAGACGGGCTGTTCAGGGGAGGTGAACAGTTTGGATTGGGTTCAGGTGCATGGCAGGTGGAGTTTATCATTCCTCCTGAGAAACAGTGCTCAGAAGCAAAGGCAGCAGCAGGACTCAATTTGCCTGAAAGAGAAAGGGTGCAAGGGTGAAAATGCTAGTGCTTTAGGATCACACACGAATCCCATTGCATTGAATGCAGGCAACTCTCTCTGCTTCTCTGCAGCAGCGAAGTACCCTGTAGCACATCTAAAATGGAGCTGTGGCATTTCGCCACCTAGGATGGATGCACTTGGGCAGTATGACGTAAAAGCTCTGATGAGGGCTGTTTCTTCAAGGAGAGGCAAACAAGACGAAGGCAAACATGTGGCCTCGCTTTTCCTGTGCCATATGACATTCAGAAATTCAGTGCCACACCTAAACCATTGTGCTTCAGTGCTCTCCTAAAGCTGTGACTGCTTTCAAGTCAAGCTCAGTAAAAGCCATTCTGGCTCCTGATGACCTCATCTGCACACAGAACTGGCTGGACTAGAGAAGCTGTGCTGGAAGACCTGAAGAAGACACTGACTCCCACTGGGTGAGGCTAATAGTGAATGCTGTTGGCATGCATTTGATGGAAAAGATTGTGCTGGTTTTTTTGTAGCCATCAACACCAATGCAAACCAGAGCAATACAAACCATATTAAGACCTACCTTCAAACATCCATCACAAGGTCGTCCCCTATATATACATATGGCCCAGACTGGGCTCACGAACTGACAGCATGGAGGAGAACTGGTCGCTGGCGGGCTGAAAAGGACACAACTCCCCCTGTGTCCCCAGGGCGCTGCGAGCCTGTGGGGACAGGCAACCATGCACAGGATGAATCAGAGGCAGTTGCTGACTTTCCGCAATGATGCCACCAGAAAGAAACTTCCTTTCAAGGTCAAATTTGGCAAGAATGAGTTCTTGCAAGCGTAAAATACCACTGTAGTCAGTGCTAAACCCAAATCCTCTAATCTTTCTGCTGCTTATTCTAGAAATATGGAATTTTGTTTCCTGGAAATACTCTGAGGAAAGGTACCTGACCTTGGTCTTTCTCCAAACGTGTATTTTACACCACTTCAGTAGCTGTCCCAATGAGGGGCTAACAGGGCAGGGCCTGGTGGCCAGTGCCCACCCCACCGCCCCAGCCAGGAGCAGGGGAGCCGGGGGGCACTGAGGCAGCCCCAGCCCTGGGCTTTGGGCACTTACATGGGGATGGGACCGGGTCAAGGCCGGGCCGGGATGCCAGCCTGTAGGTAGGGGTCAGGATCAGGCCTGGTGAGGGGAACTGGGGTCAGACACCGCCTTGGGTCAATACAGTCCATTGGTGTCCTCAGGGCCCTGACAGAAGCATAACATTTTGCAATTCCAGCTCATCCTTTAATCGTATTAACAGCGAATGTTTTACAACAATTAATTATCTGATACATTTGGGAAGGTTTTGTAATATGCAGAGGCAGTGAAAACATTTTTGTTTTGAAAGGTTTCATGATTAGATCAGAGAAAAGTACCTGTTGCAAGTATCAGGTGTCACGGCCGCGTTTCTGACCTTGGCCAGGGTGTGCTTGCTCTCTGCTAGAAGATAAAACCTTCATACTTGTGCGTTGTTTTTTTGTTCACTTTCCTTCTTTCTTGACCCAAAGCCTAGAGGATCAGAGAATCAGATCATTTTGCCCTTTGAGAGGCACTTTTGCAGCCAACACGTACATGCCTGTGCTAACGTTCCCAGAGGCAAAACGCAGGTTGTAATTACATGCCAGTAATGTTGAAAATAGAGTACTAGCAGTGTATTAAGGAAACCCCCGAAGTCTGAAAGGCCTACAAAAAATGAAATGAAAAATGAAAGCTCTGGGCTCAGCGGATGCACCAGTGCGCATGTGCCTGTCTGCACAAGCGAGCCACCCTGCAGGGTCAGCGGTGCTGCTGGCCTCGAGGGAGCTGTGCGGGCACCTGTCCCAGGGCAGGACTGAGGAGCTGCTCCATGGCTGCAGGGTGACCGGGCACATGACCGTTCCCGCAGCAGCGGATCCAGCTGAAGTCTCCCATGGCTCCCTGCATCCACTCGCTCGTTCCTGCTCGCCTCTCCCACTTCTCGGATGCCCTGCACGACTCCTCGCTGCTACCTGCTGTAGCTCATCAGGCCTGTTACGCTCATGAAGGCAGAAGCACACTATGCAGACTCTAATATGAACTTGTTTGGCAATATTAAATGGGACATCTAACTGTTTTCCTGGGTGAGGGGCTCTTTTATGCTCTGTGCACGTATGGAGGTCTTAGGGCTGGCCAGAGGAGTCGGACCCTAGATCACAGCGGCTGCATGCAGTGGTGCAGCACCTGGATAGACATGATGCATCCCTGCTCTGTGGGCGTGCGCTGGTGAGGGCAATCACTACCAAATGTAAAGCTGTGCTGACCAGCAAGTAGGACAGGAGGCTTGGGAGCCCAGTGTCAGAGAGGTGGATACTGGAGAGACCGGAGCATCTGGGAGCTCACTAGTGAGAGACAGTGAGCCTGGACCTGCTCGGTGCATGCGTGTCTGTGCGCAGCAGCTGGGGACACTGGGACAGCCACAGCTACTGGGCAGGCTGGCTAAGGCCAGCTGCTGGCAGCAGCTGCATCGTGTGTGTGTATATACATATGTACGTACCTGCATACATATGCACGCACACATGCATATGTGCATGTTTTCCACTAAGGGACCTGCACCTTGAGCAGCCAGGGAGAGGAACCAGACGAGGCTGTTGGTGCTGCTTGTGTCTGTGTGAGTGCTGTGGTTCCTGGCCACGTTGACCTGCGTGGCCAGCTGCATGCGCATGTGTATGTCTATGGGGGTGTGGGGGAGGTGTGTGTGTGTGTGGGGGGGGGGTGCAGAGGTGGGGGGGGTGGGGGGGGCGGGGGTGTCGCTCCTTGTGGGCCCATTGGAAACGTGCTCAGCCTTGCTCCTGGCTGGTCCTAGGGACACAGCGTGGCGGCAGCCTCTCCTCTGCTGGGCTGCTGGATTCGGCAGCCCCCAGCAGGGGGGAATCCCTGACACCCGGCAGAGGAGGGGTGCTGCCGCACCATCGGACTGCGCTGGGGTCTCTGCCAAGGGTCAGGAAGGAGCAGCCACCCAGGGGAGCAGCCATCTGGTGCTGCGCAGTCAGACGGCCTTCACACAAGCAAGAGGAGCAGTGCTGCCACAGGTACGTGCTGTATGGGTATGTGTATGAGGGAATTGAAGACCGCTGTGATGGGGGCATTCAGAAGAACAATACATCAGGCCAGTTTGAACTTCAAAACAAGACCGATGTTCATTAGCAGCACACACTCATTAACACCACCCTTCAGGGCTGCAGCTGGTGCTGAACCATTATGTGTTCAAGGCAGCCAGTCCTTCACAGTCGCATCCTGCATTCGCCATGAGCGCAGGAGGCAGTGGAGCTGGTGCTAGCAGTTGGCACTGCTGGCCACAGTGCTTGTCGGCCCTGGTTGCAGAAGCGGAGGTGAGCAGGCTCTTACCAAAGGCAAGCCTGGAGCTGAGCCGGGTGTCTTCTCCCTCCCACCAGCGCAGGACCGTGTCTGTCCGCAGGCTGTGGGCGGTGGCTGCTGCAGGGTGCTGACAGGCAGAGGGGCTGCTTCCATGGGCCACATGGCTGCTTGACCTGTTTCTTCTCCTAAACTTTGCCTCTTCCCTTAAGCCAGAGCAGGCATTTCCCAGCTCTCGAGGTTGTGCTTTTCCAATGACTGGTAATTGACCACTGGTGAGTTATCCCTGCTGGTCTCTGGAGTCTCCACTTCCACCCTGTGCCCCCATCTTCCAAAGCCTTTGCTGTCATCCCATTCCTAATCATAGAAGAGACACCTGCTAGCGAGCTCTGCTCCACACGGCATGGTCCGACAGCACGAGCCGGGCCAGGGTTAGTGGCCCGCTGCTAGCAATGGCAATGTTACTGCTGCTGGGCCACTGAGCAAAAACCAATCCCCTCCAGCATTGCATCAAGTGAAGAAGAGCAGTTCTTGCTAAAACCACTGAGATTTCCATGGAAGTAATTCAACCAAAAGCTGCAAGCTGAGAATTACTCATCATCATGACAGAACATTTGAAAACTGAATTTGCGCAGAGGTTTGCTTTCAAGAGAAAAAGGAAAAAGATAGTTACTTGAAAGTCCACAGTGGGTTAAAGAATTAGCTGTTGTTTAAGTGAAAACTGCTTGCTCTTCCTATCCATTGTGAGCATTTGAACTAGAAATCAAAACACAGTAAAAAGAAAGCATGTTAAACTTTCCAGCACGCTCCAGGTGGGTACCAGGGTGTTACTGAGAATTTCTATCAATCCTTTGGGTTTTGTTTCTGAAACATGCTTTTACACAGAGGCAACTTTTACCTCAGATGTTGACTTCAGCTCCCTTAAAAGCTTTTATTTAATTTTTATTCATCTTTAGTAAGCTGCATAGGAAAATCTTTAAACTGCCATCATCAGCGCAGCAGGTAAAGCAGTCTGATGCAGAAATTCAGCTTACAGAATGTTTAGTTTTATGAAACAATGATATCCAAAACCATTTATAGATGAAAAATATGAAGTGAGGTTTAACTGAACATTCCAGTTTCAGGCAAATCCTCATACAATTGCATATTCTTGAAAATGTGCAATGCTTGTTGTGTCCCTCCAGGGTGGAAGAAGTTAATTTTAAAATGCAAAGACAGCAAAATAAAAAAAACATGACCACTTGCTCTCCTTGCCAGATCACAGTAATGAGAAAAACTCCTGTATTAGCAACTCAGGGAAGAGGCAGCTGTTTTGCACCGGGAGGTGCTGGTTCATTACGATCCCGGTAAGAAAGGCACTAAGACTCCTTAAAGTATCAAAAATGCTAATTATTAGAGCTAACACCATAAAGAGAGGATAGCACAGATAATCTTGGGTCCCTTTTAATGCTGGGACCTGCAAGCTGTGCAGCACTGAACAGGCTTCCAAACAGCGCACAGCACACCCAGCAGGTCCCATCCATGGAAGGGGTACCTCACTTTGGTCGTCTGAGCTGTTACCAGATTTTCTTACAAGAAAACAGTCCTATTCATCATTTGTACTATCAGACAGAAAGGAGTTTTGCATGAGAACTTCTTGCTGCACTCTTGGATAAAGGCAAGGCCAGGCAGGTGGTGTAATTGCCAGGACCAAGTGGGAGCTGCCTGCAGGTTCCTCTGCTGCCATCACCAGCTGGGGAAGCTCACCCTGCAGCCAAGGGACGTTGCCCAGCACCACACAGCCTGAAGGCCAGGCAGCGCAGTGCAGCGCAGGCCAGCTCAGGTTAACTGCCACGGGGATTCAGCAGCTCTGCCAAAGTCATTGCTGACCCAGGGCATTCTCTGAACTGCCCTGCAACACGACAGGCCAAATCCTCTGCCTTCTCCAAAGCAGCCACTGCTTGGGATTGAAAAATCTAGTTAAACCGTTTAAATTTGGCAGGTAGTTCAGACAAGAGGCTCAAATTTTCCAGGACATCCATCAAACCCCACAACTTGGTTACCAGTCTCAGTCCTGTCCTTGACAGTCCTCAGCAGATTCTTTTGACGGTCTACCGTTATGTCCAAGTCCACCTCCCTGAGAGCAATCAGCCTTGAAGTTGCTCAGGCTCTTTGCATCCAAATGACCACTTCTTCCTCAATCAGCTCTCTGCTTTCCCGCAGGTAGCCCTGCCTGAGTGCAACTCCTTTCCTTGCTTGGTCTGCAAAGATATCACATCTTCTTCATCAACTCTTCCTGGAGCATCTGCCATGGCACAGGCACATGAAGGCATTCAAGGTCTTAGTTCCCGCTCACCATGGAGCTGTAGTCCACACAGTCCCATTCACGGAGCAGAAATGAAAGCGGCAAAGGCAGAAGACCCTGGCACCAGTGTGGTCATGGGGAAGGCAGTTTGACCAGGGGTTTGTTTCCTAGTGGGAAGCTGCAAGAAGCGAGGCATGCTGCATGCTCCTTCGTTGCTTTTCTCACCTGTGATATTCCTCCCTTACCCCTGCTCTTTTTTGTCCATCACTGCGGCTTCCTGCAGGCCTGGAAGAGACCCAAGCTAAAGACAGAAGGGATACGGTGGAAACCCCTCTGAACGCCTTGGGTAGAGTAATGCACCCAGTTCACGGTAACTTCTCCTCAGTGTCGTACTGCCACCAGCCAGCAACAGGCACCCAAGCACCAGAGCCCCCCTCCTTGCCTCCCCCCGGGCCCGGCCCGAGGCTGCAGTCTGCGGCGGCGTTGCCCAGCAGGCCCGGGCCAGCGCTGCTCCGGCTGTCGCGCCGCCACCCTGGTCTCCGTGAGGAGCCCAGGAGGGGTCGGGACCCCGCCGCGGGGGCGCTGACCGCGGGCAGGCCGCGAGGCCACTCGGGCAGGGCGGCCGGGGCAGCGAGCAGCGCCCGGGCCTGCCGCCTGCCGCTCGGGCGGCCGCGGCAGGGCGAGACCCGGGCCAGCTCGCCCCGAGCCCGCACCCCAGGCGGGGGGCGGCTCGCCCCGCCCCGCCGCCCCCGGCCCGGCCGCCGCCTCGGGCCAGGCCGGGCCCCTCACCGCCCAGCCGCCCCTCCCCTTGCCGGGGGCGGGGCCCAGGCGGCCGCGGGGGCGGGGCGAGCCGCGGGGGGGGCGGGGCGCGGCGCCACGCGCCCGCGTGACGACGGCGGCGGGGGCGGGGCCGGAAGCACGTGGCCGGGGGGGCGGGGCGCGGGCGCCGCCACTTCCTGCTCGGCGTGTCCCGGTGCGGCCGGCAGTGAGTACGCGAGCGGCGCCGGCACCGCCCGCCCGACCCCCGCCCCGCGGCGCCTCGGCAGCCGCCCCCCCCCCCCCCCCTCCCCCCGCGCCGGCCCCGCCGCCCGTCCCGCCTCGCGCAGCCCTGCCCGGCCTCCCCGCGCGGCGCGCGGCCCCCGGCCGCTGCCCCCCCCGGCCCGGCCCCTGGCGGGCCCGCGCTCCTCACCGGCAGGGCCGCCTGCCGGCTCCTCGCCCCGGCGGGCACCGCTCCCTGCCGGCCCGGCCCGGCCCCCGGCTCTCCCGCCGCGGGGCGGCCGGGCGCGCTGCTGCCCGAGCGCCTGCACCCCGGCCGGCGCCCGCCGAGCCCCTCCGCCTCCCCGTGAAGGCCGCTCTGCTTCATCCCCGCGCTGCGGAGCCGCGCCTGGCCCCGCTGCCGCCGCCGTGCCCGTGGCAGTCTCTGCCTGGATGCCCGTCCCGCTGCCGGTGCGGCCTGCCCCGGCGGCCCGGCCCGACTCCTCTCGGGCCGGTGTGACCGCGTCCTGCGGCGGTTCCCGAGCACGGAGCGTAGTGTCTGTGCCTGTTCGCCTGCCCCGCGGTTACCGTCGGGGCGGCGTGAGGGGGTGGCTGGGCTCTGCCCGCTGCGCTAGCGCGGGCTCTAACGGTGCCAAGCACCTTAAATTAAAAAACCTCCTTGCCATTAAACACGTGCGAGTCACCGTATTCGTGTCCGTGTTTGTCTCTGGCTGCAGCGCGTCCCGGTGCTTAAACGAGCCCACCTCCGATCGCGAGTGGCTTCGGGCTCGGTCGCGGTGCTGTGTGAGGGGCTCTGCAGCGAGGGCTGGCCTGGAGAGGAGGGGGTTCGCTGCCGTTAAGGTCTCGCTTAGACGTGGCCTGGAGTGGTACCCCGTATGGCACGACCGTCAGCGGTGTGCGTGTGAATTGACTCCTTGTTTTCTCCCGTTTGCCGCTCCAGATACTCAGTATCTGTATTTCTTTCACGCTGGCATAGCTGTGTTCAGGTCACCACACCAAATTCAGTCTTGATTTAAGGAAAAGCAAATCTATTAATTTGACGATGTTTGCACAGTTACTGTTAAACACGGTTCTGAAAGTTGCTAGAGGGAAAAATATTCCAAAAGACTTGACGTAAACTTCGAATGTTTTGTTATTTTCCAGGGTTTGGGTGTGGAAGATACATTCCTGTGATGTCCTGAAGGTATAGCTTGTCACTAGAAAAACATTTACCTCTTCTCCAAAGCTTTTCTTTCCTCCTTCACACTTATTCGCACTGTATTTAAAGAAAGTACAGAAAAGAAACATTTTCTCAAACACACACCAAATCAACAGAAGAACGAGGTTTACATCTCAGCATTGAGCAACACAAGTTATCCTTTGAAGAAACGAGTGACAAAGTTTAGCCAAAAATAACTAATAGCAAATGTCACCATTAGATCAGCTTTATGGTGCTGTCCACCTTTTCTTTGGCTACTTGAAACTGAGAGGATAGGTACAGTACGTACTTCTCAGGGTTTGCTTCGTGAAAACCAAGGGGGCGGCTGCCCTGGACATGACATTTTTCCATGTGTCACTATAAGGATATTTCTGCTCTCGATTGAGCACGTCGGTGTGGGGAGCTGCTCTAATTGTCTAACGGCTGCACATCTCACCTTGGGTGCCAAACGAAAATACTGTTTCTTTCTCATCTGCTTTGAGTGCAGCTTGGTTATCCCCATAAGCCAAAGTAAGATCTATGTTACGTTTGGTGCAGAAACACAATGCAGGTAAAGAAAAAAACTGTCTCCTGACATTGAACTCTGATAATAACAACCATATATTGTTGGGGTTTTTTTTAAAAATCCATTCAGATTTGACACTTGCATTCCTTTGTAGGGTAGCAAGAAGAACAAAGATGTGATTTTCATTTTGGTGCTGCACTTCGTAACAATGGTTTTGATTGCTTATCTCTCCCAAAAAAGAGGTATGCAACTTCTGATGAAGGGTACAAAAGCAGTTACAGCAGCTGAAATGAAAGATTTCATTAAAACTGCATTTGAACATTTAAGTTCTGTATCAATTTCGTGTTGGTTGTACCTGTGCAGTATCTTAACAGTCTGAAGTACTAGGCAGTCTGTGTATCACAAATATGAGTAAATAGAAAACTGAGAAAAGGTCTAGTCTGCACACAGCTATAAAATCTGTCGATGTCTCCTACCATTCGGATGTCTGAACCTCTGTTCTGGTAGATGCTTGTGGTTTTGGGAAGTTGTTGGTCATTTCCTCTTTTCCATTTTATTGTTGTTCTTATCTGTAACAGAGAGTCTAATGATAGGGTTATGTTTTGTCTTTACCTCCTGAGACAGCAAAGAATACATTTGTTGCTGTATTTTCAATGCAGCCTTTGCCATAAAGTGTTAGATTTGACATTACTGCAAAGATCAAGCAGAGAGCAAGAACAATGAAATACCTGGAATTCACTGATGATTTGTGGTGGGAATAGTACACTTGCCTGAAAAGTCATATTTGCAAAGGATGAAAAAGTAATCTTTTTTGCAATTCATTTTTTGTTTGTTTGAGAGTTTTTTCTTTTAAGAAGTCTCAATATTTGAGGCTAAGCAGAATGCATATTTTGAATGGCAAGAGGAAGAGAGAAAATGGTTACTGTGTGAGCTCTGAAAGACTTTAGGAGTTGAAAAAGTAAGAGCAGCAGAAGTAATGAAGTTAAGCAGAGGGAAGGAGGAGTTGGTAGGGAGAAACAAGGTATGTGAAGCAGGAATGGCATAGGAAGGACATCTTACTGACCCTTATGCAAAGCCCCTTCTGCATGTATGTTATATCTGAGTGTCTCAAACTGCTTTGAAATTTTGGCTGAGGAAGTAGCTGCCTGCACACAACTTGAAAATTGCTGTGGGTGTTCTGATTAACTTGTTTGTGCTCTTTCTCCCTGCCTGCAAGTCGCCGTCAGCACCTCCCTTCTGACTGCGCTGTGCTGCAGCCAACTTTTGTTACTTTATCAAGTGGGGGATGCTGGGTTTTTTAATGGACTAGATGAAAAGTGCTGGCAAGCAGTCTTTGCAAATGATATGGGAAAAAGAACTCCTGCCATTTCTAACTACAGCCATCTGGAGTTTTGTTCAGAAATGGTTAAAAGAAATTCAGATAGCTGTGATTTTTTAAATTTTTTAATAAAATCATTAGCCCTTTACCTGAACTGTTCTTACTCAGGGCCTACCAGAGAGGCAGTCAGGCACTTTTGAGGAAAGTTGTGCTCTGGGTTTAGGTAGGAGTGGGATTCCTCTTGATGAAGGGATGGGGTTTTCCCGTGGCCTAGGGTTTGAAGTTTGGATTTTTTTTTAACAGTAAGGCAGGCCAGTTCCAAAGTATGATGCATAAGTGTGTTGTGCTCTCTGCAGCCTATATTACCTATCAAATCAGCTACTCTGTGCAGGACTATTATTTTTAATGTGGTTTTCACACTTAGACGTGAGGGATGTCTTTGTCATAGTCTAGCTGGTAGCAAAAAAGATGATTGCCCATAGTCTAAACCTTTCACTGGTGAAAGGAAATCTAAATTACTGAAGACTGGCAGTCAGATATGTCTTTCTCTATTTGAGTATCAGTATGAATACAGTAAGACACTGCTTCACTTTGACAGTCTGAGAAACAGCACAACTTTGTCTGTTGAGCTCCCCCTTCCTAAGAGGCAGTGTTTCTGTCTGCTTTGATGCCAAACACCTCAAACAGGTGTTTCTCACTCTGTGATTAAGAGGTGGGGCATAGCTATTGCCTGAGTTAGAGGATGGCGAACAGTGGAACTAGATACCTTCAGACTGCGTTGTGATGCTGATGTTTGATGTTTCTCATTTCTCAGTGGCCTGCCATACATGCTGAGCAAGAGGAAGAGCCCTTCGTCATTCCAGTTGTGCGTGGACCTGAGAGGAGGAGGAGGAGCCATTGTTTGACCTGAGCTTCTGGGCAGGAAAGTTCAAAGTAAGTGTAGTGTAGTGCTGCCTCTTCTTACTGTTGTCTTCGTTACGAAGCATCCGTGAGTCAGCTCCTTGGGCGCTCTTAGACACTCGTGATCCGGCACTCTTGTTTAGCTGCATGTTTTCAGCAATGGTCATGTACTTATTTTGTGTAACTTTTTCCAGCGGATGACAGAATGGGAAATAAAGTGTGCTTGAATTAAGTTGGCTTTTCGAGTATCACTAAAATTGCGGCATGCTTCAGGGCGATTCTTCGATTTCCTACGTAACTGAAGGTCTCTTTTCTCATGTCCCGTAACCACAGATTAATACTGTAAATGTGCTTGATTGGAGCCAGCTCTGCTTTTATTCTCACCCCATGGATGAGAACAGGCTAAGACCTGTTTGAAAGGGTGACCCCACGTAAAGTTGAGAGAAATGTTTAAGTATGGGTGCTTCAATTGGTCTGTCAGGTGCTTTTCTGTCTCATGTTTTTTACTACCTATAACTGTTCAGGTGACCAGCGCTTTAGTTTTCCCTCCTACCTATGGCATACAAACCTAAACACTGGTATAAAATAGGTTTATTGTGTCTGTTACCACCAAGTTCTGATTGCATTCTTTCGTACTTTATTTGGCATAATAAATATTTACCTAGGAACCCGGATGAGAGAGGCAGAGTCTAGAAGATACAGATATATCCACATTATCCTCAGGTTATTGCTGCATGCATTGTGCTGCTAAGCAGAGTTCTGTGTTGGCAGGTGTAAAAGTTTCCAGGAGGTTATAGTCATCTTGTGGATAGGAGAGCTTTTGAAACAGATTCTATAACCTCCACTTCTTAAGTTTTAGGACTGTATTTGTAGGTTAGAAACCAACTTGAGTGCATTAGGAGATAGCAGAGCTGAGCACGTGCGTGGATGAGTAGGGTTCTGACGGTCTTTGGATGCGATCTCAGCTGCCGATGACCGAAGTGACTTCTTTAGCTGTGCAGGTGAGATTGAATGATGTATGCTGATCTACTGGAAGCCTAAACAGAAAAGGGTACAGTGTATGGACTGTCAGTAAGCATTCTATTTTCCTGCTTGTGTGCTCATGTTTTATGTGGTTTTGCTTTGTTTATTTTTGTGGGAAAAGTGTTTTCCTCTTTAGTTTGACTTCTGGTATAACAGGAATACAAATGAGGTAAAATCTGTCATGATCAGGGAAGGACTCTTGCAGAGTGTGCACAGAAAGCTGTCATAATAAGAGACTTCGGGTTTTTTAAATACCATAATTGCACAAATTATTTATGTACAAAGCTCCTGAATCTAAATTTTTGTACTTGTGTATCAGTATGTGAATTTAAACAATACCATGCAACTTCCTTCCAAAACTAAAAAACTGAACTCCATCTGACAGTTTTCATGTCTAAAAGAGCTTGTTGGCTTCCCTAGGAGTAACTGTAACACAGAAACAAAGATAGACTTTTCAGGGAAAGTATTCCCTTTCCTCTCCTCCATGCATGATGTGGTCATGTAAATGAAATAATGTATCCCGTGAATTAAGCAAAGTAACTTCAGAATGCCTCTGGATTTCCTGCCTTGGTAGGGAGTAGGTAGTGAACTCTAGGGACACTCGCCATTGGGTTGGGATCACAGGGTAGTTGAGGTTGGAAGGAACCTCTGGCAATTGTCTCATCCAACCCCTTGACTCAAAGCAGGCTGACCTAGAGCAGTTTGCTCAGGGCCATGTCCATCTGGGTTTTGAACATCTTCAAGGATGGAGGCTCCACAGCCTTTCTGGGCAACAGAGTAAAAAAAGGGGTTTTCTTATATTTAAGTGGAATTTCCTGTATTTTATTTTTTGTGTCTGCTGCCTCTTGTCATGTTGCTGGACACCGCTTGGAAGAGCCTGGCTCTGTCTTATTTACTCCCCCCTCCATCAGGTATTTATGTACATTGATAAGTTCCCCCTGAGCCTCCTCTTCTTGAGGATGAACAGTCCCAGCTGTCTCAGCCTTGCCTCATATGACTGATGCTCCGATACCTTAATCATTTTAGTGGCCCTTCGCGGCACTCACTCCAGTATGTCCATCTTTTCTAGTACTGGAGAGCCCAGAGCTGTACAGCACTCCAGATGTGGTCCCATGAGCGCTGACTAGAGTGGAAGGATAACCTCCCTCACCCTGCTGGTGGTGTTTTACAGGAGCCCAGGATGTTTTTTTGTCCCAAAAATGTATTGGCTTATGGTTAACTTGTCCCATCCCCAGGTCCTTTTTTGCAAACCTGCTTTCCAGGCAGTGGCCCCCCCCCCCGTCTCCTTCCCAGGTGCAGGACTTGGCATTTGCCTTTGTTGACCTTCATGAGGATCCTCTCTGCCCACTTCTCCAGCCCATTGAGGTGCCTCTGAATGGCAGCACAACCATCTGGTGTATTAACCACTTCTGATTTTGCATGATCTGCAAACTTGCTGAGGGTGCACTTTGTCCCATCAGCCAGCTCTTATAGCGTATTTGTTTAAAAAGCAGTATCGCTGAGTACATGAGGAGGGAAATTGGGGCTTTAGTCCTAGATCCACCAAAAAGGCCATTAAAGGTTGCAGATAATCATTGCTTAACTGGTAGCAGCACAGAGTTGCCATAGCTAATGCTGAGCTGGGCAGACACTGTTTGCAGGTATATCTTCCTCAGGTCTAAGAGCTTTGTAGTTGCATTTTCATGGCATTCTAACTCAGTTTGTACATCCTGATGGGACAGTGTGACATGCTAGTTTGTATGAAGGCTGCAGATCTGTATACTACCTTTACTATTCATTTTTTATGCTACCTTCAGACCTGAGCTTGTGCAGAGCGCATCTGGGTGCTTCTTTATCATAGCCCTGGCGCTTCTTGTCATAGGGTTAAATTCTGAAGTGCCTGTTCAGATGACTCTGCAGCCCAGATGTAGATAGGCTCCAAGTTACTTCTGTCAAATATTGCTGAATGTTCCTTCCCTGCTCTTTCAGGTATGTATATAAGATGTTACTTAGTAAAACAAGTTGCAAAGTACCCAGAATTAATACTAGTTGCAGAACAATCAAAACTCGGATTCAGACACTCATCTGGCTCGCAATCCATGCAGGTACCCTGGTTTTGAGCCTGGGATGGAGAGGAGCTGTGGAAGCTGAGAGCACATTAAGTGCGACTTTCAGAAGCCAAAGTAGTTGAGGTTAAAGTAGTAGTTAAGACTAAAGCAGATGCACCTTTAAGTAGCTTTTGCTATTATGGATTTGAGCATTGATTGTTGTAGCTGTTAAGTCTGCTCAGTTTTATCTTCTGTACGCAGAGCTGTATGACTAACCTTAGCAATTTCAGAAAGACCAAAGGTATAATTTGAAAGATGGGTTTGGGCATACATTCATGACCATTCTGATACAACCTTTTGGTTTTTAGTAGATACAGACTATTCGCTTTCCAGAATGTTTGTTGGCTATGAAGACGCCGAGGATACTGAAGTGTATGAAGATGAACTTTATCACGAGGAGTCATCCAGTGAGCAGAGTATTGATAGTGAGGTGGAATTTCATCTCTACAGCCAGATCCACTATTCCCAAAATCTTGGAGAAATCAGCACGCTGGAAATGGATGAAGAAGCTGATGTTGCAGGAGTCGCAGGTCATAGTTCAGTTCTAACTGAGAAACGGTATGAAGACAAGAAAATCACTGAATTCATTGATCATGGTGCTCAGCTTTCAGATGACCCTGAGATCATCATCTTGTCTGATACGCCAGATGAAGACAGTGTTTACAAAAGCAAAGTAAAGAAGTCAACAAGCTTTTCAGCTCAAGGTAAAATACATATCCAGCCAGGATCTTCCACACCAAATCATGCCGAAGCTGCTGGATGTCATACCCTGTATCCTGCTGGATCAGGCACAGACATTTCAAGGCAAAGGAAAAGCACTACTGGGAACCTTAACCCAGTTAGTTCTGCTGGAGCTCATGCCATCCAAGACGTGTTGGTAATAGATGATAGCTCGGAGGAGGACAGCTTGATATCTGAAAGCGATAACGTCGAGAGTTGGATGCTTTTGGGAGCCGGTGCGGATGACAGAGATGAAGATATAATGTTGAACCTTGAAGGCTGTGCAACTCCTGTCAGCGAAGGTTAGTGCTTTTTTTAATCACTTGTTTATTCTTCTGTACGTGGGAGGATTTGTCTGCAACAATACTGATGTCAGTGTTTGAAAAGAAAGTTAAACAGAAAGCAAATTGGAGTGCGTAATGATGAGTGCAAACTATGATGAAGGAAGTTAGCCATTTATTTATACCACTTCAATACCATTATTTCAGTAGTGTCATATATGGAAAGACAGCATTTTTGCTGGTAGAAATTTAGAAGTAATACCAGAGTGATTCATGTTGTGAACTTTCCAACTTTACTGTATATTTTGTATTCCTAAGAACATACAAGAAGTTGCGGGGGGGCAGGGGGAAGGGAGTTGAAATAAAGAGGGAATACAACGGTTTCTTATTGTAAACAAAGTAAGTAGAAAAAAAATCAGTTTGAGGACTAAAGACATAAAGAAAATCAGAGGTAGGAACTGCATAACAATAAACAGTTCGCTGCAAAGTGCTGCAGGGTAGGAAAGTAATCAGTGCTGATAACCCAGGGAGCAGTGTCATTCCTCTTTTCGTGTGATGAGATTTCTGCCCTCCTGCCCCTGTCTGCCTTGCCTCATTGCCCCTCAGTAGTGCAGACACCAGTGCTTGTTAAGGCTTTGCTGTATGCTAGACCAGAGAAGTTACAACTTGGGAAAGGGATGAACTGTAACAGGAGAGGGCAAGGAACGGAGGGGAGACCTTCTGAGCTGGTTCCCCTTCCAGAAGCAGATTCTGTAACCACTCCTTCAGGAGTCTGGCAGTTTGGGCTGTTGATCTAAAATTTACTGTAACTTCTTGTATGGATTCTGCACTGAATAATTCAGAGAGATTCCCAACCACTAAGACTAACATCTAATATTTTGGTATTTTGCAAAATATTCTTCCGCATTACTGTGCAGAAAGTTAAGTCAATGTGATGGCTAGCGCGACAGATTTTAGATATGTGTTTGTAATAATCATACTATGTAATACATACCTTGTCACCAGCAACTAAAAACTCTGTTAGATGATCAGCCATGCTTTTTTCTTGCCCACCGGTTTCCTGAAGCACAAAGATCATTTCCAGAAACAGCGTCCCCTGCCAGTCTGAGAGAAAGCACTACCTGAAGAAAGGCTGCTTCGGTGGCAAGGCTAGCCAGATCAGCTGCAGCACTGGGGACCTTTGCAAGACTTTTTTTTTTTCTTTTTTTTTTTTTTTCATTAAAAAGAAAAGTATACCATAAATTTTACTTGGTGCACATGTAAATGAGGTGGTTTTGGGTGCAGGGAAATGAAATGTTCTGCAGCACTGATCTGCAGGCTGATACTAGTAAAGTTTTTCCTCAGGATGTCTGTGTAAACAGTGCTGCTGTTCACATGCTGCTACTAAGCTGTTTGAGAGGGGAAAGCTGAGAAATTGTCTTTGCCTTCTTTTCTGGTAAAACACCTGTTTCTTGCCCATAAATGTTCAATAACTTTTTGCTTAGAGTTGTTCTTGTGTATGTTTTTGCATAGCTATCCGTAGTCTGTGGCTAAACAGACCGTAGTGTTTACTCGATCTCAGATGGTCGATTAAAGACGCCAGTGTGCTTGCCCAAGCCTCAGAGATTTAAGAAATGCTTCCCCTATTCCCAGCGCAATGCCAGAAGAGTGGCAGAGCATTCGATTGCCATGCCAGAAACCCAGACAGCCACATTATATTTGGAATTTATGTATTTTTTCTCCCCATAAATATTTTAAAATGCAGTTTCCAAGAATTAGCTTGAAGTTGCTAAATTTCATTAATACCTTTCTTTTTGTATTTTCATATTCTGTCCTTTTCTTTGAAATTAGAGCTAATTAGCTTGTCTTTTTCTTAAATTACTTTGCCTGTTGGGGAGCAAGTGTTTGGTGCCATGTGGTGACTGCTGTAACAGCAAAGCAGTTTGTGCATAGCACAGTTAATACATTTTCTGGGTAGTGTCTATTTTTCTCGTAACTGCTGGGCAGGCAAATGACTTGGAGGTAGGTTTCTTTCGTTCGGTCTACTCTGTGTATCTCCTTGGATTTATGTACCAAAATTGCTGATGGTAGCGCTAAAGATTACCCCAAAAAAAAGAAGATAGAAAAATGTTTAAACAGTGCTTGAGACTTTAAGCATATGTCAAAATTACATTATACACATTTTGGGAAACATTCTGTAATTAATTTATCAGTGTGATTATGCTTACTAAGTGTAATGTGAAAATGAAAATTCATGTCTTAATTCTTTGTGCTCTTCTAAGGAAGGTGTGCCAGTGCTAACTGAGAGAGGCTTTTAAAAATCAATGCAGGAGGTTAATATCAGGAGACAGTTTTGCTAACTTATGGTGGCAAATGTAGTAATGTTTCTTATTCATATATATATTTATAGATGTTGACAAAAGCCAGCAACATTCAAAGCAGGTAATGGGAGCGGAATTTTCCTGTGCTGTATAAACTTGTCATACTGTTCAGACCTAAAATTGTTTAATTTCATGTAGGCGATGTAAACATTTTTTGAGATGCTCGAATGGGAAGTCAAAGACAGTCACACAAGAGGCTCATAAATATAACTGTCTTCTCCTCTGATTTTTATTCTCAAAGCTATGTCAGAACGTCCTCAAAACCCCTTCTTGCACCTTGCCTCACATCAGTAGTGGTTTTGCCAACAGCAGCCTCGTGCCTGGAGCTGTGGGACGTACAGAACACGCACGGGGCACATGCAGCCGTTTGGGAGCAGGTGCTAGTTGTACACGCACATCTCTTCATTTTAGCTGTTCCCTTTCTACGTATGTGTGACTTTGCAGAAGGCCTTAACCTTTGCGCGTTTCTTCCAACTATGAACAAGTTAATGATGATCCATTTGAATCTGCTGTACGCAATGGGCAGAGCAGAGGCCCATGCCCTGGTGCTGGCCCCGACGCAGGCACGCACCTGAGGTGGAGAGGGTACCGCAGGGCTGGGCTCCGGTCAAACCCCTGGTTCTCAACCATGTCCCACATTCCAGTGAATGTTATTCAGGTAGCTCCAGTACACAAAAGTTTTGGTTCAGCTGCTCTATTTCTAATATGTATGGTGATGGGGATGCAAAGACACAGGCTTAAAATAAACTGGTGTTGTATGTATGTGTGTATGTAATGAAAAGCCAAAACAGCATCAAAATAGTTTTAGGGAACAAAAGCCATAAATCTTCCTAATGTAAAGTAACCATAATTGGTATATTGAGCTTACACAGCATTGTACCTCCAGTTCTATAGACTATAAAGGACTCCTTTGCTGAAACATAAACATAAAAATTCTAAATCCGAAGGACAAAATGCATTTAAAAAATGTGTGTTGGCAAATTATCTTCTCAAAGATATTCTCTGCTAATTCATTTAAATTATTCTGAGACACGCACAGTTCTGTTTTCAGGGTTTCTAAAGAACGAGATCGAGTACTTAGGTGACTACACTATGTAAATTACTATTTTAGGGCTTGCAATATCAGTAAGGATGGTCATAGAGTGTAGAGACTGGTGAAGCCTTGCTTTTTCCCTTCTACTCCGAAACTGCCTGTGACTGTGTAAATGGGATAGACCTCCCATGGCAGTGTCGCGGTGTGTCTAGTGTCCAGTTTGCTTCACATTAAAAAGGGAACTGAAACATGAACAATTCTCTCACTATGAGACTAGCCGGTTGTGTCAGTCATTTGATGAGTCTGTTTCCATGTCTGACTCCCTGAAATAGAGATGCGGAGGTTCCACTGGAGTCAGAAGTAACTCCTCAAGGAAAGGAATTAGGCATATCTCCTTATTCTGTTAACTCCTCTACATCTTGCCTGCCCTGCTTTTGTCTAATGGCCTTATTATTTTTAATATTCTCGATAAATAAATAACGCTTTCTTGATGTCTCCAGTGCAGAGAGGCTTATCCCCATGCAGCCTTCTAGTTTCAGTCACCACTGTCTGCTGTGACAGAAAGAGATGTCCCTTTGACTTGAGAAATGAGCTCTGGTTCCTGATGGTAAATCAAGATTCACCTGTACCCTTCTGTCTTCAGTTGACATCTTGAAAGTTATGGCTGGTCCACAAACACTGCTGTTGAGTACACAGCTGAAAACTTTTCCTCTCTTTCTGCCCTTGTTCCACATGGCTTTAGATGCCTTTCACTTTTTATTTTTGCTTGTCTAATACCATGTTAAGGAAAACCATGTTTGTCCCCATATCTCTGTAAAATACAACTTTTCATCATGTGTCTGCTGGTTTCTCAGCAAATACAGCTGATTGGCAACCTTTCATTATTTGGGATATGAAGATGGGCGCTGGCTTTCTTGTTTCACACAGAGGAATATCGGGGAAAGCACTTACTGTGTCCGTAGTGACTTTGGCCCTCCTTACTCTGACTTTGTTTTTCTGTGGTGCGATTGTGCATAGCTTGGAAGCGAAGCAGGCACTTGAATTACAGACGGTCAATCAAGCTGAAAGACAGTGACCACGTACCTGTGTGTGTTACTTGCCCCCACCTGGTCATCTGCCGGTTTCCTTGCATGGCATTTGGAAAAGTGCGCGGTGCTGCTGCTGCTTGTTACTTTGCAAAAAGGGTCCTACCCGCTTCATGTGGCATTTAAAAAATCAGTAATTCAGCAAATCTAGGTCTTTGGTATGATTTACCTGATTTTTTAAACATTTAGAGTCCAGAAGAAAGTGTGCAAAGAGAATCATTACAAACTGTACCGTGTACTGAATACATTCAATTCATTTTTAGTGTCGGAGGGTTTCCAGGTCTTTGAAGGAGGGTTCTCCCTTCCCACCCCTCTCCTCCACTTTGCAATAAGAGTATACATAATAAGAACGTTAATATCCTGTAGTTGGAAGTCTTTCATCCATTCCTTCATTAAAAGCTTCCTTTTAACATATTTCCTCTCCCATGTATAGCTGCAATCCTAATCTCTGCATTTTTTTTCCTCATGGCTTTTGGAAAGACGGCTTTCAAAGCTGCAGCATTGATGTCCGGCCACTAAGGGGTACAAAAAACAATTTATCTTCTCCCTGTTTCATCCTTTGCCCACCCAGTACCTTCCTCGGAGACAACGGGCTAATGTGATCACACTCTGAGCTTGGCAGGTTTGTGGAGTGTGGTACGCATGGTTGTTTTTGAATCCAAAGTTTTTATAAAACAGCACATACATACGCTGCTGGGTTCCCAGACAGGGAATGTTGTTTTCTTCTCTGCTCTGACTTTTTTCTAATTAACACAGTAGCGAGGCTTTTACAAGAGCATCGCTAGAGATACTACTTCTGGCACGACAAGTTGCTCTTAAAAGTAACAGCCACTGGATACCAGTCTGCCCTACTCAAGAGCATTATGTTCAAATGCCCTTCGTGGTCATTGCTCCGCAGCCTGCAAGCCTCGTCAGAAGCCCCGGTGCAGCTCTGGCTGCATTTTCATGACATTTGCAGACAGCGGCATGGCGTGCGATAGTTTGAGCGATTCCCATGTGTGCTGCTCAGTGCAGCTGCTGCTCGGGGGGTCCCAGGGGGTCCTTCCCTCCACCAGCAGCAGTCCTCTGGACCAGGGACCGGCTCAGCTTCTGTTCGGGTGCTGTGCCTGTTTAGCTGGAGCTCACTCCAGCCCTGGAGCGCAAAGAGGCTCTGTACCAAGGATGACACCGTGCTTTTATTTAAGCATCTTGCTCCACGACTGTGTAGAAGCAGTACTTGGTGTAGCTTTGGCTCTGGTGGTAGCCTCAGACAAACGAAGAGCAGAAGACTCGGAGCAGAAAGCACAAAACTCAGCTGAGGCTTATGGGCTGTTATGAGATATTGTTAAATCTATTTATCACATGACCTTCTAGTTGTCTGAATAGATGAAGTAATTTTTGTGTTTCCCAACAGACTGACTTCTGGAATTTGGTAAAATATGAGTATTTTTAATCTTCTCTGTTGAAAGTAGCTATGAAAGGAAGCCAGCGTCCAAGGAGCAAATCATTTCACTTGAGGCATGGGGTTTTATGTCCACTTTTGCTCTTACTGTCCTGTAAAACTGCCCTGTACAAAAAGAAATAGTGAACCTAAAATAAAGTGCAAGCTAGTATTTCCAAACCAGTTTTTTCAGCTTTCCATTTTGGCATCCGTTTCCATCTTGTTTTCCAGGTTTAGAGGTCTTGCTACACACTGATTTTTATCCTTAGTAACCAAGTCTTTAATTTAGTCAAAGAAACCATAATAAAAATACATCTGTAAAATGAAAAAAAAAAAAGGGATTTGAACATTTAGTAAATGAAACCATAAAAAAATACATGCATAAAATGAAAAAAAGGAATTTGAAAGCATTTTATTTTTGCGTCTTCCCTAAAAAATAATGTAGGAAGGAGTTTTCTATTCAGCAGCAGTAACTACAGCTTATGGAGTCAAAATAGAAATAGCAGTCTCTGATAAATTTAGCTTATTGTTTTATTCTGTCAGCCATGCTGAAAAAGGAAATATGCTTTGTTAACTATAAGTGTTTTAAATGGCTTCTTCTAGATGTATGACTTAATTTTCTCTTAACTCTGCGTGGTACTACAGAAACTATTCAAAAATCTGACCACACCTGTATTTTTTTTTCTCTCTGTGCTGTTATTCAAATCCCTCAGTGTATTTTTAAATGGTGAAAAGGTGTAAGCTTATTTCTAAAATGACAAAAAAGTTGTGCTTTTCTTCTTCAATTTACCTTTTCCCTTGACAGCTAATTTTGAACACGACCTTTGCAAGATATAGTATGTTTTTGTTCTAGAGTCTTGATATTTGTAGCACCAACTCAATTTTTCTACAAAAATGTCTACAAGAAATTTTTCATTTTGTTAGGCCACAGAAAAACTATTTAAAGAGGCATATTTCCCTGTACTTTTTGGATGCCTAAGTTGTGGAATTGCTGAATTAAATGTCTGCAAAAGTTGCTTTCAAAAGTAAAAAAGATGTCTTGGTGAAAATTAGTTTAGCAATTAAAATATTTTTTATTCTTAATACCTAATGGTATGTGCTGCATTTCTTAAAAGCAGCAAGACTTACTAGTGTGGTCCACGTACAAATTTCAGCGTCACAACAAAAACCCAAAAAAGCAAGGGTTTATTTCTTGGCAGTTCTGCGTGGCAGCTCACAGCACGCTGCTGCACGCAGATTGCTGCTTCTCCACTCGTTGCTGCCTCTTCCTGAGGCTGGGGAGGCTGCTGGGACGCTGCAGCCCGGTGGCTGTGACCATGTCACGCTGGTGGAGGCTCAGTGTCCCCTTTCAAGGAGCCGCCTCAGCCCCCAGTGAAGCTGTCGTGCCACCTGGAGCACGACATCTCCTCCGGGGAGGCCGAGCACGGGCACTGGGCAGCTGGAGGGGTTGGCTGATGGAAAAGCAGGTGGGAAAGACGTCTCAGTGTTAAATTAACGTTTGTTTGGAAGTAGCCGGTACTGGGAGTGGTGTTCATGTGGGCTGGTAAGCCACACACGTAGGACTGCGCTGTCCGTCGCCTGCTGCGAAGCTCGGGGATGGAGGGGCTCCCCGATGAGGGTGGGAGCCTGTGGTCCTTGGTCCTCCTGCCCAGGCTGTGCCCGTACCCACAGTGGGGCCCTGCCGAGAGCCCGCTGCCGCTGCAGCCCTGCCCGTGGCTCCCAGTCCCATCCCTCCTCCCGAGCAGAGACAGGCGCGCAGGGCTAGGGGCTGCACGGTCCTTCCCCCTCAGAAGGACAAACCAACGGAGTGGTGCCAGGTCACGCCGGCTGCATGTGAGGTGGAGGTTGATGTCACCGAGTTCAATTTTTGTGTTTGTGTATGCATTGCTGAAACCCTTTATCAGCTTGCTTTCCTCAGAACTGCGCCCTGCTGAACGCTTGGGCTTTTCCTGTGATTTGGGGGGTTCTCTTCTTGCTTGTGTTTGCTAGAACCTTAATGTTACTTAAATGTAGTAGGAGTGTTTTTGTGCATGAGTTACTATAGCAGAATCCACCCCGGAGCAGTAATAAGCAGTGGGAATCCACCCACCATTTGGAAGATACAGCACATGCATATGGATATTTTGATTAAAGAAAAAAACTTAATCTTCTTTACCGTGTAATGTGGATACACTCAAATCTCTTGATTATTTAAGAAAAAAAATAATAAAACTAATAAAGTTGCAAATCTGAAGAGATCTAGACTAAGTATACCTGCAACCTGAGCAGGCCCTTTTATCTGTACAGATTTCTCTGCTATTGTGGACCTTAGCTCTAATTTAAATTTCCCATGGCTTTGGATTGCTGACTAGGTTTTCTGCAAGAGTGGCCATGCTTACATGGTCATATATTCTGGGTGACTTTTTCACTTTTTTTCTCTTTTTTTGCTGTTCTGTTGATTGTTACAAGGGGAATTTTTTTTCCACTTCTGTCCTCAGTTTGATCTTTCTTCCTTGTCCCCATTTCTTTGGGTTTCTTACAGGTGGGGAAAAACTCTTATAGTGCAATTGAATTTTTGAACACTGATGGGAAACTGATTTAATCCTTCTGAAGGAGAAGTTCAAGATTTTTAAATAATTAAAAAATGCAATAGAGAATATACTGAAGACGAAAGACTTAAGGGTTTAAAAAGGGAAAAGATAAAGTTTGAGTTGGGCTACAAAAGGGACGTAAATCATGCAGATATGCACGTGGCATAAGCACAGGAAAAAGAGTTTCTATTAATGAATTTTAAAACAGAATAGAAGTCTAGAGAAGGACCGATAGGAGGAATAAAATGGCTTGTTAATGCTTTACTATGTGTTTTCCTGTTTATAGTGGTTTTATGCTTTGAAGCTGTGGGCAAAATTGACATTCAGAGGAATGTAGAAGGATGGCACATACTTCATTTTGTGAGCCCTTAGGCTATAATTGGCAAGTTTCTAGAGGAATTTGGGCCTTTTCGCTGTAGAGAACTGGCTCTGTTTCCTTCTGGTACAGACGGGATTCACTGTGAAGGTTTGAACTGCAAGTGGCTTGAACTGCTGTGTTGTCAAAATAGGCACGCATGCAGCACGTTAGACAGTCTTTTAAGTTTCTTACTGAAGAGCACGGAAAACTTACACTATGATGCCATCATAGTGACCATTAATCTTGTGACAGCTGGTATTCTGTGGCTCTTTTTTAATCTGGAGGAGAGGCGGAAGTAGATCCTCAGACTATTATAATTTCTGTGCATATGCAGGTATATATACACAATATCTATACCACAACCTAACGAGTCCTGGGATGATTATAATGGTTGTCTTTATATTCTGTTAAGGTATATAATTGGTATTTCCACTATTCTTACTGCTAAGTATTGTATGCCTTTCGTGACTGTATTTCACATGTAACGATCCTCCTCCAACAGCCTTTACCAGACAAGAAATGTGGCATCCGCCAGCACGAAGTTGATGCATGTCGCTGCATACCTCACATTGCTCACCAGCCCTGAGCTGCTGTCTGTGTGTTCTAGGCTGGGCGCAGTCCTGCGCTTGCTTCCACTTTGTTAACTGGCTGTATTGTTTCCCCCTTAGTGCTGAGACAGTTTCTAATCTTCACGTGTAAATCGAAGTAACTCCTCAAATCTCCAGAGAAACTCTGGATTAGGGAGGGTTTTCTCACCAGAACCTGTCCAGTTGCCTGATGTTCACAATGCCCTGGCTCTCCCAGGAAGCTCTCCACGCTGGCACACTGCTCCCCTACGCGGTGCCGGTGAGCCGGCAGGAGCCTGTCACCCTCAGAAGGTAGGAGAGGCGAGGGTGATGCCGAGGACCTCGCAGGAGGTTGTATGAGCAGCCCATTGCCCAACTCCTCTGCTGAGGGTTTCTGGTTAACAGCGGCATTTCCCATTAACGTGACAGTTTTTGCAGTTGTGGAATTTAGCTTTAAGCTGTTTCTTTTTATGTGAAAATTTTTAGCACCAGGAGGGTTTTCCATCTGCCAGGTTCAACCTTTACTCACTTTCTATGATGGTGGTTACGTTTGTCTGTTTTTCCTCTAATACTCTTGCGAATGTCTCTGATTTTTACATTGTATGCAACAGTGCCAAGTATCTTGAGTATGTCTTGAGAGATTATGACATCGTTAGAAGTGAGAAAATAAGAAAATAAAAGCTCTGTCTGTTCAGCTGGAGTTCTTGTGGCGGATATGGGGATGTATGGCTTATGTTACAGAGCAGTACAGCCATCGCCCACACACTGTAGAAAATGATATGCATAGAACTGGCTGCCAGATATATTTTGTCACCAGTTTGGTGCTAATTCTGTGAGTTCCTTTGCTGTCTTTGTACAGTGTTGGGTTTGATACCTGGTGGTTGTTTTTCTTCCTTTTGACCACTTTTGACGTGTAGGTAAGGGGAATATACTCACTGACACTGAGGAGGCCTATTGGATATAGCAGATTTTGGTGACAGTCACAAAGCAATTCTTTGCTCAAAGTGGGTAGATTTATCTGCGCTTTGTTGTCGCATCGTGTTGTGCGGGCTGTTGTGGCATGCTCGTCCTTCCTCAGAGTCCTGAAGCACCAGTAACAGCAAGGTCCTGGCCAGGCATCCTCAGCACTTGACAAATCTTCCTCCATCAACTCCTTTAAAACCCCAACAACCAGAGAGTGAGAGGGGCGGGGAGGGGGGGGGGGGAAGGCTGCCAGATGCTTTTTTCGGTCTCTTTTTGAAACTCTCTGTGCACGGTGAAACACCAGAGTTTTCTCTGCCCTTTTAAAGCGGAGGCAGCGAAACACTTGGTGTTTTACAGCCTCTGTGGTGACAGTAATTGCGTTAACGTTATACGTACTTCCCAGTCTAGACACTGCCTGAAGGTAAGCCACTAAGTCGGTAACTGTCTTCTACGTTTAAAACTTTAGCTGCAGAGGTCTGGGGATTTCCCCCTCCCCCCTGAAGCCGTGGGGGGCTCCGGCCACGGCTCTGAAATGTGGCGGCTCGCTCCCTTTGCGCTAACGCCGGTTCGGGACTGCCTATAAGTGCATATAAGAAGGTACATACACACACGTGTAAGCATATGCACATGTATGTATTTGTATGTTTACTTATGGACATATATGTGCAGCTTCAGCTTTTCCATTTGCATTGTGTTCATGTGGGATATCTGGCGTGCAGCTTTACAAAGAAAACGAAAGTGAAAAAAGTTGCCAACTTTGAACAGAGATTTCTCTAATGTTCCAAAATACGTCTCCGAGAGGGGCAGCAGCATTTCCAGTCTTTATTCATTATTGAGATGGCTGAAGTCTGTGTGATAGGCTTCAGTGTGCAATAGCCCCACACAAAACAAAACTATTCCCTGAGGCTTGCTCTTTGGGACATAGAGAGTTTCTGTATCATTTAACTGTACTTCTGATATTTGTAGAACTAAAGCTGAGTGGGCGTGTACTAGAGGGATTTTCTCATCAGATTTTTAATTATTATAATTTTGTTTTGGCATAAAATTTAAGATGGCAAAGAAGAGGATCCGCTTAAGAAATCAGTGTCAGCAATCAGAGCAGAGGGACAATTCAGTTGGCATTTGTAGTATATATATGACTTATGTCGTACACTACTCCATGAGTTGTTCTGTGGGTTTTTGTGAGTTGATGGTAAAGGCAGTTTATTCCCTGTGTTTTTCTGAAATACGTCCGCGCTGACTTTTGGTTTTAATGTAGTAGTGATTTAGTTTGTTTGTACATTTTTCTCTCATTTAATTTTCAGTGTACCCTTCCTTTTAAAAAATCTTTTGGAAATTTACGATTTCTAGATAGCAAAACCAAATATTTAAAATTATCTAGGGCTACACCCTTTTGTCAAAAATGAAGCCTAAAAACCAGGCATGAGGCATTCACTTGTGTTTTTTGTGGGGGGGTTTTTTGTGAGTGCAGCCTTGTGCAGGTGGAGCGACGCCGTTTTACTTGTTGTTTCTCTAAAAACGGAGTGATTTAATTATGGCTCAGAGTCATAGTTCGTTGTGTTGTGTTGTGTTTTGTTTTAAGCAAGGTGCATAAGCATCACAGAGCGTAATGCCGGGGCGAGCAGCTGGTCGCTGGCCCCGCGGGCTCTCGCTCTCCTCCGCCGGCCTCTCCCGGCGGGAGGCTCCCGCGGCCGCTGCCCCCGAGCTGGCCCGGCGGCGGCCCCGCGCAGGGCGGCGGCGGCGGCGGCTCTGAAGGACCCGCGCTCTGCCACTGCCCGCCCGCGCAGGGGCCAGGGGCCGCTGGCGTCCCCGCCAGCCCGTCCCCTCGCGTTCGCCCGTCGCGGCTGGAGGGGGCCGGGGCTGCGCGGCTGCCGGGCCCCCCGCGCCCTCCCGGCCCTCACCGCGGCGCTGCCGGGCCCCCGGCGGCCGCCGCCGCGGCGGGAGCGTCGTTCGTTGATCGATGGGTGCCGGGGGCGCAGCGCCCGGGGGAGAAGGGGTCTGCGCCGGGGCCGGGAGGCGGTGAGCCTGCTCGCAGGACAGGGGGTCAATGTCAGGGATGGTCCCGCCGTCGCTTCAGCCCAGTCGGCCAGAGAGGTGGCTGGAGCGCAAGTCTTCCACTCCTTTCTGTGCCTGATTAGTAACGGGATTAAATGTAAGCCGTTGTGTGCTTAGTACCAATTAGTTTCCCATCGGAGAGGTTCATTATGATTTTTTTCTCTCCTTGTAATATTTTTTCACTGTTTGGCTACATTTGTGGTGGTGTCAAGGGAGATGTTTCTAGGACCCAGCATGCTTTTGTCTCCTGTTTTGCTTTTGCAGTTTCTGGGGTAGAAACAAGGTGGCTAATAGGCCGTTCTGAACCCAAGTATTTGTTATTTACCTTAAAAATTACCTTTTGTTCAAAATGGTCATAAAGTTACCCACTTCAGAAAACAGTGAAATTGCAAAAATCCTCTTTGGGAAGCGTTACTGAATCTCTCTTTCCCTGAGGTCTTAAATGAGAAGTTTGCACGTTAGTTGTACATCTTAGCCTTCATGTTCAAAGTGCAGTATGTTTTTAAATACAGATGGCACTTTTATGATATATGTCAGTGATGTAATTTTTTTATGGCACACACGTGCACTCTCTAAGGGACAAAAGCCAAAAAATACTTTCCCTTGTGTGGACATCCACATTTGAAAATCATTCTCCAGTAGACTCAAATAATTAGAAGGAGCACATGAAAATGTTCCAGGTACATGGTGAGGCAGTGAAACACATTTGCATCAAAATGGAAAAAAGCAGCTGTAACTGCTTTTCAGCCTATGTTGTCTTAGCACTGAAAAGGGAAATAAATGCAGACTGAGAAAGCCCGGCAGCTATCTGCTAACCACCTAACGCTTTGTCACAGGGTGGAAAACAGTTAGCATCCAGCAATAGTCACTTGGACCAGAGACTGTGTTCGTACAGACGGAAAGATAGGACTGCCTTTGGAATTAGAGTGACTTCCTCTATTAATAGGATAGTGGTACTTACACTGGTAACTGTTTTTAAGCCTGCAAGTTACTTACGTCTAATGTATTTAGTTAATTTAAAGCCTAGTCGGTTTGTTTAGTATCCCGCATTCATCATCACAGAGAATGCACCTTCAAAGTCATCCCCCCCTTTTTATTTTTATTTTTTTATTTCAAAGCTTGACTAATCTTGAGTTGCTTTGTGAAGCTAAAAATCTGTAGGACTTTGAAGGAGCAAGCAGGCTCTTTGGGAACTGAATTCTTCCCAAAAGAATTTTTTGTAGTCGTTATTTATAGTGGTGTAAAAGAAGTTGAAAATTTATTGGTTATTAAGGATAACTTCATTTAAACGTTTCCTTCTTTTTAATTTGGCAAATATCTGATTTTATTTTTTTAATCAGTAAAACTGAGACCATTTGTCAGTCGATGTTCTTATGTCGCCATTCCAGTTTGTATCTTACAGGGAGGACATCTGCTCATAAAATACACATAAGTGAAAAAAACCACCAAAAAATCGTTGTCAGTAGTTCAGAAATGGTACAGCTGCAAGAACAACTTTTAATTCTGATGTAGCTCTCTTTTTCTGTAGTTTCTCTGAGAACGTAAGTACACGAAAGAAGCAGGACAGCTTCCCAGCGCAGGTGGATTATAATGTCAGCAGTACCCTTGCCAGACAGCACAGCTGCTCAGATGCCCTACAATCACACAACAAAAACCTAAATGTCCTTACTGTGGAAATTGTAGGTATTCCCACGCAGAACTTCATTGCACACAGCAGTATGAACACAGCACAGGTATCAAAAACTCGGTGCTTTCCCACTGCAAACAGTGGGAAATTTGCTGCAATAGAATTGTGGGGGCTTTTATTTTTACAGTTAACCAACATAAGTAAGCCATTATTTGTAATTCATCTTCTCTTAGATAATTATGTCAGTTTTAACTTTGGGTGTTCCACTTGAAATTAAAAGGAGAAGTAGGAAAGGGTCGCTGACTTCTGGTGTTAGCTATGGTAGCATTAAATGTCACCCTGATTTGAATCTGCTTTCTGCCATCTCCTTCTGATGGGACTGACCACAGCGGGCTCATCAGAAATTTCCAGGATAAATCAGACTGGGAAATAACTGAGATCTAAGTGGCTGTCGTGTTTTAGAGGAAATGGATAGTTGGTTTAATATGTCTAGTTAGTTGTTTTATTTTTAAATGATATACTTACCATCAATGAGGAAAACATGAAAATTACTGTTAATGTCAACTAATTCAAGGATGAAGAGAAGATGAAAAAATGCTCTTCCAGTCTGAATGGGAAATTTAGACAGTCAACAAGTTCTTTTCAGTTTGTTTTCCAAAATTTAACTTTATTATTGTAATTTGAAGTTTATTAATAAAATGCCATATAGGACACAATTCTGTATGGAATGAATGAAAAATCAGAGTCTGTTCAAACAATTCTCATCAAGGAAAAGAAAAAAGGACAGGAGGAGAAAGCAAGAAAAATCAAAATGACATCAAGGAATCAGTATCAGACTCTCTTCACCTGCCCCCACAGTTAAAATTCTAAGTTTTACTTATTGACCACTGTCAGTGTCATTCGGTGAGTGAAAATTAGGACAAGTGATCTGAGCATAAATACTACCATTGCTTAGGGTTGAAAACAGTTGACTAATAACTTGGTTAATCAAATTAGTGTACAGGTGACAGTGCTGAACATCCATATTCAGCTGTGTAGTACAAGCATCCTAACACCATACACACTTCTTGATTCAAAAACCAGGATTTTTCAGCTTTTTGCTCTAAGCAGGGGAATACAGTTTTTTGTGATAAAAATATGGTTAGGCCTCTATTTTCTGGTATACTTTATAAGTAGTGGAACAAGTACAGCAATACAGTACAATGTTTTCACTGCTATTTTATGTGTTACCGCAGTCATTAAAATCACTACTATTGCTCTTCTCTCAGTGATTCATGCAGAATGCACTGTGTCCTAGGCACTGCACATCACAGAGGGGAGAAGAATGGTGCAAGGTAGTCTGGGGTCAGTAAGTATGAAACCATCAGTGATTTAAGAATATGTTTTTAATTCAGAAGTTAAAGTTATTTTCCCCTTGTAAAAGTGAGAGGGGAGTGGTCTGAAAGAGACACCAGGAAAAAGGGGGGAATGGCTCATCTTACAGCCCACCAGAAAGACGTGGTACTTGCTCATTTACATTTTAGCATTGAGTTTTCTGAAGACCTGGGTGGTTTTTTTTCCCCTCTGAACACATACTTAATAGAGCAATTTCTGTAATATTTATACAAAATGTAGTATAAACATAGAGCTTCAAAATAAACTTTCATTGTATCGTTCCAGAAACAATTATGCTACCTATATGCATTTCAACTCCGTACACACAAATTTTATTTAACAAAACTCATCCCTGTGTTTTTATTTACAGCAAAATCCTCACGTTTATGCATGTATAGTATCTCTAATTACGCAAATGTTACATAACACATTTTTGGATAGAGTATCTGTGAAGAGATACATATTAGTTATTTCTGAAATTTAAATGTACAATAGCTTATAACAATACAAAAGCCTGCAAAAAACACAGTTGTGCTAAGTTGTTAATGCCAGAGACTGCTACTAAAATATTAGCACTAGTAAGTTCAGCTGCGTTCTGTCCTGGACCCCAGTACCAATGTCTGAGATGCGCCAGAAAACCAGATGAAATCAATTTGCAAAATAATAAGCTGCTTGCATTTAAATAATCTTCTTAAACCAGCAAAAATGGAGAAATATGACTTCCAATTTTATTTCCTTCTCATTTTCTGAGGCAGAAAGATCAGGTGGGTTTACGTAGGAAATGTTGTTACAGGATGTGTATGGAAATACAGCTACGGTTAGGGGGTGATTCATAGCTGGAATAGCATTTTGGATTTTTTCACCTTTAACACTTGTCTATCGAAAGGTACTCCTTCAAAGCTAGTTTTGACACTGTATGAGAGAGTCATCTTGTAAAAGCTTTACAGAAATCACAGTGTGACTGCATGGCACCTACTAAAGCATAACTTTTAAATTAACATTTGTTATTTCTTCTTCGGTTTAACTCCCCCCCCCCTTTTTTTTTTCAGAGATCGTACGATGATATTTTTAAAACTATAAGTTGAAAGGAAACAGAAAAGATCCTTGTTTGTCTGCAAGTTGTAAAAAACACAGTAATGGTGACGTCTTTAACAGAAGACTCTCCCTTTCCTTTTTTTTTTTTGTAACAAGTAATAAATTAATAATTCACATACATTTTGGCACAAGTTATTTTGGAAGCTGAAAAATGACTGTAATATATCTACTCTATATTGGAGAAATTTAATTTTTCAGTCTTTTTAGTGCAGTAACAAGATTTGCCTTTGGAAAGATGTTTTAGTGTTAACATGTGATATCAGGGTAACTGTTTTCTTCATTTTGATACTACAGTGCTTTATCCTTGTGTTTGAAGATAAATCAACAATCCGAGAGAAGGAAACAATAATAAAAGTTGTTGTTGGGCTCTGTAAGCGGCTTACTTTTTCTTGAAGGCTTCTGTGCCTTGCATTTAACAGTAGCGGGATATACCAAATCCGAATGTTTAAGGCCCAATGTCACTGCCAGACGAGAGATTATAAGGCGGGGGCGTGTTTAAGTGATGGAGAGGAATCTGCTTTAGATACCAAACAAACAAGGGCTGGCTTTCCGGGGCAGTCCTGTACAAGTACGCCCTCGTCCCTTGGACACAAACCCCGTTTACAAGGGGTTTGTAAACGCGCTGTCCTGTTGGGCTGAATTCCTGCCACGGTTCACATTCTCATTTGCAATTTACTGCACACTGACACAAAGTGTTCAGTCCTCTCTTTGACTTCCTTTAAAGCGAGATTACTGTTGCTTTAACGCATTTCAGAAGGGTGGCATTTTAACCAGTTTCTTGGTTGGATTCTTACTGCTTCAATCACTGATCATCATCTTCCCTGCGAAAAGCCAAGGCTGCTTTAAAGAGAACTCAGGGTAACTTTTGTCATGTGTGGCAAGAGGCGCAAAATGGTGATCTAGGTCACGGATCTCCCTTAATGTCTAACTTGCACGCTTCCTTGTATAGTAAATGTAAATGTGTTGGTAATAGGCTTGCTTAGTTCAGTTGCTTTTCATTGATGAAGTATTCTGTGGGCCAGGAAGGACAGGCACGCTGTACTGAATGTTGGCCAAACAGCATCTTTTCTCGGGATGCTCCTCTGCCAGTGTCGGATCCTCTAAGCAGCACACTCTTCAGTTGCCAAAGATCATTGGGTAAATTTTTCTTGAATACCCCTTTCCAACAAATACTTCCTACAGCTGTCCTATTTTAATTATATTTCTCTAAACTTGAGTCTTAGATTGAACTGTCTGATTATAACAAGATGTGCCTCTTTCATTGTGTGCTAGAGCTTGGCCAAATAGAAACAGCAGTACAGGTGTAGGGATTGCTGGCTGGCAGACATAGCAGGACATGATCAGTCTTGCTGCACTGTCCCAAATGTGGAATACTTATTTTTGATCCTAAAAGAGGCAAAACGTTACTGCCAGTTTCTCTAGTGTGCTCTTTTTTCTCTACTTTTTCTGATTTAAAAATTTATTCACTTCTTCCGAGTTCCACCAGCAAGTTACAATATCATCCAATGTACAGAAAGTGGCCTCTAGTCATCTTGCCAAAAGGTCTTCATTTCCATCTTTGAGACTTAAAATTACTATTCTTGGCCTTTTTGCCCTATACCTCTCTGACCCCAGAGTAATCCCCTGACATAATTCCCAATAATGAGAAACTCATCTTTGGAATTACACAGATAACATTTTTGATGGCATATTTGATAGTTTGAAAGATACAGTCAAATTGTTATTTATTTGGAATACCATCAATGTCGTATTTTTAAATTATTCATACATTTTGAAAACTATGATGAGGGCTAGAAAGCAACCAGCTGTATAGTGGCCTTAAAGTGTATGTTAGTTATCACACCAAAAAAAGAAGAAAGGAAAACAACTGGTAAATGCCATTGTGAAGGCATAGGTTGTTTTCTGAGGCTTAGGAAAGAGAATCTTCTGAATTGTGTGAATTTATGAGGTGGTACTGAATGTCTTAATGCTGACACTAGCGCTGCATTTGGTCTTGGTTCTTGATGTTTGCTGAGTGGTGTTTCTGTCTAGCCCGTCATCTTAGTGTTAGTCAGTGCTGGTAACTTCTTTATTACACAGGATCTAAGGAGACCCCCAGCCAACAAAATGCTACTACTGTTGAAATAATTCTGAATTCTGGTCACCTTATCTATAGATTTTTTTGACACCCTCCTTCTGGAGGACTAGGTGGGAGGTGGGAACAGAGCTGTAGGTGGTATTGGGGTAGGAGGCAGAAGCTCAGGCTAGGGTCTTCTGTACGTGGTGGCAGCTGAGTCGGGTTTGCTTTGCTGCTCTGCCTCTTCCAATCCCCCATGCAACAGGCAGTTAAAGTGAGCGAGGATAAAGGTAGAAGAACAGAGGCATTTGCACCAGCACCACGAGCAAGGCTTTTCTTTGTCGTCTTGGGAAAGCCTGTGCTGCCTGGCTGCGATCAGACAGTCTGAAGGCTGGCTGCAGGAGAAATAACCTCAGATGGGAAGTATAAGATCCTGCTGCAGCTCCAAGGTGAGGGTTGTCAGGGAATGGCTAGCATGGCAATCCAGACCAATCCAGAGAGTTTGAAGGTTTTTCACAAGCGGTACCTTTTCTTACCCATCTGAGCATGGGATCGGTGTGTGTGATGATGCTCATCTATTTTGCATTTGGTAAAAGATGAGGTAACCAAACCAGTAGAAAAGCCTGATGGTCACATACTGCAAGATGTTTTGGAAACCAAGTGCCGACCCACTGCCTGTGCAATGTAGCTCAGTCCCTGCAGGATTTACGAGCTCTGGCAGAAGTCTGCTAGACGTGCCAGAATCAAGCTGGCCTCTGGGCTGCTTGTGTCTCTCTACACCATGCTCCCCTGAGCCCTGAGTTTAGGATGGCCACTCTGGCATGGAGCACAAGTGCACAGAAGTGCTTGAGCTCAGCACCAGAGGTGAGTGAGCCCTCCGGCAGCCAGCATGCACCAGAAGCGTCCCAGCGCCTCTACATCAATGAGCGTGTGCTGCCGGGGTTCCCGCGCTTTATGATGGCCCGAAATGGCTGGATTGGCTCGGGTGCTCACATAGTCTTGTGCCCAACCTGAATAAGCCCTGGCAAATCCTGAGCTTTGGCGGCTGGCTGTGTGTACCTGCACTTCTGAAGGGGTTAATTCCTGGCCTAGGGAAGGTGTTCAGTGGTAAGTGGGAGCTAACTCGTGCTTAGGCTCAGGATGCAAAATGGCGTCAAGCCCCGTCTCTGGCAGTTGTCATCTGCACTGCCTCGTTCTGTGTGGGGCTCTCCTCCTGTTGGGCTCGGATGAGGAACGTCTGGCCGCTTCCAGTCAGGGGCCTTCTGCGGGCTTGTGCAGTCAGTCCCACTGTGCGGACAGTCAGTGTCCGTGTGCTGACGGACGTGTTATTCCCCAATCTCCGGGTGATATGAGTGACTATGACTTGCAGTTGAATCTTGAGGATCTTCAGTGTTAGAAAATTTAGTCTGGGGTTTTTTGGTGTTTAGGCTGAATCGCGTATGTGGGTTGCTAATGTGTCATGCTTAAGAACAAAAGTGGGATAAATATGAAGACATGTAAATTTCATACCTTTTCAAAATTATACATGGGAGAGTGTCCTGCCAACAGCCATTCCATTGTTCGGTTCCTACCAACAGCCATTCCATCGTTCGGTCAAGTAAATGAAGAAGGCAGCTCAAGAAGTCCTGTTATCAGGCTCAGATTTTGAATCCAAGGGGCCTTCAACGTATCAAGTTTCTCACATTCATTTATGTCTGGAAAAGCAGAAATCCAAATCAGTACTCTCACATCTTAAAAAGGAAGAGTATTTGGCAGGGACATCTTGTTATTAAATGGAGATGACCCTGCAGTGTAGGAAATCCCTGCAGGGCAGGTGGGATTTTAAGGCTCCAGGATTGTAATTCAAGGAAACTTGAGGACTATGTTACCTCAGTAATTAAAATCCTACACGGCAAAACTTCTTAGTGCATTTGTGGTGAGCATCACTGAAGCAGCATGGAGACTCACACAGAAGCTGTGGTGGCATTTAAGACTTGTGAAAAGAAGATGTACGCTATGCAGAAGGCAAATTTTATAGTAAACTCGGAGGAAAATTAGTTTAGACTGTGCTGTTTCACTCATTTTTTTACAGGATGGACTTTGAGTACACATCGAGACATTGCATTCTGTCAACAAATCTTACATTTAAATAGGAGTTTGGGGTATTCTCAGGGGCATTTTGGTAGCATACATGCTAATTTTTGTTCTCCTTTATGGAACAGCCTAGCCCATGCAGTTAGCATGGTGAGGTCAGTGTATACACAATATCTGCATGCCATGGATATTAGTAAAATCCATGTCACCATTTTTTAATTTTTAAGAAACCGCAGCCGTATCCTCTAGCTCTCTTCTGTATAAGTAATCACTTTATTTAAGATGGTACCTGAGCCTTTCTCACTTGCACCCTTCTGTGTACCTTTCTGGTAAGAAATTCTGCAGGAGTCCTAACCAGCACAGTCAACTGAGTGTGTACTGTGGTAAATCATGTGGTAAAAGGAGCAGATTGAGAACGTTAGGTGAGGTTGAGCAACTTCTAATTTTTCTGTGGTCATGACAGGTATGTTTTGCATTGCTCCAGCAAAACCCCTGTTGCATACCCCTCGGTGCTGTGGTGCTTCGCAGTGGCACCCAGCCCTTCCAGCCTTCCTCCCCACGGCACAGGGTTTCCTCACCATGTGCCATGATTTGTGCCCACTTCGTTCATCCTCTGCATGACTCTCTCACCTCTTTCCACGCCACCTGTTCTCTGACAGGAATGAACTGTTAAAAGTGTAGGGAGCACAGAGGCTTCTCAGGGAACCCACACTTGGTGATGCAAAGGGACACATGAAAGTTCCAGAGTCATGGCCTGGGAAAGTTATCTGGGCAGCAGGATAGAAGATGGAGATAATAGACTGTGTGTGCCAAGGTCAGAAAAGGAGGTGTCTGACTGATCGAGATGGAAGATGCTGAGGGTTTGGACAGTATCTCTTTGTGGAGGGAGGGAGGAGCGTGCTGTGTGAGGGATGCACGGGGAGGACATCGGGCACAGCCTGGAGATGGGGTGCCTGGAGGCCTTGCAGTGGCAGCAGGCTGCTGCCCAGGGACCAGCACTGCGCACGGCAGCTGGGGGGAGCGAGTAAGAAGACCTGTGTTTCAGCTGTGAGCTGGTGGCCAGATAGCCACGAGAAAGGATTTCAGTGTGACAACTTGATCTGGGGAGAGGAACCAGCAGTATACCTGGCTGTGAGCTTTCGTCTCTGGCTTTTGGCTCGCCCCACACTAGCCCACTGCGGGGGAGGCAGAGCCAGCACCAGGCAGAGCCTCAGCTCTGCGCTCCTGGCAACTCAGCAGCCTGGAGGGGTGTCCAATGGGGTGCAGGTCGCCCCCCACCCTGCCCCAAAGGAGGGCCGCTGGTGAGGGTGGGTGCTGCACCCCTGGTTGCAGACATGCCGCCAGAGGCATTGCGGACTCCGGGACGGGTGGGAGAAGGGTCCCACAGTCCCTGTCCTTCCTGTCCCCTTTCTGGCAGCAGCCCTTCCTCGCTCCTGTTTTGTTTCAGATCCTGTCACGGCCATACTCAGGAAGTACATTGCAGTTGCAATACATTACAACCTTTCTTTTAAGCACAGGCCAGCCTTGAGGGTCATGGTACAGAGCCTGAGGAGACATGGGTCAGGTACCTGTGCTGCAGGAGCACAGGTTTATCTGGCCATGCTATACCCCTGCCTCGAGCCGCAGCATGTGGGGAAATCCTCACTGGAAGCCAGCCGGAGCTGCCATGTGTAGTTCTGTATGCTTTGTAATTTGTGGGGCAAAAGTTCATTGTCTCAGTTTGAAGTGTATTTCAGTTATTCCTCAGGCTGCGGCTCATGATCCTCATCTGATGCTTACAAAAATTAATTTGCTTATTTAATAACAAGGCTTCCTTAATTCAAGCAAAGATACATGACACATGGAGCTAAATACACTAAGTTCTATTATTGTTTTAATTAGAAAAACAATACTAAAACTTTGAAAAGCTTTTAATAGTAAGTAGTTCTTCTGTGATAAACTAACTTTAATGACAGAAATTTCAAAGGTCAAAAGTTATTTCTCGCACTTCATATATCCTTTACAGTGAGTTCATACAATGTCCGTCTTCGGTTTATGAAGACCGAAGATGGAGCCTTGGTGGTCCAGCAGCAGTGGAGTGCTCTCGAGGCTGGGATTGGTGCTCTCTGCAAACTGCGTTCCTCCTCTGAGCGCATCCCAGATGGGGCACTGATGTTTCTGTAGCTAGAGGCTAAAAGAAGATTATCACCTGCTGCTCATGGAAGTGGGGGGAAAGTTTCAGAATATAAACTATGAAGTGCACCATTATTAGGGTAAATAGTAAGTGTAATTTTTTTATTGTTCACTTACATACAGTACCTGGTGAACTGAGTGTTCCTCAAGTTAGGCTGTTTACTCAAGGCGCAGTTTGACTTTCTAATCTTAAGTGCATTACTAAAAATGTTGAAAACAGACTTGCCCTTGAAATGGTAAAGGTATTAATCTGAGGAGCAGAGTTAGGTTCAGGTTTTCATTGTAACGTTTATTTGAAGCCTCCTCTTGGCTTGTTATTACTGCTAGAGAAAAACCTAGTGCAAGAGAGAAACTTCAGTGCATGTCTTTTTTTCTCTTATATTTGTTACTATTTCTGAAATCCTGGCTACCATGCTTGAAGTATGACAATATAGGTAAGTGACAAATGCACCATTAAAAAATACAATAGTTTCTTCTGGGAACAGCAGGGTCTAATGAGGGCATGGACTATTAAATCAGTGGATTGAGTGAAGTTCTTATTATTTAATTCTATATTGCAGAGATCTCCTTAAACCCAGTAAATATTGTTGGATTTAAGACATAAAAGTACTATGCTGCTCTTTACAGAAAGAAACCACCTGTAGAAATAACGGTGCTGCAAGGTAAAGGGTAGGAGGAGCTCAGGAGAGGCCTGTGCGGTAGATGGTGTACAGGTTTTGCTGAACTGCTTGCGTTAAGTGATGATCTTTCAGCCTCAGCTGTAACTGTGAAGTCAAAGTAGTCATATACTATACAAAACTGTCTTCCAAAATCTTAGAAAATAATTTGCTGCTGTATTATGATAGAAGCTAAAAGTCTTAATTACAGTGAGTTTGCTGTCTTTAGCATGGCAGCTTTCCTTTAATTGAAAAAAATGGCAAAAAAAAAAAAAAGTTGTGTAGCATGAATTAGTCTTACATGGTCTGCTGGATTTACACCAGCTGTTGACACAGAGGAGTAAGTGCCACTGTACTGCTGAAACGCCTGCAGCTTGTTCTTGGTATTACTCCATGCATATGATTTCCAGGTTGCAGCCAGAGCAAAAGTTAAAAGTCTGCCCTTTGCCTCTCTGCAAGTACCTTACCTTACTCTTTTTTTGTGGTGGTGTTCTTTTTTGAGTAATTCAGACTGATAGCAAGCACAGGAAGCGCAGGACAAGAGGGTAGGGGTGGTTTTAGTTTGTGTCCAAAACAGTTTTCAAAACAAGTGTGGCGTTTCTGAAAACCAGGTGTAAATGTGAAAGCCGTGAGTACACAGTATGTTTTCCAGTTGTCCAGGAACACATCAAATCAGTTTTGCAGGTCTGAGCCGGCAGAGATTTTCTAAGTTGTAACTGAGGTAATGGAAATCTTGCCCCTGCTATAGCTTTTTGCAGTTCGGGCAGGGTTTCTAAGCTTGTATATCTCAAAGGCGTATTTCCCCACCCCTCCCCAGTTTAAAAAGAAGCACACGGTTCTTGTTTACTGCTTGGAAATATAAATTAAACCACTCAGAGCAACTCCTGCACAGGGATCTCTTTCAGTGAAACATCCGATTTGAGGAAGAATCACTGTCAAGAGAGGAGTTCTTCTTTTAAATAAATTAATCTTAGAATTTGCTAGCAGTTGCTTCCTTTTAACTTTGATGTTAATCAAAGTTCTGTTCTATTTCATCATTAATATGTTACTATAATGCTGTACTGTTATTTTCAAAATACATTTCCTGATTTTGGGAAGAAACCAATTACAAGACAAATTAAATACCAAAGAAATTAGAATATATGCAAAATTTATTTTGTGCAATATTGCAGTACTTGCAGGTGTATGAAAGATTAGAAGTTAATTGCTTCTCATTTGAAAGGAATTTTTGGTTTTCTTGAATTTGTGGGCTTATGTCATCTGAATTTTTAACTTTATAGTATTTAAAGGCTTTGTCAATAATTCAGGTTAACTTCTGTTTCCTTTAAAAGGGAGATTATGTGCAAAAATAATCTTTAATATAGATATTAAGTTGAAGGATCAAATATTTGGAAGTTAAACAATGCACTTTTAACATTAAATGCTCATCTTTAAATATGTTACATTAGTTTAAAATAATTTATCACAATATCTTGTTGCAAGTTAGTCCTAAAAAACTTTAAAATAAGTTATTGCATAGTATATCTTGTATCAAACTTGGATATTTTCCAAGTCTCAGTTCTAAAACCTACCTTTGTGTGAAGGAAACTAACTTGGCGGTTAAGATTCTTAATGGCTGAGACCTGTGCTGCTATGCAGGTTAATGCATATGCTGGAATTTGAAGTCAGGGTCTAGAGATGAGTCTAGCTCCGAAGAGCTGAAATCTGCAAAGGTCTCGGTGCCTGGTACTACTTGTTGGCTGTGGCTAGGTCTGCAGGGACGCTTACTGAATACATAACTCTGGTTTCAAACCATGGGGGAATTTTGGTTTCCTGAATAGGGCTGATGAAATTTAAATGTTTGTTGGATGACGTTCCAAATTTGGAGAATTGCAGACTTTTATATTAATTTGCAATACAATAATACAGTGCTGTCCAAAGATTTGGTCTCTGCTGTATATGTTTAAAATTTGAACACTACTTTGTTTTGGTCTGGCTTTATTTCCTACATAATAACTCAACACAAAATCTGGTTTAAAGACTGGACATATCAAAGGGCAATTAGGAAAAGGGATTTTTTTTTTGCATGATCCGTCTCGGTGTATAGCTTTCTGTAGTTGCTATGCAGTTTTAACATGATAGAATGTTTTTTTAAATTCTGGGAAAAGTCACAGAAATAACTAGCACTAAAGAAAAAATTTGAGGTACTTAGAACAATAAAACCCAATGTTAAAATTGCCCAGGCATTTAATTAATAATTTGAACAGTGTGCAGTGAATGAGACGGAAATACACAGAAAGGCTTTGGTTCAGCAAAACACTCAAATATGTGCTTCACTTCAAATGCATGCTTATGTCCTCTAGATTTAGGATTATTCTCGTTTAAAGCTAAGCACAGCTTAAATGTTTGCCAGGTGGAGGCCAGGGCATTTCAGCCTTGCCTGTGGGCACACGCTAGCTGGCACTCCCATAGTCAAACTTCGGGTTATTAGAGGGGTGTATGTCACTGCAACGAGAAATATTTTGGTTCATAGTGACAGTATACGAGTGACAGAGCTGCACGGTCATGGGGCAGTAATTTTTAAGAAAGAGAATATTTGCCTCATTTGTCACAGCCCCTGCAGCCCCCGCAGTCCTGCCAGGGTCCTGACGCTGCCGTGGGCAGCCACGTAATGGGAAATGGCATTTCCTTGTCTTCCACACGAGGCGATGCGAGGGCCACACAGGCAGGCTCAGGTTCTGAGAGATCTTGATTCTTGATGTCCTGTTTTAAATTCTAACATAACGTTCATTTAAAGCTTTTTTGTCGTTTACTAAATTATTTTAAAAACCAAACAAAAACCCCCACCCAGATAAAGGCGATGCAGTCTGGTTTTGTTTAGCAGTAGCTATCAAAAACTGTTCCACACAGTGCAGGACCGTGGTCCGGGGCAGCTGCTCAGTCAGCATTAAGGTAGTATGCTTCCTTTTTTACATTTGCTGAATCGTATTAATAAAATCAAGAACGTAGTACACTCTAGATAATATTTGTTTTCTTTTCACTGCTTGGTATATTTGATATAGAGTGGTATTAGTGAAATCAGAAACTGTATTGTAATGTTTCTCTTTTTTTCCAAACCATTTCTATCTCAGGTGGATATATATTGTCTCATCTCTTTAGGACACATAAGCAGAGTTCTTTTCAAAATTTGGACTGAACTTTTTCACCTGGTGGGTGAAGAATTACTTTCCTCACTTAAGAAATAACCATATTTTTATCAACTTTTCAGCATCAGTTGAGGGAAATCTAAATACTTTGCTCCTTTGACTGTGTTAGACTGCTGCCTGAACACCATGTGAGGTGAGTCTCTGATTTCTAGCTGCTGTGAAGGTTGCACAAGGGATTATGAACATCCTCTGCAGCCTTTGCGAGGCAGGTAGAAAAATAAGTCGGGGATCCTGTGGCTTTAGAGTGAAGCTGTGCCTCCTGGAAAGTATTGGTAGCTGGGGAAAGAGGGTATAAATTTCAGTCCAACACATGCATGCACATACTTACTTTGTAAGTGCAACTGATAGCACCAGTGAAGGCAGCGCCTTCCTTCGGCTACCCCCCACCGTACAGTGCCATTCTGATCTAGCACACCTGTGCAAAAGTGTGATACTAGTGCAGGAGACAGGCACTCACTGGTTGAGCCCTGTTTGTCAGAAACTCCAGCCACATCCCACCAGGTAGTTGTAGCTGGACCTAATCAAGGCGAGCTGTCGAGCCCTGTCCGAAGTAGGGCAGTGAGCTCTCCCATGTAGATGGTGTAGGTAAGTGCAGTGATGGTACCACGTGTTACTGTGCCGTGGTGAACCAGGTTTTAACCACAGGATTTTCAGAATTTATGGTTATATATTTTAACTTGAACTTAAAAGTCTTAATGTAAGGTTTTAGTTTTAAAGCTGCTGCAGTGTCAAACTACTGCAGTGTTTAAAATATGCCAATGTAAAATGACTGTATTGATTTGTTTTAAAACAACATGTGCTTTCCTAATCTAGACTCTGAACTGCAGGGTGTAACCCTTGCCCAAATACAGCATGCTAAACTAACCATTAAACTTTTTGTTGTTGTAGGAGCAATTGTTTAACAAATAAAATAACATATGAAAATGACACAGTTTATGATGTTCCTAAAGGAAAAAATGGAGACATGAGTCTTAATTACTATTTTGTGAATAGTAACAGAAGTGAAACAACTTCACAAGTATTCTGCTTTGAAACCTGACTTTCCTACAGTCTTTCACATATAGCCTGTGTTTACCCTGGCACATTAGGGTCTCTGTCATTTTTAGGTTTAAAAAATAATGTGTTATTAAAGAGAGTGGCAAGTTTCAGCTGCAATCTGAAGGAGTACTGGCATCGTGTGGCTGAGGACGTGGATATGTGCTGCAGAGCTGTGGACTGAAGAGTTTATGCAGTGCATGCATGCTCTGGTAACACACAATAATTACAGATACTCACAAGGACAAATTAATGTGATTATTAGATTTACTACCGGCTTTGGGTTTTTTTATGAGCAGTGCTGATCCGCAGGAGCATACCGTGTGGCATGCAGGGTTTGAGTGCCTGGGCACAAGGAGAAGCATCACCTGCAGCTTGCACAGGATGGCAGAGAGTTTGCAACGCGTGCAGTGTTTGGTCTGCGCACTGCTCTTCAGTGTCAGTACTTTCGCATCTGCAGCCAGCTAAAAGGTGTGGATGCTTTAAAACTGTAATAATTGACAGTCTTCCAGATGTCTGCTGTCAGTTTCTATTCATACTGACATAAAAAAAAATCATAGCTATGCATAATTTATAAATTTCATGCATAAGACTATATGGATCTCATTTTAAAATTAAGATGAGATATTAGTTTCTGGCACTTCATTGTAACAAAGTATTTTAGGGTGTTTCTGTAGACAGTAGGTAGCTGAACTCCATATTTCATCTATTTAGATGAATGCTGCTTCTATCACAGCAGCATTTACATAAATTAGTGTATCACCTGTGAACCTCTGAGTCAGGACATTAATACCAGTTTTTAAAAGTGGTGAGCTAAGGCACAGAGAAGTTAGGTGGTGGGACAGAGCTTGCCGACATGTCTGTAGGAGAGCCAGGAAATGGATTAACAGAAAAATCACACTGTTTCTTCCCTAAGATCTTTTAGATTTTTTTTGGTCTTGCTTTTTATTGTATTGTGGGAGAAATATGAGAGGTTTTTCATGTTGTGCCTTGATCTCAGCATATCCAGACATGCAACTTAGACTAGCATGAAGCAGATAGGAGTAACCTATGTAAATCTTTATTGGCTTTTTTGTAGGAAAGAGGTGGAGCTTATTTTTTTTCCCTATCACTGTTAATGGTGTTTTCCTAAAATATGATGGATTTATAAGTATGTTTAACATGCCTTTCCTTTTTTTGTCTTAGTTCTTTGCTCCTAACTTGCAGGCGCGGTGGCTGAACAATAAGCTGTGTGGTGTGACAGGTGAATTTCACAATTTACCTGCTGTAATAGTGTGCTCTGTACTGCCGTTCAATCATCTCAGAATTTTACTTGCCTGATTAGTTGAGTGCAGCAGATTTTCAATTTAAATGTAACTTCATCTGCTTGATTAAAAATGTAACAGAACATTATCTGTTGCAAATAAATTTCAGAGGAAGAGATGATTTTGCCTGTTTAAAAATAACATCTGTTTATATTGGCTGGGAGCAGATGATTAATACCTCTCTAATTTCGAGGTTTACCAGTCCAGCTCACCTGTCTCTTTGCATGGATAGCTGAAATTGATGGCTGTCGGGTATAAACATTTACCTGTTGATGTTTATTTGATGGATTTCTTTTTTAAGGATAATATAGAATCCCATCATTGGGCATTCATTTATTTGCTGCTCATCAAGATGATTGACAGTTTTGCCAGCAACATAGAAAAAGGTTTTCCTTCTTGGCTCACGAAAGAGAAATTTACTTCTAAGTGATAAGTGCCTTGCACAAGAAAACAGATTTCCAAGATTTTTCATTTCCCGCATTTATTTTAATTGTGCTGAAGGGAGGCTCGAGGTTGGCGTGAGCCTGGCAGGGTATAGCAGGAGGTGGGTGTCTGACAAATAGCAGAGAGATCCTGCAGCTGTTTTTCGTGAAGTGACGGCTTGTTTAAGCTGCAGAGCAAAACTAGGGAAGCTCCTGCCAGCCAGAAAGGTGGCAATTTCCAGCAGCGTTTAACGTGAGAGGTTGGGTCTGCGAGAGCGCTTGCCAGCTGCTGGGTGTGCCTGCGCCTGCGACAGCCCTGGCTGCTGGGGAGATGCAGGGAAGCTGGGGCTGCCGAGCTCGTCCTTCCTGCCACATGGGAGCTCTGTGGCAGCCGGTCCCAGCCACCACCAGCCGGTCCCAGCTCCCTGCCATGGCTCTGCCTGCTCCTCTGTGCCTGCTTTTCGGCGAGCCCCCTGCTCATGGGGATGCCCGGGGGCTGTCACTACCACGCACCGGCCAAGCTCTGCTCCTGCTCAGCGATATGCACTGCCCTGAGACCTCTGCGTGCTCGCTCTCGCCAGGAGAGATGCTGGAACTTGAAGGCTGTGGCTCCAAAGGATGGGAGCAAACGTGGTTCCCCGTAAATGTGATAGATCAGCAGGACTGAAAACAGGGGTCAGGGTTGTGCTGCGCTTGCAGCCGCCTTTGGGCTTGGGGTGGTTGTTCCATAACCAACGCCTGTTCTGTCTCAGTAAAACAGAGCTGCACACAAATCCCACCCCCAAGATGGTACCTGGGGTGCAATATGGAGAATCATGAGAACTGAGTTTGTGCTGGTTTGTGAGACTGAGTTACCTGTGAGCCTGGGCAAATGGCTTCATTTATCTCCCTGTTTCCCAACCTGCAACAGAGATTTGAAAGTAGCTGCCCAGCTTTGCAAAGCAGGTGTGCTTTATGAGTGTTGCATTGTTTTGTTTCTGCTAGTAAAAAGTTTCTTCAGGTTTGTTTCAATGCAGAAATAGATATTATGGAAAGATCTACAGTAATTTCATCTTGCTCCTGTCCTAAAACTGTGAAAAAATAATTATTTCTATGAGAGATCAAGATGTATTTAAATTCATTTCATATTAAAGTAGCTGAGGAAAATACTGTAAAATTTTTGTCTTGTCCTTAAAACCAAACAGTACGCACACTGGGGGCTAGTCCTCTCTTGCATCTACATGGCCTCCACAGGATGGTGCTTGAGGCTCCTGGTTTTTGGCCACTTTGCCATGGTGGGATTTAAAACTGTGGTGAGTTGCTGTAAAGCCTATAGTGGGCTGTTTACTGCTGGAGGAAATAAATAACAGTGGTGATCTACTCTTTCCTCCATATTCCCTCCTCTTTTTTGTTCGAGGCTAAGGGCAGCTGGCATAGAAAGTAGTAATGCAGTTTTTTCCCACTTACTCTTAGCAAGCCTGGGTATTCCCAGCCTTTCAAGACCCCATTACATTGTTCCTACAGCATAAAGTGATGACAGCTCTGCAAAGGAATCAAGTGCTAAAATTCTAATGTAAAAGACTGTGTGTGGCGTGGAAATGCCCTACTCTCATGTTTTGTTGTGCTAAGTGGAGCCCCTTGTTCTTCTTCTTCAACGGCACAAACCAAGTGTTATTTATAGCCTACCTGTGGAGTTCTTTTCCTTTTTTCCTGTTGCCAGAACGCCTTGGAAAACTCAAGTAGAGTCATAAGTTCGATTCTTTTCCAGTGGCTTTGAAATGTCAAATATACATTTACATAAAAAGTCACAGTCTATTATAAGCTTGACCTTCCTGTGGCTGAGATCGGTAGCAAAATTATTCCTTCCCAGCTGTGGGATCTACCCCCAGACACAGCTCACTTTCTGGCAAAAGTAACCGTAAATTAGGAGAGCAGCCCTTGGTGTTCAACTTTTTCTTCTGCATGTTTTCAGGAATTTTTGGTGGACCTAATTGCACATGTAAATTTGTTTATTCTTATACTATTATGTTCTCCTAAAAACTAGGTTTGTTAAAATACAGCCTTGATACTACTAGAGGCCTAGTTCAAGACATGAATGCCTCTTATTTTACACCACTGTGAAAATGGCAAACCATGTCAAAACAGCTTAGGAAAAAAACATTTTTTCTGAATTGCCATTTGTTTTGTATTGTTTTGCCCTCTGTATTGTAAATACAGAAGAGTTCTATGTGCTGGGCATGTAAATAAACCTATTAGGTTTTTTTTTTTTTAGTATAGTCTATTTCTCTTTATTATATATGAGTGAAAGGGTTATTGTAATTTTAGATCTAGAAGCTCAAGACTAATCCAGGCTGCGTGGAAAACAAGGGGGTGTACTTCAGAGGATTTGCTGAAGTTCCGCTATTGTTGGTCCGTGAGGTCTCAAAATGCTGTTTCAATAGGCCTAGATGACCTCATCTTTCGCTGCTCGCTAATCCACAACCTCCATTTTCACAATGTCTTAGAAAAGTTTATTTAAGGAGACTTGCACTGGAATAATAGGCGATGCTTTGCGTAAGACATAAAGACAAAGTTAAACAAGTACATCTATGTTGTACTTTGTATACTTAACACTGAAGAAAAAAATTACAAAATTTGCTGTTTGACTAAAGTTTTATAACAATGTTTTAATTTTATGCAGTGGTATTAAAACTTAAAGCAGCCTCATACAATCCATAACTAGTACATCAATTTAGTATTTGTGGTTCAGTTATCATTGTTTCAAATGTGTTTACTTCCTTTTTCAGTCAATGCTAGGAAAAAAACAGTGAAACTGTCTTTTGGGGGAAATCTTATTCCTTGTGTGCTTATTCTTCTGCTTGAAACCGGTGGGACACCCTCGCCATCTGACGGTGTTGTGGTTGCTGAGGTGCGTGGCAGGGGGATTAAGCCAGGTCCTGCAGCAACTCACTGCAGGCCAGGTTTGCGGTGCGTGCGCATCACCTGGAAAGCCTCAGCTGGCTGGTGGTGACAGCTGCTGGTGGACACACCGCCCTGCAGATGTCTGCCATCTGCAGTACCATGTTTTCCCATTAATGCCATGAAGAAGTCCAGAGAAATCCAAAGGACCTTGAGCTCATTCTCATGCTTCCATGAAAATTTACATTTTTGGGAAGCAAGCAGAGCCTAGTTGCAGAAGTGGAAGAAGGAGGTGGCTGTGGTTTCCTTCAGGCATCTCTGCTGTCCCATGGTCCTTCTTTGGCAAGAGGGGTGAAAAACACCTGCTGTCACACAATCCCTCTGCCTTACAATGGTTGTGTTCAGATTACACAAAGTATGGGATGAACTGCCCAGGTGTCAGCACTTCACAGCAGAGCTGGGAGTACCTCAACATCCCTGGGTCTGCTGCTTATGTCACAGCCCTCCTGATCTGCATCATAACTGTGGCTGGGCCGGAGTGGGTCATTCTTCTGGTGTGGATTCTGTTATTGCAGCTTCCCCCAGCAGCTGACCACCTCTGCCTTGGTCGGTCTGTCCGCAAAGGCTTCCAGCACTGGAGCTGGCAGAGGATGAAGTCCTCCTCCCCAGGGGAGGGTCTCGCCAGCGAGTGCCTGCCCTGCTCAACAGACATGTGGGTACAGCATCAGCATTAAGGAGCTTCATAAACCTGTTCAGCAGAGAGTTTCCTCTGGATTTACTGGACAGTCTGTGTTTTTATAATCTAGCAAATGAGACAGGTTTACCCAAGACACTCTTTCACCCAGCGCTTTGAACCACGTGCCAGTGATGGAAGGCACAGTGATACTTCTGCAAGATCAGCTCAGGTTGTCTGTGGGTACTGAGAAATGCCATCCCTCTCTAATGATGACTGGAAGAATATCATTTTACCACCCCTTTTAACTGAAAGCTTCAGCCTGTTCATAGCGCAGAGAAGAGAGAATGCTCTGTAGAGGTCCTTGCTTTTAATTTTTTCAAGGAACCTAGCTACATGCTACATAAAACTGCCGGTAAGAGTTAATTATAAAAGAGACAAAAGGCAAATTAGACCAGCAAAAATATTTTTATGGTCCTACCCCAGAAGATTGTTAGGGTAGCTGATAAGCAAGAGGTGTGTGGGATGTGCAGTCATTTGAGCAGTCACAGAGCCATAAAATAGGACTTGGAGGTTAAAAAGCTGAAGTAAGTGGCACCAAATAAACAATTAGAGTCAAACTTTGATCCCCTTATCTGTCAGTCATGCCACCAACTTCCGTAGCCATTGAATTGGCAGTCAGACCATGAAATACTAGTATTTTCATTCTGATGGATGCCCAGAGCGAGGTAAGGGAGACATCCATATGGCTATGCCTCATGCCCCGTTTAGCTCCGTCCTGAACCTCTTGCGAAATCCCAGACTTGCGTTCCTGGTGGCACCCCTTTCCCTCACCTTCATTTCCTTCCCCAACATTTTTCATCCCCTTCTTATCCCTCCTCTGATTTCAGCCAGAGGATCATACTGAGCCTGCCAAGAGGATGGTTTTGCAGTGTTGCACTGAGCCTGTGAACAGGCAGGCAGATGAAAACGATGCCTTAAAAGCCCACGTGGCACAGAGTTCCCGGGGACTGTAAACTGCCTCTTCTTCTGCAGACAGATTGCGAGAGACGGTACCAGGCAGAAGGAGGAGCTGAAAGTCTGGCCAGGCACAGCTCCACGGCCTTGAAAAGTCTTGCAGGCAGCCTGGTCTGGGCCCTCGCAGCGGTACCCGTGCCCTCTGCTCTGAGTCTCATTGGTCCTGCGGGCAGACTGGATGGGGTGTTTGCCGCTCGCTGCACTGCTTATCTTCCCGTTCCCGGAGCCCAGGCACCTGGGTTTCCAGCCTGGGAATGCCAGCTTCTGCTTGCTGGAAGATGAGGCTGGAGTTTTCAGCTGCAGTCTCTTATGTCCCAGTGCCTAACTCTGTGTGTCACTGCTGGGGGTATCTGCTGTGTGCCCGTGACATCTCCCACATGGGGAGGACGGAGAGTGAGAGGCAGCTGCCTAGGGACAAAACATGACAGATGTCTGGCTGCAGCGAAATTACACTTTCTGTTGAGAAATGCTGAATTCCATGTCCTCTTGGAGAAAAATTAAAAAGCTTCAAACCTATGGAGTTGAGGAAATTGAGATGAATTTGTTAACTCCCACATTCAAATCTGCAATTGCGGACTCAAGGATGCCAGATCCTTCAAATCCTGTTCTCAAAGTTATGACGACAGGCATGCCTTATTTTATACACTGAATTACATTACGGAGGGTGAGGTGAACACCATAACAAAATTCATGGCTGCACAACTCAGTTATGGTAGGCCTTGTTAAAATGTCACCGGTGAAGTGTTTTTCCATTGATTCGTTTCTGTGATACCATTTTTTTTAGTCTATATGAGTAGTATTACAGTAAATGTTTATGTAGTTTGAATTTCTTTGGTTGAACATACTTATCTGAGCATCCAAGGTAAGAAGGGCTATAGACTGTTGTTTGTACCCTTTTATTGTTTTGCAGTTTGAATCTGACAAGGGGATGTTTTCGTTTTGCGGTTTTCCTCACACACCCCTATTTTTACTGATGCTAGCACAATTTGATAATTAGAGAAGCGATTGCAGCCTTAACATTTGTTTGAAAGTAATTTTACTTATTTTCTCTAACAATTTTAGTAGTAAAAATAATCTTACTAGGATTTTAGAACCCCTTGCTTATAAAGCAGCATGCTATCTCCTGTGTATGGTATATTCAGAATTGCTGATTTTTACTGCTTAAGGTTTGTTTGTTCAGTTGGTGTGAAACTATTGGAAAACTTCATGGGTTTTGGTAAATATGGATTTTCAGATGAAATTATGTTACTTCTGCTGTTGGTCAGAAAGTTGCAGCTTTACAACCTGATGTCTTAAAAACCCGCCCAGGAGGCACTGGTGGGGCTTTGTGGCTTCACAGATTTACATTAGTTTCCATGTTATTTATAGGGGATCGGGAAAACTCATTCATCCATTACAAAAAAGCTGTTTCTGAAACTCCAGCTTTCTCCATTTTGAGCCACCACAACGGACAAAGATACTTTTTTCCTTTTCACACAATAGTGCTTTGCACAGCTCTCACCCTTGCTATTCCCTGACGTCAAGAAGAGAAAAGTCAGGAAGAGAAAGTCAGTTTTCCGTCGGGGAGGCTGCAGACAGCCGGGACGGGGCTGGCTGGCGGCTGCTTTGCCCGGCGCCATCCGCATTTTGGCACCCCTGTGCCTCACTGTCCTCTGCAGGCCTGGCACTGTGGATACCCTCTCCCAGTTGCCAGGGAGGGGGCTGCGGTGGGGCTCCGGGTGCTCAGGGTCTTTGTTCTGTGCCCATCTGAATAGCCATCTCCTTTTTACTTCTTGCTCCCATGCAAGGTGCTATGCGAAAACCCAGAGAAAGTAAAAGGGGCGTGGGTGAGGAAATCACCCCTTTCTGAGGCCGAGATTTTCAGGGGAATGGATTCCCAGGACAAACAGAATCCGCTGCATGTAATAGCTATGAGGAATGGATTTTCATAAACTTTTTATCCAAAGTAACGGAATTCTTCTATGCAGTGTAAATGGTGTTATGAAAATGTAAAGTTCATTAACAAGCTGTGTATTTTTTTATCCACTTGAATGTAATTTAGAGATTATATACTGTAATAGGATTTATAACATTATGCTGTTTAATCTTTATGGTTTTACAAACACGTTACGTACAGTTGGCAGAACCTACCGCTTGCCTTCAATGTAAGGGTGCCCTAACATAAGAAAACAAGCAACACATGCTTATCTACAGAACTTCTGTTTCTTTTATTGGCATTAATGGAATTAAAGAAATCTCTGTAAGCAGTGTAGAATACAAACCTGATGAATTCATCATCTCACTTTCAAGGATAAGGTGGTCCTGGTTTGAGGGAAATTTGTGTTGGATATGGAGGGTATTTGTATCTTTACATCAGCAAGCTGCTGTGCTTGAGGATGTGTTTTAGAAAATGACTTAGAAAGTACCCCATTAAGTAGGGAAAAGACAGTATTTCTCTCAAACCAGAGGAATAAAAATTCTTTACTGTCTTGCAGTATACAAAGCTCTAAACTAAATGGTTTGGGAATATGTAATTTCTCGTTTACAGTCTAGAGGTATAAGCAGAGTGAAAGAACAGAAATTTGAGAAAGGCCAGTGACAGCAGATGGTACTGAACCGGACAATGTAGTACAGTACACTTTTTCATGAGTATTAAAATGCTAGTCCAAGTCAAGCCATCCTTCCTCAGTACAAAATACTTCTAGGCATTCCTTTATGCTTTTGTGCTTTCTAAAATACATCTTTTTAGTTCCCTTAAATATCCCACAAAGATAAGCCTCTGCAGGGTTTCATGTTACCTAGGATTCAGAACCTCATCTGCCCCTTTCTTGTGGGGGGGAAAAAAAAAAAAAAAGCACTTTCCAGTAGGCCTAATTTTGGCTACCCCATATCCCTTGGTTTTGGCTGGATGCAGAGAGCTGTGCACTTCTTTCCTGTCGTCCTGTCCTGAGCAGCTGGTTAGAGATTGCCAACACAGCCAGATGCTCTTGCCAGGTATTCCTTGTCCTTAATAAGATGTGGATTATGTTTACTTTGTGATGAGTTGCAGTCAGTGATAGTAATTAAGAGAGACATGATGATGCTTCATCTGTGCTGCCGTGTTGAGTATGAACCATCTTCTTTGGGAAAAGGAAAACCTTCCAAACTCTTCTAGCAGTTGTTTTGTTGTTAGAAATTTTGATAAATGTGTTAGTGAGGAGGGGTTTAAGAAAATGTGCTGGGTTCAGTGTAACACGCAGCCTTTTAGTAATGCGCCTTTACCCGAGGACAGTTGTGTGCTGGGCTAAGTCTTATTTCTATGCGAGCTAGTTATTAAACTGTTAGAAATACAGTGGTAATGTAGAAATATGAGTTGTATTCACATTCTGTCATTGTATTTTCACAACAATTAATCAGACATTACACGCTCAAAAGCTGTAATTTTACACTGATTTTGAAAAACAGTGCTGTTTTTTCCCTCATTTAAGTCTACATTGAAAAATCATGGAAATGCTACTGGTCTGCTGAAATGCAGGATATTTTTGAGAGAGGGATGAGAGATAAGAATTTCTGTGTAGATGACAAGGTATGTCTCATTAAACATAAAACACAGTTTCAACATTAATCCACTGTAGCTTATTATAAACCAGGTAGTACTGACCTTAGGAGCTTAGCCTATGCCAAAGGCAGGTTGCTGCCCTTCACTTGCAGAAGAGAAGCAGAACGAGCCTTGTCTGTTCAGCTCGGCAGGCCTTTTTGTGAAGTTAGGGAATTTAGAAGCTGGGGATAACTTTTCCTGTTCTTCCACCCAGAATGGTTTATAGCTCATGAGCTTTTGCTTTTTAAAAAAAAAAGCACTGTATAATGTATCTATCAAAAGCACTATGTAACCATCTAGAAATGTGGATACCTGCCTTGCAAAAATCTAAGTCAAAACCATTTCTACACTAAAAAATGTCATAGACAGTGTTAGTATTTACAGTAATGGGAGAGGAGTGCCCGCGTGCCACCCCTCGGAGCTGGCGCCCTTGCTGCCTCCCCTTCCTCATGTAGTGTGGGGCTTGCAGGGGCCCGGGCTCGAGCCGGCCTCATGTCCGCGGCGCGCTGAGAAAAGAGCTGCCGTTCATTCCCTGGCGCAGCCTTTGTCCGGGGGCTTACGGGGGTCGCCGGACCCCTGGAGCGGCCGCGTATGGCAGCTCCCTGCCTCTGCAGCAAACGCTAGCTTCGCATTGACTTGCACAATAACTTGTCCTCCTCCTCCTCTGAACCATATGTTTCTCAGCCAGATCCTTTCATCGCTCAGAAAGGTCAGATGGGCTGAGGCTAAGCTCCCTGCATCAGAAAAAAATTACTTGGAGAAAGACATCCAGAAATAAAACAGGCATGTGAACTGTGCGGCTTCAACAAAGATATCCGTTTGTCAGTAGATGTCACCCCATAAACCCACCTAAAATGTCCTTTTCTTTCTCCCATTTCTCCATATAGCTTTTCTTTATTTTTTACACAAAACATCAACTTTTTAGCATTTGGGTTATTCCTTAGAATGGATCTTTCCTTTGTATAAAATAAGCTTTGGATGTTTATTTAGATGTTCACTGAAACTGTGTGGAGAGCAGCAATTGTGTTGTACTAAAGAATTAATCCATTTAGTCATGGGAAGCACTACTTAGCCTTTTTTTCTTCTTTCTTTTTTCAGTGTAACAGGCAATTTTAAGGAATTAAAACTTAAATTTAGAAATTTAATAATTATATTGATAAACTTGCTTTCATTTGGAGGAAAAAGCAAGCTCCCCCATACTACTATTTGCTTATTTTCAGAAGAATCATTGCTTTCTGTAAAACCATGTTTTTGTGCTTCCACTCCTTTTCTTCTTCAACTTTTAAACAGACAGCTTCTTGTAAAACAGATGCTTCAAACTATTTTATGGAGACTGCTAAGCCAGCTTAGGGAATCTTAACATTTAAGCATATAATTGTCTACTTAGAGCCCTAGACTGGTAAAATAATGTACATAGCTTGCTGTATCTATTGTACTTTGCCTTTCACTCACATTAAAGCAGTCATGCTTGGAGTTTTTTTGTTGTTTTTTTTTTTTTTTTAACGTCCCTGAACATGTTCTGGGTCTCACTGTATGGTGCTGCTGTCTCTGTTACAAACACAGCAGGGAACCATTTGATTACTGGCTGTTAAAACCCCTTCCAGCGAAATTTCAACACGTCTTCATTGGCCTTGGGAGCGTCCAAGGGAGAGCATTAAAACCTGCGGAAGGCGGTGGGTCTGGCTGGCCAAAGCGCATCCCAGGAGTGGCCAGTCCCCAAAGGGGCGAGCAGTCCCCATCAGTGGGCTGGGGAGAGGAGAGGGACCAGCAGCTGCGCTGCACAGAGTGGAGGCGGGGGCATGCCGAGGCACGGGTGTCGGGGTTTGTGGGGGAGCACCATCCATAGCTGAAGGCAAAGCCAATGATCCCTGTGGGGATCGGGGGGCCGAGGCAGAAGATGTTCCTGAACAGTGCAGTTGTCCTGAGGGGAGGTGGTGTAGCTTTCCTTTCCCTAAAGAGATGGTCCTTATGAACGTGTCCACAGTCTGTCCCTGGAGGAATAAACCCAAGGTTTTAGGGAGAGCGCTCCTGGTACTTGGGCAGTGGAGGACTTCCTACACCTGCCCACGGGCACCGGTGGAGATCAGTGTGTCCAGGGGGGCTTGACCTGGTGTGACTTCTGTCCTTCGCGAAAATGCATGCTGCCCATCCTCCGTGGGCCACCCTCAGCAGCATTGCTGTACGAGGCCGGGTTGTCTCAGCAGAGTCTCCTGGGAGAACGGGCGGTATGTGCTCTGTGTTAAATACCCACCAGCAAACCGCGCTTTTTGCTCACTTCTTCCATACGTCTGTTGGTTCTCGATGACTGAAAAAGCTTTTAATGGCATTATTTAGTGCAGGTTGTGAAATTAGGGGGGGAGGTTGTAATCAACCATATTTGCTTTGCATAAAATTGATACACTGTGGTATCTACCTTTTGTCTTCATGGCCTTTCGCTTACACCTTTATATTTCATGGTTTTAGGAAAATGTTTAAAGTCACAGAAAATACGCTGGAAATTGTAGCGTCTGAAGTGCTCAGAGGTGATCAAATTGCAGCAGTTTTTGAATGCTGAAGTGTTCAGTGCTGAAAACCGATGGCCAGCTTTTCAGTTCTGCCCGTTTTCCTTTTGTACTTCTAAAACAGTACACAAGTAGAAGGAAATTGTTGAAAATATACCAATGCATGTGTTTATCAGCTAGTATAAAGCTGATGGAGTCAGCAGTTTGCCTGCAACATCCCGGTCCCTCAGAAACAGTAAGTTAAAATGCTTTTAAAATGAGTTTGTTAGGGCTAGACCAGAGCGATGTAAGGACTGGGAGCTGCAGCTGGACGTGTTGGTTGTTCTTCTCCTGTACCATGTGCATTGCTGGCACAAAAGAATTTCAACTCAGTTTTTAGTATTTTCTTGTCAAATATAATATCTTCATCATAGTTATGCAAAAGTAATACATCTTTTTTTACTAGTATGTTAAAAGTGTGTTAAACTCGGCATAAAATCTGGCAAGAATAGAACAGGAAAAGGTAAGACATACCAGGTTATTTGTTACAGAAATGCAATTATTTTTGTTTTATCATCAATGAATTATTGCACACATCAGTATTTCTTGGAGTTGGAATCTGAATTTTAGGAATTTAAAATTGTGTATGTATTTATACTTTTAAATGTTATAGGAAACTAAAATTTGCAAATGTATTCAAACAGGATATATGTGATATTTTATGGTAGTCTCAAATATTTTTTAATTGCTGTTATTAAATGAGGCCTCAAATAGAGACAATGGGAGGGTGATGAAGGGGCTCTGTAAAATCAGGTGTGTATGGAGAAGAGGATTATTTAAAAGTTTTCATTGTCTGTTCGGTGCAAGAACCTAGGCAGCATCCAGTGAAACCAGTGTTTGAAACAAAGTCCTTCTTCAGGCTCCATGTCATTAAGCTGTGTAACTTCATGCCGCAAGATGCTCCGTGGGCTCAGAAAACCCACGAGGAGCTGCCAGCAGTGGGGGTAGCCAGGAGCTGTTCCGTTGCCTGCCCTACCCTTGTACTTCTCCCTAGGTGCTAGCTCTTGGTCACAGCTGGAGACAAAAGTTGGCCACAGATACTTGTTCTGAGCTCCTACAGCTCTGTTTGTGTCCAAGTAACATGCAGGATGCCTCAAAGGCAGCAGGTAGCCCTGGCCCTTTGGAGGTAGAACAGAAAAGGCTGTTAACTGTAAAGATACATAATCACTGTGATTCGCCGCTTTTTACTGTTACTCTGTGATCTGGCTCCTTTGCACTATGAAAGGAGATGGGCGTATTTGGAAATGGGCATTTCTGGGGCCGCAGTCCATAGTGTTGTGGCACCCAAGCTCCACACAGGTTTGCACTCCCACCGAGCAGGCGGTCCATGAAGTCCACCCCCCATGCTGCAGCTGCTCGTCCTGGCCCCAGTCCGGTGCCGCCGTCTGGTGAGCTGGATCACGGGAGCTGATGCCATTGAAAAGTGGCCTGGTGGCAGGGGAAAATGGTCTCCAGAAGGTGGGCGAGAGCAGGCCTGCTCTGCATGGGGGCGGCTTGGAGGCACTGCTGGGGGGGGCTGGGTTCAGGGGCTGCCCCATCCCAGCCAGAGGGTCCTGGCCTGCCGTAGGCCCCCGTGTGTGTGTTACGGCTGATCATGGCTCCGGGGCCTACTTGGAAGAAGCAGAAGTTGGTCTTTCTTCAGTCGGCCTTGGGCTTCCCTGTCCCACACCATCTCTGTTGAAGATGTTGAGGGCTCTTCCCAAACCAGTTTGTCGTATGAACTTCATCACCACACTGGACACCTCTCGCTTCTAGGAGGTTTCCTGTGCCTGATGGCTGTGTTTGAAGTCTAATGTTTGCAGTTCTTCCTAAAATACTCCTCTGCTTCTTAGTCCAGAGGGCAAGAGGTTGGTTACTTATTTCACACCCAAAATTGTTTTTGACGTTTGCATCTGAGCAGATGGAGGAGGAAGCTGTCGTGCTTGTGCTGGTCAGCCAGTCCCAGTGCTGCAGCTGCAAGAAGCCACGTCCCAGTGGTTGTGAAGAGCTGCTTGAGTGTGGGCCATGAGCGGACAAAGTGGGTTCGGTCACCCTGTTGAGATCCTGGTTTGTCTGCTGGCTACGGCAGGTTTTCTTTCTCTCCCTCTTTCCTAAGACATCTGTTACCGTTACTTTTGTACTCCTCTCCGCGAGTTGGTGGATGTTGGATTTGCACAGCAGTAGTGGGGAGGCCTGTCAGTTTGTTGCAGTGATCTAATGAATGCTGGCTTCAGTACAAAATGGGCTGTGATCAGTCAGGGTGACATTAAGAGCTGGTCAGACACTCCGGTTCAGTCACATTTCCTGGACAACCCACGGTACTTGTGCTTTGGGTAGGAAAAAGGTAGACAGGGTGCTCTGATGTGCAGCTGTAATGTCCAAAATCTGTAGCCTATTCTAATATTTAAAAAAAAAAAAAAAGTCTAAAATTGGTCTCCTAATTAGACTTGACTTGATTTAAAGGTTTAGTATGGATTTAGAAATTTAGTTCTTAAGAAATGCGTAGGGTGCTTGCAGGCTTTGTCCAGGCATCAGCCTGGATGTTTAAATCTTTTCTGCTGGTCTGGCATGTCCTTGCTTCGGCTGACTTACCTCGGTAGCTTCACCATCCCGTTTCCTGGTACTCGGTACAGGACATGGTGGACATTTCCAGCTAGCTTGAGGAAAACAGCGGCAGATTCAATAACAGGAACTTCTGACCCAAATTCGAAGCTGTCTCAGAATCACAGAGAGTGGCTGGAGGCTCTCTCCCGCTGGGATTTGTTCTTTGCTCCTGGGTTAGATCAGCCGTGGGGCCCTGGGGGCTCACGTGTCCAGTCTGAGAACTGCTCACCTCTCATGGAGAATGGGTGTAAGAGGCACTTTGCTTTCCTGAACTGCCCAAACTGGGCATCTTTAACCTTGGTCTTGTTTTAAGTGATGGTATTGGAACACAGGCTATGTACATGTATATAAAAGCAGAGCTAACCCAAGACAAGGGAACCGAATGAAGTAAGAAATCCTCCCTTTTCACCACTGTAGCAACACAATGAGGCAGATCTTGTCACAAAACCAAAGAATTCTTTTAAAAGTCAATTTTTTTAAAGTCTAACTAAGAAGCCAATGAGAATTCTGCATTTTGAAGCATCAACTTAGAAAGGCATGCCCAGAGTTCACATCAAAATTTTTCCTTCCTCCTGCTAGTTGTTTTGTTCCATTCCTTTTTAATAGCTTTTTCATCAGCAATATTTCCTTTTAAAAATTAATTTAATTATTTTAATGCGGTTTATTGATTGTTTTTAGGTACTGCCCTGTGATTTCCTTAACAGAAATACAAAACAAGATGCAGCTGCAGCAGAAAATAAGTGAAGTAAGGAAGAAAAGAGTGGCTAGAGAAGAAACTGCCAAAAATCTCTAGGCAAGGGCTCTGTCTGGTGCCTGGCCAATGCAGCAGAGGGCAATCTACGTGCTCGATTTACTTATCTGCAGGCTAGAACTTGGAACAAGTGCAAGTGATTTGCCAGTTCCGCCATTTCTTCTTGGTGCCTAGAAAAACATGCCGGATAGGATTGTGGTATGCTTAAAGTTAGATGCCTCTGACAATTACCTTTGATTCCTTACTTGAAGGGAAAATTCAAACATTTAGGATACCTAAACTTGCAGCCCCTCATACTGTTTGTTTTACCTGTTTTAGACATTTGGAAGTTTTACTTTTCAGCGAATGTCAATAGGCGAGTGTGCTGAAAACATTGATTCTTTTTGCCATGTCCTGTTTTTTATAAGCCTTTATACCAAACTGGTTCACCTTAACTCTTGTGATTTGGGGTTTTCTTTTGGGCAGAGAGCAGGACAGAAGGTTCCAGAGCTGCAGTGAGCATCCGTTGGCGCTTTTCTGCTGAGAAGGGAGGTCATTCCGTTATTTATTTTTCCATTTTTTCAAAAGACAGCAAACTGTAATTGAAACCAAGTTGCAGCAACTTGTTAAACACTTCAGGACCAGCACCCGTTTTTATCCAGCGCTGATACTTAGACTGCAGCTGCTGCAGATAAACGCAAGGCCCCAGATGGTGGCTGTCTAATCCTCATGAGAATTCATGTCCTAGAGGCAGCTCTTATCTCTCCAGACCTGACATTGTCTGCAAGTCTACTATAAGGGGGAATAATATAAACATGCTATGCATGAGTTTCACTTCCTTGAATAACACAAAGACACAGGAAGTTAAGTTAAATGTTACAAGAATAGAGTTCACATTACCGAAAATCTAGCTATTTTTGTTACGCTGATAGGTAGCCGGTGGTTTGGGGGATAAGGTGCACACTCCAAACATCGTACTGATTGTAGTTTGCGCTCAGAATTGCGGTATAGAGGTGGTTTTAAAGAACATGTTTGCGTTTGTTTTGTCTTTGCTGCTACTGTTAGCTCATCTGGGTAACTTTAAAGATGCCGCTTTTTGCTCCCGTCACGGCTGCGCAGGAGGTGGTGGAAATGTTCAGAATCTTCCTTTTTCCCAGTAGAAGTGTATCTTGGTTTTCTCCTTTATCTCTGTTCTCCTGCGCCCGTGCACCTGTTTGGCCATCCTAGCAGGTATAGGACGGATGGGCTCTGCTTCTTTCCAGAGCCTGCCAGCACTGCAGGGGGATGTTACAGCTCTTCCTGGCAGGCAGAGGGGTTTCTGCCTACTGACATGAAATATCTCCTGTCACTTCTTTATTAAGTTACTTTGCTGCTACGTAGCAGGGATAATTTTACACCTTTTTGTCTATTTCCTTCCATGTATGTCTTTAAAAATAGTCTGTGTTAGGCTTTAGGTGACCCAACTTTATTTTTAAAAAGCGGTGTTAATCATTTAATTCTAGCAGGTCCTGCAGGTATTTCTATTGTGTTCATGTATGACTTGACTTTGTCTTGCCAACTCTAGGGTTCATTTTGATCTCCACAGCAGTTGTAATGGTGTATTTATTCACTGCCTGGATAGGAGGAATTAGAAATGGAATAATTTCACAAGACCTACTTGCTTCACAAGTTGAAAGTTGCTCCCCATCTCCTTCAATGACAATGTGTGCTTGTGAACAAAAGGAGCTGCTAAAAGGAGTGAAATCTAGCAGAGCTGTAGAGCTTAAAGTCCAAGTATTCCAGTATGACCGTGCCTCAGAGGTAGCTAAGGCATAGTACTGACTCAAAAGCATCTCATTAAATTTAAAAAAAAAAAAGAAGGAAAAAAAAAATTGCTGGAATGGTGTTCGTGGAAACAGGTTATCAGAGGTAAGTAAGTTTGGAAAGATATTTTAGAAGGATAACTAAAAGGAATACTTCATTATTGTCAGAAGAGAAAATTTACACTACTAAAAACCTATCCTGGTTACTTCTTTAGAGACCAGCCTTTCTTGAAAGATGTATATTTACTGAACTTTTTTGTACTATAAGTGTGATAAAATTTACAATATTTTTCAGCAAAGGAGGAACAGGAATATAGCAGAAAATACTACAGCCTGATTTATCATCGGTGTCTTGGTATTTATCGAGTTGTTAAGCTTGTGCTGATTTTACGTTGTATCTCATTTATGCTGTGCTATATTGTTCCACTTCATACATGAAAAATTACAGAGGCACTCAGGTTTCTAATATTTCTTTCCAGTGCTATATGAGAGTATCGTTTCTTGCCTAATATATTGCCCGCTGCTCTGGAACTAAAAAGTAGAACATCTCAGGTGGTTCTGCAAAAAAGTACAACTAAGTCTCTATAACATTGCAAATGAAGTAATAATTTTGGGGTTTTCTGCTTTATTTAAAAGAGAGTGAACAAAAGTTATTAGACTTTTCATTCAAAAAGAAGCTAAAATCTTTTAACATTTTTTACCGTGTGAAAGAAGACAACAAAAATCACGCACTAAACTATTAACAGTTTTGGTCTAATTTAGGTTGAACTGCACTCAGAAGAGAGAATATGTGCTTTTTTCCATATTTTAAATAACTATGTCCCAGCCAATAGCATGTTGGTGAGAATGTACATGTGTTGAAAGTTTCATTAGTCAGACTTATTTCGGTTGAAACTGTTTCATGAGGAACTACTTAATTTTATCTCTCTAGTTTAATTTGGCAAAAACAGACAGTAGGTTTTAATAGTATCTAGTAAGAGTGGTACTAGCAAGCTTTTATACATTGGTTTTCCTGCCATGGAAATTGTAATTAAACATAATTAAACCATAATTAGCAAATTCAGAGCTGTGTCCTGAAGTTAAGATTTAATTTCATTTTATCTCACTATGTAGCAGTATTGATGGCCTTCATAGGAGAGCCATAGTCTTTCTGTTAAACTGTCTATTGCCAAAGTCAGCTGGTCCACAGAGCAGTCTCCAGAAGTATGTATGCACTGACTAATCTCTCAGTGCTAGGTAGGATGTTCCCATAAGCTTGTTCACATAAGCTATTCTGGGTTGAACTGGGATGCTCTTAGGCTTTAATAAACATTTTCTTAATATTTTGCCCATATACATAAAAAAAAATTCCCTGAAGTTGATTACAGTTGTATGGTTTGCTCATTAGTGATTCTATTTGCATTCCTAAATAATTATTGTTAGCATTATTTATACTACATACTAGTTTCCTGGGTGCACATTGTTGCATTGCAATAGCTGTAGGAGCACAACAGAACGATAACCTCTCAAGAGCTGAACATACAAGATAAAAGATGTTTGAGATTAATATGCAAACAACTGAAAAACAATGGAAACAGACGGCAAATTATACCACTTCTTGAAGTTGGCTTTTCTGTGTAACAAAACACTCAAAGACAAGAAATGTAAATGAAGTTAGCTGTAGCTACTGGGAGCACAAACATCATAGAATTTGTACATTATTAGTATGGAAAGCGAGCCAGGTATAGCGAGGGTTTATTCCCGATGTAATCTTAGAAAATAGGGTGCAGTAGGAATGAACTTCCCTGTTTGCACTTGAAAGATTTCTCTGTGTTCTCTTTAATTTTAACGGCATTGATATTCCGTTTGCTTTATGAAACCCTTTATTACAAACAGTTATGAATATGAACATCTCATTTGACTGCTGATGAACAGAGGGGAAAATCTAAATTAAAACTTTAAATACCACTATTTAATTACCCAAATGGCTTTGACTGTGTTAAAGAGTGCCTGGGATTATTCTGTTTTTCAATTTGTTTTAATGCTTCCTTGGTAAAAGCTGATGGATTCCCAGGCCCATTGCTGTCACTGATGAACTATATAAAGATAAATGACATTATGGTAAATTCCACTTAATGACACATTTTTAATTTTCAGAACACAGACATTTTCTGGCTAGTGAATGAAGGCTAATTACCTCAAGATCAGAACAAAATAACTCCTCATTTTGAAAGATAATAGAAAAGAAATGTTGCAGATTAATGATGCTATTTATCTTTAAAAGAAAAAAAAATCTATCTTTATCCTGATAGTGATGTTCCCCGAGGAACATGGTTATAAAATGAATCTGAAGTCGCAACTTAATAGGTTATTAAAATTATTTGAGTGCGGGCTCCTCTGGTTCAGCCTTTCCATAAATTTAAATTGAAGGTCTGCTGTATTTCTAAAGAAAGCAGCTTGTTTACGAGACCACAGGGAGAAGATAGGTTACTGACAAAAGATACACTTAACCCCATTCTGTATCTCCTTTTTCTAAGACTGAATGGAACAGAAATGTTTCAGAAACAGTTGAGAGAAAAGTTTAAAATGTCTGAATTATGTTACACTGGTGTCTTTTCTTTTCAGCATGTGTCATTAGAAGAGTAAATGGGAATAAAGAACACAAAGGTAAATTTGCTGTGGGGATGTGGCAGTAAACAGCATTGGCTGTGAAATGTTGGAATCAGAGATTTTGTAACTGATTGCACAGATGATAGGCTGTTAGTGCTTGCTGAGAGGATTTTAGCAGTGCAGTTTCACCTTTAAAAAGCATGGGTAGAAAACAACATTCCTGTCCGAGTGTGAGTTTTGCACGCACTCGTTTGGGCTGTCTTGCTCTGTTTATCGTTGTTCCCAGCTAGATCTCTGATAACACTTCTTCTGACCCTCTCCATACTAAAATTATAAGTGTGTTGTGAAAGCGAATTCCTGTCAGATACCATTCTCCTGCAGATAACTAAATTTTTGAAGTGTGAAAATGTAATTGAAAAAAGAAATTTTCACCCATGAAAATATCTTTCATGTAGAGTTGTTACCCAGTCCTGAAAAGCTGGACTCTTGCTTGTACACTGACAGCCACTTACTAGAAAACGTCGTGGTGAAGCGCTCCTCATTACACCATCCCTGTGCAGTTTTCCCAGCGCCACTGCAGTTCTGTCAGTAAGGTTTGTGGCTTGGCCCTGGCAGAGTTTACTGTCGAGTGGGAACATGACAGGGGTGTCCTCAGCTGGCCAGGTCAGGTAAGAGAGTTCCTGGAGTTTGCAAGGCTAGAAGACAAAAAGGTAAAAGGAGATCCCATTCACTAGGTTCAAATATCGTAGGCTGAAGTGATAACTGGGTTTTGGGGTTAGTTTTGGGGGTTTTTTTCTATTTCTGTTCACGGGGGGAGTGCATTGTTGTTTCCTCTCAACAAAGCTCAGCTGCAGCTCTATCCGCAGAAAAGCATGGATCTGCTCCTGCCGCCTGTGCTGCTGGAGGCGATGGGGTTGAACGCTTCCCCCTCTTGTTTGCTGCAGCTCAAAGAGTTGTAAGGTTCCGGTGCTCTCCTCTCTCCCCAAGCCGCTCATCCTCCTCTGCCTTTGGACAGGCAAAACAGTTCTGTATTTAAATATAGCCTGGACTTCAGAGGGTTCCCTTCATTTGCAGTAATTTTAATGCTTTCTATTCCTCCAAGTACCTCACTGTGATCCCTGCTTGGTCCTGCCGTCTGTGGCGTAGCAGACTTTGCTTTCATGGCGCAAGAGGCTGCAGGAGGGGCCAGTGGTCACACCATGTACTTTCTTCTCTGTGTCCTCCACAGTCGGAGCTGCCCTCAGGTGGCAGTGGCTTGGCAGGCACTTCCAGAGGCAGCCACGGAGCCACCACGGAGCTGGTGGCATCACGTTGCTTCTCTGCCAGAGTCTACCCCGTGCCCCCAAATCGTTAAGCGAGGTAACGTGAAAGGAGGCAAACTACTCGACTGCCTGCTGAAGGCCTCGAGGGCTGCCACGAGTCCCTCTCTAGCACTGGAGCATGTGGCCCCCCCGGCTGCTTCGACCCTCCCTGGGCGCGCAGCCGCCAACTCCCCGTTCCAGCAGCCCTGCTTTGTGGGCAGCAGACGTGACGGTGTCTTCAGAGCAGCGTTTGTACTGCTGGAGCAGTTGTAGCGCCCGCTTGTTCCCTCTTGTGTGTCTGGACGGCGTTACCCTGCCTCGACTGTGCACCCAGGGACATCCAGGCCAGCCGGAGGGCGGCGGGTGCAGCGCTGCCCGGCTCTTGGCCCCCAGGGCCCCTCTGTGGGTGGCGAGGCCTAGCTGCCACACTCCTGTGTGCTCCCAGGAGCTCCCAGCTCTATCCTGGCTCACTGCATGGGTGAGCTCTATCTGCACCCACTTCTGCTGGCTTTGGCCTGGCGTCCCTTAGTTCCACTGTACCTCCCCTGTCACAGTTCAGGCAGAAGCTGCCATGCTTTCTGTACCTTCTGGAGGTCAGCATCCCTGCTGCCACCAGCCCAGATCGCTGGATCACACGTTGCCGGTGCCCCGTGTGAGGGTCAGCGTTGGAGTTGGGACTGCATCTGTGGAGACCCGGCACATTTGGAACTGCTGGCGAGCTGCAGTCTCCACCCCTCCTGACCCCTCTTGCCTGCTTCTGCCTTTACCTGCTGCCTTCTCCTCCCTCTTGCCCAAACCTACCTTAGGAGGTTCTGAAAACCCCTCCATGGTGCCCCATGCCACCCTCCTTGGCCTCATGCCTTAAAGCCTGTGAACGTCTGCATGTCACAGCTGGCCTCTGCTGCCTGCACCCCTGCGGGCTGTGGCTGCCTGCCCAGCCACTGCTGGCGGTACCCACTGCCCACGGCTGCCTGCCAGGTCCCGCTGACCCCACCAGTCCCAGAGCCAGGTCACTGTGCCCTGTCCCCGTCCTGCAGCCTCGCTTCCCCTCTGCTGTCCCACAGAGCCCCTGTGCGTCCAGACCTTGCTGGTTTGGGTTGCCCAAGGAGGCACCAGACAGTGTTACCTCTCTGTAACTTCAGCACGCACAGGACGGACCAGAGTGTCTCCAAAGAAAAAGGGGAAACTGAGAAAACGCAGGCAGGCTTGTACTTTGCTTTGTCTGCTCTTCTGGTTTGTTGCCATGTAACATCTGTATTTAAATTACCTCTCCAAATGTAAGAATGCCATCTAACCACTCTGTTTCATGAAATGCTTTAAAAATAGTAATCTAAAGAGACCTTTTTCTTTATTATCTGGTTTTCAATACAAATTATTGCCACAAGTATCTGTATGTGAATTCTGAAAAGAAGATGGATATGCAGTCTTAAGAAAAAATGTCTTGATGGCAGCTTATACGTTTGTTGTGCTTAATATTATTTGTTTCAATATTATGCATGATGGAACAAATTGGCTTGCATATGGGGTTAAGTACAGAATAATTAGAGTTTAAGCCCCAGTTAGGTCACTTAATAATAAAGTGCAGTACTTTTGATGGCAACAATCAGAAAAAACACTTTTAGCATTTCCGGTGTTTTTACTGTATTTTTCATAGTTCTGACTACTTTGTGCATGTTCTTTTTGCTCATCTTTTACAGTGACATCTTGGCTCTTTGCCTATGACTTTCCTTTCTTTTGGATTGTCCATCTACTTCACAGGCTTCGGTGACCCACGGTCTAGTCTTTTGCATTTCGACTAGCCAGAACAAAATTAAAACACTTGGTTACCAGCAAGACAGACAAAAACACAAGGAGAGATCATCAAACAGAATTAACACATAGTGTCAAAGTAAAGAAGCAAATACAGAGCAGTTCTATTTCGATTGAGTTTTAAAACAATTATTCATTGAGTTTTTAAAAGATCTTGATTAACCTAGGTTTCATGCTCATAGTTTAAGATTCTACTGTGGATATTTGTTGCTTTGGATGAATCAGCAGTTCATACAACAGTATTTTCTGTAAATTATTAATCTATTCAAGAAAGTGTAATGTGAGCATATTCTCTGTCCTGAAGGATCACTGGAGTTTGGTTATGCAAGGGAGCAGTGGCTCACATGCCAAAGCAATGTCAAATTATTTGGAAATCAGCTAGCCCCCAGTGAGTTCAGTCCTGGAAGAGTCTGATCTCAGCTTTTGCCAGGCTGGTTCTTCTGCAGGACCTTTGTAGGAGAGAAGGTCCATGAGAGCATGTGCGCACCTCTGGATGTGCAACCAGAGAGCTCAGTGTCTTCTCCTGCAATGCTCTTCAGCGTTTATGTATTGCAAGAGGCAGGTACTGTCAGCACAGGCTGGAGAACCAGGTTTTGGTTTCCCATTGCAAATTATGGGGTTTCTTCACAAGAGAAGATTTTGCTTCTCTGTATAATCCCAGTATTTTTAGGTGCAGCTCAAATGGTAACTTGCCTCGTACTTTTGTGTTTCTTCCAGAAGTTCAGAAGATACTTCAGGAATGGTCACCAGAAAAAACAATTGCTCTAAGAAAAGGGTTTATTTTCAAAAGATTAGGGTCATAGTGCTGGCTGAGGATGCTTCATTTTTTGAAATTTTTTGAAAACCAGACAGCTTGCAGACTCTGGTCTGTCTTGGGGAATTATCAGTGTTCATGTAGTAGATACACATCATTTTATCATCTTACCCTGCAGAGAATAAGCATATTGCTGCTTCCTATGTTGCCCTTAATTTCCTATTTTCACTGAAAGTTTCTATTGGTAAGTCTGCACGTTGTTAGAGGAGAGACCGTACGACTGCACTGGTATGAGGGAAGATACTCAGCATTTCTTCAGTAATATTTGTGAGGGGGGAGATATGGCACTTAAGGAATAAAACAAAGTTATTTTCTGACTGATCAGGATAATTTTTTTCACTTCTTTTCAGTTTAAGTTTTTTGAGGCTTAGAATCACGAGAGTAGTCTTGAGAAGGAGACTTTTATAGGTAGATTGTAATACCAAAACTATATGTTTTCTAATTATGTAATTACGATACTACATATATGGAATACAAATGGTATGTATCACTTAGGTTTTAATAAATAGTACAATGTTTTATGATGAAATTTCTAGAGTTAGTTTTTCCTGATTTTATTGTGCACAGAATATCAGAGATGTATATGTCGATATTTTGCCTACATTTCTGATGCATTCTGCTTCCGGAAACTACAATTTATAATTTTAGGTTATATGGCTTTGGGTTTTCTGTTGGACAATTGTCAATATGGCTGAGGAGATCTTATTTAAAAAAAAAATAAAATTTCATTTAGATGATGTTATCCATAGACATAAGTCTTAAAAATAGCTGGCTTCCATGGCTGTTGTGGCTCATATCTAGCATTAATACATAAATTCATCCAGTCATACTAATGGAATTCCAGTCCCAGGCAGCTCATTTTACAGCACTGTAGCAAAAAGCAATGTCTGAAACTAGGAGTGTCTCTAAGAAGTTCTTTCATGTTTAAGCAAAAATGTGCTCAGCAAAAAGAAATGTAAATTTAAGGAAAATCTCTAGTTTCCTATTCTATGCAAAGCTTTGATTTTTTGCTGATTCAGGCAGTAGGGTTGACATTGGAGCTTCTCATTTCATTTGAAATAATCACTTTTTACTTTGGAACAGTCTTTCATTTTTCACAGCACTATCTTCTGAAACAGTCCACTTTGTATGTATGAATCTGTTTTTCTCCAGATAACACAGAAAGTAAAACTATTAGAAACAGGTTCCCATCTATTACTTTCTTGAGTGCATAGAGAAATACTAATTTTCAGTGGCGCCCATTTGGGGATTTTACTGATGTTTTTTGCCCCCTTTCAAAAAAGACAAAAAGAGGAAGAAGGAAATACATCTGTAGTCTAAATTGAGTGTGCCAAATAAAACATTAAATTTCGATGGAAAATGTAAAAGGCACATAGTTAATGTTAATAAAGCTGTCAGTAAAAACCCAATTGCTGCAAGAACTGTGCCTGAGCGGTTGCTGTAACCTGTGCAAAACCCATGCTGGAGTGGTGTCTGGAAACAGTCTCTGGAGCCACAGACTTTGCCTCCTGGTTGATGCTTAGTGCGGCCCTCTGTTCCTTTGGGTCTCATATAGTTAAGATTTAAGACATGCCAGCTGTACTTTACATTCTGTTTTGCTGTGCAATTTGGGAGTCAAAATGAGGTGCTGCAGGGAATATTTTTAAGGAGGTCGGTGTAGCTGGGCACGTGTTTTGGAAGTGGGAAGCATCACTGGAGAATGGTGCACTGCTGATCTTGCCCGCGTGAACTGGCAGTTGGTGAAACTCTGGCCCTGGTACATGCAGGGAGGTTTTTCACTAGCACAAGCAGAATTTTAACCTTTTATTTAAAAGAGGGATTGCTGTGCTATAGTGGTACAGTTAGCATATTCTGAATGAATAATTCTGTTTTTCCCTCCACGACTGCCATGGTGTGCCTTGTCCTGTCTGTTCATCTGCGTGTGAGATCCCACTGCATGCCATCCACGAGCAGCGGTGGAGCTTGTCACAGGTGTCCCCGTGCTCCAGCCGCAGTGGGCTGCCCGCAGAGCTCCCATGCCAGCCCCACCATGCCTGCCAGCCCTGCGCCACCAAGCCATGGGGGGAACACGCAGGTCTGGGCTAATGCCATCCATTCTGGTAGTTGTCATGGCTGATGTGACCCCATTTTTTCCCTCCCCGTGCCAGCGGAGAAGTTCAATGTTACAACTTCCTCTGCTGCATAGCTTCTCCCTGGTGCAATCTCAGTTACAGTGGGCTTGAATATGCTGCTCATCACCAGAGGGCTAAGAAGCCTCCTTTGATGGGAGCCCTGTTGTTCTGCAGCCTGGACCAACGCCAGTGGTATGTCTCCTCTCATAATTTCATCTTAAAAACTGCTGATTTTATATCTCCTTGTGTTGCTGTTCTATGGCAGCCAGAGACTTTTGCTCATTCCACGTGCTTTTGTCCCATTTCTGCCTGTTGTAATGCGGAACCAGTTCTCAAGGTTAGGACGACAAACTGCCTTATGTTTGTAACAGTAGTTTTGCACTAAAATGCCATACAGATAGACAGTGTTAAAGGCAGTATAAGAACATTTTGGTGACGTAGTGAAACCTGGAGATCGGCTGCTTATTTAACAAGATAAGGTACAACAACCTGATTGGAGTTGGTGGGAGCAAGCTAGATAAGGGGGATCAGGTAGGGGCAGCAGTGCTGATGCATTTAGACATTTACATAGAGAATAACTTTGCCAATAGTTGATGTTCTAAATAGCAAAATCAGACTTTCCTCATGGCTGGGAAGTGAACACAGCTTTGATGATGTGCCCAATTTGCTTTTAATCCCGGAAAAGATTTGCTCCTTGCAATGATTTGCCCCACCAAGAGGACAGAGAAGAGGGTTTACACTGTGATGCTTTGTACAAACACCACTAGATTAAGTGTTCCTGACATGCTCTGGAGCAAGTCTTTTCTGGTCCTCAGCTGGAAGGTTATAACTTCAGAGCTTTGGGAGGCAGAGCTGTTGTAAAGGAAGGAAAAACGTTGTTAAGCTGTAGTGTGGAAAAAAAAGCTATGCTGGCAAGCAGTTGTGCTGTAATCCTTCATAATATGCTAGCGGGTAGATTTGCCGTATTTTGGCATTTTCATGGGGCCAATCTGCTTGCTTCCCTACCCTAATTTCTGCTGATTTTGGGGTTAGAAATAAGGTCTTCTCCCAGAACTCATTGGGGTCTTTTACAGTTTGTTTTGTGTATGGATTTCTGACTATTGTTTCTCTTTTCTGGGCACTTCTACTGTTTCAGTATCTTTTTTTCTGGAATAAAATCCCTGATCATCCCTTCTGCTGCTTCACTCTACAGAAGTTCCTTCTGTTTGGCTTCAGGTTCTTCAGTGGAGACATCTTCTGCACTGAGGCGCTTCCTGACTTTTCCCTTGTGATAATCACGTAATAATTACTGTGCCATATCTTGGGAAAACACTCCTGGAGCTGCATTATTTTCTGTCTCAGCAGGTGGGGGGGGCACAGCTAGGTTCCCGCTCTCCCAGCTGTTTGTCTTTGTTGCTGAGAGTGCTGGCCAGGAGGCTGGTCTCTTCTGCTGAGGTTAGGCACGGATGGTGGGAGTAGTTGGCACTCTGCTCTTCCCCATGTTCCTGCTCCCAATGCCTCCGCACTCTTGGAGCCACTCGAGACGCTCCCCGGTGCTGACTGTTGATTTCAGGCTCAGAGGCCGTTACGTTAGGATACCCCATTGCTACTGCAAGTCTTTTTGAGCTGAAAATTTAGCAAATTAGAACTGTTTATTCTTTTTGACAAAGATGCAGATAGTTTTTTAGCATATGCCTTTGGAAACAATCACCTCTCGCGTGGCAAATAATTTAGGTTTTCTCTAGCCAATGTTGTTCTTGTCATTCATGTTTCTGTAGCCTACTACCTTTAAAGTTAGCTTGCATGGCTGAAGTTAAGATATTTTACAAGACCCCTCTGTAGGAAACAGTCTGTCTTTAAAGTAACTTCTCGAGTATTCTTGATGCCTTTCCTCTCCACAAAATTCAGTTTAAAAAACCATAGGTAGCAAATTATATATCCACCATTCTTGTCAATGTCATGGCCTTGTGTCATGATGCTGAAAGGTATCTCCTCAAATTATTGTTCTCCAATAGTTGTTTCTTTCAGAGCAGGCCTCTTGTATAGCTATTTGTTGAACTGTGTACCTACTGAATTAGTCAAAGACCTGGCTAAAACCATTTTTTTCTTTTCCTCTTTACCCCTCCCCCAAACTTGCTTTTGTTATGTATTGGCTTGCTAATCCTTGTGTTGAGCAGTATCAGACATCACCTTTCTTGGGGGCACTTAGTCCACTCTTCCGCTTTCTTTGTCAAAGGGCTCCCTTAATAGGAGAAGTCAACAGGGAGGACAAAAGGGATTGAAAGTTGTATTTAATCGGGGTCAGAGAGGTGGTGTTCAGAGTGACGGGCCCACAGGCAGGCTGGCCTTTTATGCTTTCCGACGCAGATGGTCCCAAAGCATTCAGCTAAGTGAAGAGAAAGCTGCCCACTGAAAGCTATTGTAGGGCAGCATCGTTACAGTTGAGAAGGGTTGCCAGGGGTAACTGGAGAGTATCACCAGCATCCTGTGATCACTAGTCTGTGCCATTGAAAACCTTAGACCGAGGATCGCTCTGGGTCCCTTGGCATCCTGATGCTCCTGCATAAGCAGCAATATCTTATGCTACCTTTTTAAAATTTAATATCATTATTTTTACTTTGAGGCACATAAACTGTAGAATCATTTGCATTTCTTAATTTCAGAATAGCCACCCTCTGCAAAATGTACAGCCACTTGCTTTAGAACATATTGCTTTTCTTCCCCTGGGGAATAGTCTAATAATATTTGAACTTATTAAGATAACACTGTGTTTACAGAAACTTAATTTTTTAAAATTTGTCTGAGTGCAAGAATAGCTGAATTCAAAAAAGAGAAGAAAAAAAAGGAGGTGATATTATTCAACACAAATGAAGCCTGCAGGCATGTGTGAAAGCTTTGGAAACTGTGCCCAAAATACCCCAGAGGGATTGCTACAGTACCCTCTTCGGTCTAAACAAATAGTATATCGCAGCAGGTAAAATGTGTTCCTGACAAAATAGTCGAATGCTGCCTTTTTTTTTTTAACAGGTACCCTACTGATTTTTTTGTTGAAGCCATAGATGCTCAGGATGATAACTGTCCCTTAAGTCTCACGTGAAACACCATTTGAAAGTGCAAATACAAGTGTGAACCTTGAGCAAAAGTGCGAAGAAGTCAGCACAGAAAACGAACTGGGGACCAAGCAGCCATCCATCCACGTGTGCCAGCAGCAGGGTCCCTGGGCGCCAGCAGGCAGCACCCCTGGGCGCCCAAGTCGAGGGGCTGCCAGGCCCTGCCCTCAGCTGGAGCTGCGCTCTGCTGGCGTGGCCGGGAGGGCAAAGGTGCTCCCCTGGTGCCGCCCAGGGAGGACTTGGTGCCCTGGGACGGGTCTGGAAGGGGTGGGTGCAGAGCCAACTGTGCCGCTCAGCGTTTGGCGCAGAGCCAGCTGTGCTGCCTGGCGGCGCCCACACGCCCAGGGCATCTTCTGCTGGCAGATGGTGCTGGCACTGGGGCTCGTCTGTTCTGCCAGAGAAATGACAGGCAGAAACAGGAGGTCACAGTCCAGCCTTTGCTTTATCATTTGCGTTTTCTCACAGTTAGTCATCATGAGAGCGCAGTCCTCTGCAATGTGATGTGGAAGTGTCCTAACACTGACGTTTATGCAACGTCAGTTGTGCAGGGAGTCCTCATGCAAGTTACTGTACAACTCAAAATTAGGGGCAACTTAAAGTTTCATGTGCACTTTCTAAAATAATTGGAGATTTGACTAAAAAATTAGCCATTTTGGATGTTTCAGCAGTTTTGTACATTTTTAACAGTGCAAATATTGTCTGTGATTAAGCAACTTGTATTTTCCACTTGTTTGTTTGTTTGTTTACTGCTGCAGGTCACCAAGATGTTGCAATCTAAGCTTTCCCTTTGAAATCGGTAACAGTAGTAGCATCTGTTGTGGACTTCATGGGCCCTGGGTTGTCTACACTATTTGGTTTTTTGTGTGGTGGCAGGGGGTGGTGTTATGGGTAAAAAAAATACATGGATGAATTGTGTGTTCATTATGGCACTGTAAGATTGCAAGGGAAAGGAAGGTTTTGCAGGGTTTTATAATGGTGAGCAGCCTTGGAAGTCAAAATATAATCTTCATTATAATGAAACATAGAAATAATGAAGGCTGGAGGCAGGTATGTAATTCAAAGAGCATGTCGTCAGAGACAATGGCAAAAAAGGAAACGAGTGTTTCTACAACTCCTTAGATATGTTCTTTTCAAGTGACCAGTTAATTTATCATTCTTTCTGTTTCCAAGAGAGGGAGGCTAGTTGTGCATTCCCTTCCCAGATTAATAGTAAGTACTTGGCCCATGCATTTTCTTAGATTTTGAGTGTTGCTGGTGAGTGATGTAATCTGTCTTGTCTAAATATTTTGCTTACTTGGATGCATTTATGTTGAGTAGGTGGCTTTGTACTTTCGCACTGTATTTTCATTTTTTTAAATCATTTGAGGAGTCTTACTGGGTAACAAATTGCAGATTATCTTTCCCTTATACTTCCCTTACACTTATGTTAAAAAAGTAATAATAATGCGATCACATTTTTCCTACTGCATCATCGAGCTATTGATCTTATATCAACACAGGAGTAAACTAAAGCAAATGTACAAATAATGCATTTCAAATATACTGTCTCCACATTTTCTTGAAAATTAATAGATGATTTTCAAACTTGTGCAGTAGATGCAAAATATGTGTCTGAATTCAGTCATACTGGATCTTCTGAATCACTGACTTACAGTAAAAGGAGGGACAAACTCTAGCATCCCGGCATTTCTTTATTGCTAATGTCTCAAGGACTTGAAATAAAATTACTTGAGGTTGTTCTTAGCAGAGGTCCTAACTGCCACCCAGAAGAGGTAATGTTTTAGTAGTTTCCTGCCTCTGGTCTTGCCTTCATTTTAGGAGGTGAGTATATGCGAAGAATATTGTAAGTCTGGTTTTTAATTGATGATATAAATTTCAATTATTTTTTCTAAACCACGTGCACTCAGCATCGAAGCCAAACCTTGTGACAATTCATGGCCATCAGAACTAGGCGCATGTGTAAAATGGCTGTTGCACACTTGTGCCAGTGCACTTCTGTTAGTGGTGTGCTGAAATGCAATTCCTCACCAATGCTGTCAGTGCTGACCGCCGTCCCTGTTGTGGGCAGTTGTTCCAGCAAAGACACCTTCTGCAGCCATAGTTTCTTTTAGGCTCAGGTGAAGACATACAGGGCTTGATCCGGTACCAAAACCAACAGTGCTGCCAGCAAACCCCTTCTGTGTTAAGGGCTTTTAGTAGTACAATGTCTGATAAGCCCACACCAAATGAAGCCTGGCTGGTGTGGATGTTATTCCAGTGTGAAGATACAACAAATAAGACAGGACTGCTGTGTGTCTTTGGAGAGCCTCTGCAAACACCAGACCGGCCACTGGCGCAGTGCCCCGCGCGTGCTGGTTGTGTCCACGCTCGATGGCCAGCCAAAGATGGGAGGTAGACGTGGGTCATCTTCTGTCTTCTCCTCTAAAGTCTAGTCAGTCTAGTAGCATGTTAAATGCTGCCATCTCTGTTCATGAGTATCTTTTGTAATGTTTGCCTTGTCTTTCTACTTCTCAGCTCGTCAAGACTATTAGAAATTGGATTGATCTTCACAAGATCTGTGGTGGCTCCACTTCCTGGTGCAAAGTCTGTGCCCCGGTGAAGGGTTCAGAGCATCCGACGTGACGTTTTATTGCTTTTCTTGTCTCCTTCCTCTCTGCTTACAGCCTTGTGAAAGACAGTGGGAGTTAGAGAGAGTGTCTGTATTATTTGTTTTTAAAGGAGTGGTGAGCTACCACACTACTCAGGAAATTTGGTTGATTGCACATTTTAAATGAGGCATTGATAATTTTTTTCAGCAATAGGACTAGTTGTTTTTTCTGAGTGTTGCTAGGTAGAAGCAGAATCCGCTTTGCAACCAGCCCTTTAATCATCAATTCAGACATCCCTTGCTCTTGCCCAGACAAAGGGGGAAAACCTGAATCAAAGATTTCAGAAATTATTGCCCTGACTTGCAATATGGAAAGTATATTAAGTAAGTTTGCACAGTAGAATCATAACTCTACTGCAATGACCAATGTAAGGGACTTTCACCTGAGATATGTCGGCTAAACTGATTAATTATTCAGTCTTTATCAGAAAAGAATGACTTAAATCACAACTTCAAATATGTTTCAGCTTTCTCGGATTAATACAAATGTTTCAGTCCCACACATGGAGTTATTGAGCTGAATTAAATAACTGCATATTTTAAAGAATATTACTGTTTAAAAATCAAAATTGAAACAAAAAATGTTTTAATCAAACAAAACATAAATTAAATTTAAAAAAATTATAAATATGAAGTGCATAACAGTTTCCTACAGGAACAGCAAAAAGTTGAGAGTTGCAGTACTTTAAATTCAGGTAGGAAGAGTTTGTGTATAGTATGCCTTCCAGTTCTATTAATGTCAGGAAAAAGTGCTATTAAACGTCTTAAAGTGCTATTTTAAAAATAATTATATGCACCTTAACTATTCAGTACTTCTATTGTCTGATTCATTTTCGGCAAAGGCTTGTTAAACTCTCAGAATTTAAATGCTTAAAATCAAATACAGACTTGTGAGCTCTACTTGTCCCCATGTAACTGTTTTATATCTTGAGCACATCAACACAGGCTGTGAAAATGCTTGAGCAGCATCCACCAGAGTTAATATGGTGCTTAACCATTCGGGCACTTCTTCCTTGATCTCATGTTTATTCACCCTTGGTTATTTATCTGAATGGACAACTTGCATTTTTTTTCAATGATTTTTTATAGAACAGGACTTTTGAATTTGAGTACAGATGGGTTGCAGTACAGTTACTAGGGCAGTAACCACATCCAGCACAAACTATATTTATACTTAATTTCTCTTTAAGTAGAAAGTAGAGCACAGGATACATTATCTATGCCTAAAAGCACTATGGTTCTAGTTTAATGCTTGTTGGTTATTGAAACTTGGTTAGTAGTGCATTCAGAGCGTAAGTATTGCTATTGTCTAATTGCAGTTCAGTGAAACAGGGCTGGCTTTTCCTCTGACTTCTACACATCCACGCTGTTGCCAGTGATGCATGAGTTCAACATCAGATACCTTCATTTTTGGTGTCAGTGTTTTGCAGTAAATCCCAGTAAAATTCTTTAACTGGTTCTCGGGATCTTAAACAAATTCAGTGTCTACCTTTCAGACTCCCAATAATCCTGGGCTAGTCTAACACACGACGTTTTACCTTTCTGGCTGAAAAATGCAGAGTAGCACTCCTGTTTGTACTGGGCAGCTGCTAAGCATGTGAAAAAGAAGTGCATTGCTTAGATAACAGCCCAGCAACCGGTCCCGGCAGCTCTCTGACACCCTGCCAAAACTGTGGGCCATGGGGCTGTAGGTCAGAAAAGAATTTGTTCTGCGCATCCTTTGCACTACGGGACTTGAGGGTGCTGATCACATCATTTCTAATAGGCTTCTCTTGCATGCTGTGTAGCGGTACTTTGGGAAGTGGTGCAGTTATCAAGGACCTCAAGTGTCTGAAAAACTTACCTTGTTAGAGAACTTTAAATTTAGTAGATCTGGAAGAAAGTTGTCATTCATTACAATAGCATAATTAAGATATGCATTGTTTTTGGTAGAAGTGAGAAGGTTTTTCCTATTGCTGTGGTATCTGTTTAAGGAGGGGGAAAAAAGAAAAAAAAGAAAAGAAACCAACACCACAGAGACAAATACTCAAAGTGTAAATAAATACCTCTTTAGTATTGTATGAGGTGCTTTTGACCCAGCCGTTTGTGTCAATTGCGGTTACACTGCATCCTCCTCCAGAGTCAAAGGACTCCAGCTTTTCTTCTGAAAGAATGAAAGATAGTGTGTGTACTAAATATACACGATCTTTTAAACGTGGGATCTGAGGATCTGGAAAAAACGCAGTGTGAGGACTTCAAATTTTTTCATCCATCGCAGGCTTTTGTAGAGAAAATTGACTTCACTCTGTTTCATTGGTAACTCTTTGGCCACTAGTAAAAGCCATGCTCTAGTGCAGTGGTCTCCAAACATTTTTGATCACACGCCCCTATCAGGAAGAAATTTTTGAGCACACACCCCCAACATAAGTATATGTATTTATTTATAAATTATATACATGTAGTACTGTACTAATATATTATGTACGTTATAAAGTATACACAAAATAGAAGGTTAAAAAGGATAACAAAAAGATTAAGTAAACACTATTTTAAAAATAAATTTTATTTTATTTTATTTATTAATGGTACAAAAAAATATTTTCTTCCTCTGCTGCAGTGGAATGTCTTCCAAACCCCCTGGGCTGCCTGCACCCCACTGTTGAGACCACTGAGCTAGTGTACACAGGAAACAGAGATGAAATCAGGGGTCTCAAATTCTTTTTTTTTTTCCTTGCACCACTGAAACATTTTTAAATAAGCAAAAACTGAATTCTCTCATTGAGAATTGTTATTTTCTGATTATGAATAGAGGCCACATTTCCTTTTCCCCGCTTTCTCTTTGGAAAGAGGAGGAAAGAGAGTGACATCTTTTCTGCTGTGGTCCTTGTGGCAAGGACAAAACTGTTCTAGGCAGTGAGAATTAGTAGTTCTTTAGCAAGGGCACTTCATTTTTCATCACCTTACCATTGTGCCTCTTAGTATGGAAATTATGTGTTTCTGGAAAACGATGTTTTCTATTGCAAGCAGAAGACTGATGTTGACAAGAAGCCCATCCTAGTTGTTTTCTGTTCCCAAGAAAAGGATGTCTTTGTCACGTGGAACAAAGTTCACCAAAAAATGAGGACTGAAATGGAAAAGGACAGTGTGTTCTTTTGAGTTCTTTGCTGCATTTCCATCTCTGGCCCTCAGAGCCCAATGTAAGATCATTCTCAAAAAGTATGACTCTCAGGGCTTCCACAGCATGTTAATGCTGTTTGGTGTTTTTACATTTGAAGTATCTACAGAGTTTCACGGCAGGTTGAGAGCAGTGTATCATCTTTGCCAGGACAAACTACAATCTTCCATGACAGTGACTCTCAGAAGAGCCAGTACGCCATCTTGATGCATGCTTACAAACCCGGAAGAAGGTGTTGAAAAGAGCTTTCGGCCTCTTCCTGCTGTGAGAGGTGTTTGTGGTGCATGCCTTCAGATACGGACTAAAGAATCTGCCTGTATGGTAGTAAGGTCATAAAAGCTCAGGAAGACCAAAATTAGAGCAGAGCGTTAACACTGGAGTTTTCTTCTCATAAAATAACTACATGCCATTATACATCCTCAGCTGCATCAGTGCTTTGTTACCACTTGCTGTTAAGAGTGCTGTGTTACTGGATCACTTCTCATGTCTTCGTTTTCCCAGCAAGTGCGAGTTTCAAGAAGATTTAACATGGAGGGGCACTGTAGTGCCCAGGGTGCTGTTTGTATTCCTCACGCCTGGCAAATGGGGAGGTTTCCTCAGATACACATTTTGATCTATGGGAAATCCATGGAGTGACATTAATTTCTGTTCCTGAATTGTAGAAGTATTCCTTTTAGTATGAGGGTGGTGAGGCACTGTAACAGGTTGCCCAGAGAAGCCGTGGATGCCCCATCCCTGGAAGTGTTCAAGGCCAGGTTGGACGGGGCTTTGAGCAACCTGATCTAGTGGAAGGTGTCCCTGCCCATGGCAGGTGGGTTGGAACTAGATGATCTTTCCGGTCCCTTCCAACCCAAACCATTCTATGATTCTATGATTTTTCAGGAGCTTCTGCATGTGTTTCCTATTCCATCTTTGCTACAATCCTCAGGAAGATTAAAGAGGAACTAGGGTTACATCCAATAGGATTTCACCCGTTCCAGGTCTCCACATTAGCTTTAGCTCAAACCTCAGTTCTGCTGTCAGTAATGCAGTCTCCTGCATCCTGGTTTTGATAAGGCTTTTTGGGGCTCCTTTCATCTGGAGGTAATGACAGTGTAAACGCCTCTCTTGCATTCTGTTCTATGTTCATTTTAGACTGCTGTTGATCACGTTTAAGCTCTGTACTAACTTTGAAATCTGTAAACCTTGTTGGTAGCATTACACTAAAAGTACAAGGGCATTCACATTTCCAACTGTATCTTTAGAAGTGTTGAGGGTTTTCCTCCTTCATATCTGTGAAGCTACCACGTGATGTGTAATATTTCGAAACCTTGAAAAGCTATAGCCATGGTCTAAGTCTGGTTGTGTTAACAATTTATAAATTGCTTCTCTTAAGAACAGCAGAAGTGCCAAATTAGAATCAAGCCACAATGTCTAGTTGTTGTTACATTTTGTTGTCTAGAGATAGGTTAGTCACTGCAGCGTTTGTTTGAATGCTCCCAGGAAAAGAATGTGAAAGCACTGAGAACTGCCACCTTCAGAGCTGTTCCAGCGTGACCACCCTGGGTCTGCCTCATCCCGGACACCCTGTGGTGGTTCTTCCCATGTTCCGAGAACTGTTCTTCTCCCACGTCACTACATGGGAGTCTGGTCTGACCTTGAGGGTGGGAAGGAATCGTCAGAACTGGGATGATTTAGCTTGCCTTTGCCCAACGCGCCATGTTATCAGCATGAAAGCAAGTTGAACTGAAATTCTAGCCCATACCCAAAGACTGGCAGTTAGTCTGTGTTGAAATGTGATTTTTTTTTTTTTCCTGGGTTAAAGATTTTTGGAATTTCAAGGCAAAAGTAGATGCAAGTAAGAGCCTCAATTAAGCTTTACAAGTTTCAGATATTCATCTACAGTATTCTTCAAACTCAGGAATTTAGTTCCGTATTTCATCCTAATGGCAGCATCAACAGAGCCATGCTGGTTTTCTAGGATACAGCTGATGGTTAATAGTTTTAGATTTGTGATTGAGTTGAAGCATTTATGAATCATTTCCAAGGAGCTTTAAATCTGAATACCTCTCCACTGTGGGGAGAAGCATAATGTTGTTGGCACATCTCTTACACGGCTTCTTTTAGGCACAGTGACTTTGCCAGATCAGACACCACAAGCCTCAGTAGAACAAGGCTCCATGGACTTTGTTCCCTCTACTATATTTCTCTCTCCTTCATTCTGTATTTGTGGAAAAAGATGGAATATGTTGCCAAAATAGATTCCCAAGATGCAACTGTAGATTTTCTATTAAATGATACTTCAGAAGTGAAGCAATGGTACTCTTCAGGCTCCGGTCTTAGCCATTGAGTACAATTTTAGCTGACTATATGAAGGAGTCTGTACAAATCATCAGAACAAAGTGTATGCATTAGTTAGGCTTCTGGACTCTAATAGTTAATATCGATAACTAGAATAGATGCCACTCTTCAAGGGCTGATTAAGAGATGAAGATTATGCGTGGTTATACAGCTGCTAAAGCCTCCAGCTTCCCTTATGATCTTCCTCGATGAAGTGTTATATTGCCGCTGACAAAATCTGCTGCGCAATAACGATCACTTAAATACAGAAATAGTCTCGGTGATGTTGAAGTCGGTACTACAAAATCAATTCTTGGCATCCTATTGATCCCGTAAGAAACTTCAGAATATCACTTCCACAGGAGCTAAACCCACACAGACCTTACAGTCTTCCATGCCAGGACCTTGACCGTACTGCCCAAGCTCTGCCGGCAGTCAGTCCTACGAAGACTGGTTGTGGGGGAGGTTTACAGCAACATTCAGTTTGATACCAGAGTGAATACCACAGGCGTGTTGTCAGATGAATGACACTAGAAAATGAAAATTATTCCTGTTTTGAAATTATAATTTTATCTCAAAACAGGGTTTTTTATGCATAACTTAGAACAATCTAAGGCCATTTTTGGCAGTAATCTATCCGGAAACTTCCCTTTATTTTATGACTTTTGATGGCTGTATTTTTGACTATTTTGTGACTGTACTTTTGGTTTTATGTCTGTATGCATTTTTTCACATGTAATTCTGAGTTAGCGTTTATTATTTTTTCTCTTCACCAAGGATTGCTGGAATCTAAAAGGTATTTAAGACAACTTAATCAAATAGCTAAAAAGGCTTTCTCTTCAGAGTAACCTATTATTCCTTTTTCAATCATATAGGAAATAGTCAAAAAGTGAATTCTTGATGCACCCGATGGGAACAATAGATTTGTGTTCAGTCTTTCCTTCTCTAAATTAGAAATCACAGTATAGACAATGGAATTTCTAAATCATATATTATACCTTATTCTCTGGTGGGAATAAAATGTTCATGTTTGCCTCCTTTTCTCTGTTTAACTTTGACTGCTGCGAACACTAGGAAGAATAACCCTGCAGCTTTTCTTTCTTTTTTTCTTTTTTTTTAATCTATTCATTTTATACTTTTCAGACAGATTTTTCCCCGGGGTGAAACAAAGGTTAACTGAAATTTCCTCTGTTGTGTACCTGAACGAATCAGCAGTTTGAGAAGGAAATCCCATTGATGGGCAAAGAGAGTGACAGGCTCTATTTAAAGAATTCCCCCGACTGTGTGGTAGACCAACCATGCCATGAATTTAACTGTTCCTGTGGTCCCCATACTTGTACCCACCAAAAAGAGAGAAAAACCTACTTTGTTCTGCAAATGTTGTGCTAAGCTTTGAAAATCATGAGCCACTGAGTTTTGTGAATTAACATTACTAGCAGTGGTCAAGACTAAAGGAAGCAGTATTTATAGCATGAGACAGAAAACAGACAGAAAATTATGTGTACTTATATAATAGAAAAGATACACTATGTATTTGTGTTTTAACAGGTGTCTGTGTATTTTAGCAATTTGATAGTGTACATATTCCTCAAGAATATGATTTACAGACTTATGTTATCTTTTGCTTTATTCACTGCACATTTTTATTCCCACTTAGCGTGTGAAACACCTTACCCATACATAGCCGTAAGAGGAGGTAGATGGAGTTGAGGTAGATGTGAAAGGGCATGCAGTTGGAAGAAGGTGCAGGATTTATTGTTAGGGAAGTTGTGTAGCAGTTCAGCTACACAGAAAAGAGATACGTGGCTGAAATGCAGTACTGGATGCCTGACATTAGATAAAAAGAGGCAGTATGTGCTAACACCTGGGTGATTTTTTTATTTCTTAATATCTGCTTTAAATATCAAAAGTGTGCACCTCTGCTTGGTTAAATACTCTTAATTCATGTGTATTAAACTTCATGACCTGTGAGTCTTCTTGAAAACTGCAGCTCTAGCCCTGCAGCGGGCCCCAGCCGAACATGCTGCCTGGGGATTATAAGTACCATGTCGTAGCCCCCAACCGTCAGACTTTTCTTCTCTGGCAATGACGGTTAGTCTTCTCCCATGGGTAATGGCTGCTTAAGTTTGCTTAAAGTTACTTTAATAGGTCTTGGGGTTTTTTTTTTCCACTTATGCAGGACTGTTCAGAGGTTTTTTTCTTTTTAAACTCTGATATGCTTTTGGCCAATGCCTTTGCTTCACTCAACTTGTTACATTTTAATTCATTTAAAAATGGGTTGAGTTTTGTTGTTTGTTCACTGTCATCGTTCCAATTTTGTGATGCTTTTCAAAAATGTCATGCTGGACCAGATAAAGGTTGCTAAAAATAAAGTATTGCAGGTATTTTCTCACTGACAAAAAAACGTGCATATTACTGCACGCATATGTATCTCTCTCTCTTAGGTATCAACGGGAGAGGCAGGAGAGCCTTTCCTTGCCATGAGAAAATTTCTCAGATAGAACTTCTGTCAATGATTACATCGACTGATTTCTCTGGGGGAGTTCATGGATCTCTTTTAAAGTTGCGTTAAAGAGATATTGACATGTAATCCATTATAACAGCAGGTGTCTTGTTTTTAAGTAAATCACCTTTTTCTCATCAAAGCAAAGTTGAAAAAACCCTAGAAGTGTCTAAGAAAAATACTGCAGTTGATTCCATTCCTTCTGCACAGGGGTTAATTCGAGTAACTGGGTGATGCAGAGGGGGCTTCATCTGCGGTGGCTGCTGTGCATCTCCTGGCCCTGACACCCTGCAGGGAGTTGTCTGTGTTGGGATGAAGCTGGAACTGCGAGAAACCAGAAATCCGTGATGTGGGTCCGTGACTGGTCTCTCAGGACAGTGCTCTGAGATCCGCTGGCTGCACAGAGTCATGCAGACCCGTGGTTCCCTCCCACCAAAGAGCGATGTTTTGGAGCCCCGTGTACCTGAGCGGTGCTGTGTCTGGATGCAGCTTGAATAGGAACTTCAGGCAGCATAAGGAGGACTAGCTCCCTTTTCAGTTCACGGTAGCACACCTTTTCAGTGGCTGTAGAGCAGACATCGTTTACTTCAAAAACTTCTGGTGGCATACGTGTGTGTGCGTATGTGGGGGTATATATACATGCCCATATATATACACACACATATATATGGGTACACACACGTATATATGGGTACTTGGAATACACCTTCCTAGAAGAGAAACATGTATAGTGCATCCTAGTGCATGGAAACCTGATTTCCTGTGCTTTGCAAAATCTGATGTAGGGAGGGAGTCTCGACGTCTGTTCTGGGACACTGCTTGGTTGTTATCACTTCGTACTTCCATTCCTTGTTTTTTGGAAGAAGGGCTACTTGAACAGAAAAAATGTGAAACTCGTTATAGTAACTTACGTTACAGCAAGACTTGAATCACTTTGGTTCAAACATAAACAGGAATTTTCAGATACATGTAAAATGTCACAATGTGAAATTCTTACAGATCTAGATCATTTTTAGGGGTTTAAGGCTTATAATTTTAAAATATTATTCATTACTTCAGTAGCAACCAGAAGCTGTGTCCTGACATGGTAAATATTGTTCAGAGATATGTCTGAAACAGTCCTTGCCACAGAGGTCTTACAGTAGAATGTAATTAGGGTTCTCTATTCTGTAATGTGCTATATTAATTAGCAGTAAAAATCCAATTTTTATAGCCCAGCTTTGAAACATATTTGCCCTTTAGGCCACATATCTTACCGTCACAGCTTGAAGCAGCCTGTTCCAGTGAATTGATCATAAAATAAACTAAATAAAATACATGTCTGCATGTATATTCCAACTAGAAGGAGTGAGGGGACCACTTGCCTTCCCCTTTTAGAAAACTTAGTGTTTTATTTTCAAAGCTGAATGTCCAGGCTCTACAGTTTCTCTGTGTTGTTAAATGAGGTAATGAAATAAACCTTTGCAGGGCAGGCTGAACTTGCACAGAGAACAGGGACGTGTTTTCTCCCAGTTCCAATGAGTGAAATAAAAGTGTGACTTTTGGTGGGATCAAAATCTGTGCCCGACTGTGCCTTACCTTGCTGGGGTAGCCTGCTCAGCCGCTGGGATCATTGGTGGTACGGCAGATAAGGAAATCTTCTGAACAGTTTATTATTTATTCTCAGTCAGTTTTTTGTTCTGTGAAAATGGATTGTTCCTCCAGGCAATTTTAGGTTTTGACTGCTGGTCGTCGTTCTCCCTCCTCCCCTCCTCTCCCTTTCTGGAATGAAAGAGGGAAGGCTTGAATGCACATTGAACAGTGCTCCTAAATCTGGCTTCACCATGAGCGCTGCTTGGAAATTTACATTTTCGTGCTGGTGGAGGGATACATGTGAATCTCAATGATCTTTCAAAATTTTTCTTTAAATAAAAGCAAAGCTGTTGCTTACCATTCATCCTATTGTACAGGGGCGCAGGACAGCCAAAGTGTAATACTTTATAAAAGAAGAACCTTGCACAGAGCTTCCATTTTCACCTAAACAGTATACATTTTGCATGCTGTCTGTCATTTTTTTTCAGGCCTCTTCTTTCCCTCTCTTCTTCCCTGTTCTGCAAATTGACAAAACCATTTTTTCAAAGTATAAATACAAGAAGTCTGTATGGCAAGGTCAATCGTATCTGAAGTAGCTGAAGTATAGAAATTAATATAATCTTAAAAAGGAGATTGCTTTTAATAAATGAAGATGAGAAAGAATAAAAGTATGATTTTGTTGAAGATGTTCTGGGAAGATTTTAATAATACACTGTATTATTTAACTATTGTTTAACACTGTATACTTTAACTTACAATAGTTAACTATTATTTAACTCACAGGACCCTTTAAGTGATGTAAGTTTTGTGTGTGCAACTTCTCCACAGAAAGAGAGGAAAGTCTTGACAGAGATTATCTGAATAGTTTTTAAACTGTTGCTTTTTTAAGAGTAAAAATAAAGTACTCATAGCCCCATTCCTTAAGGCAGAAATCCACCCTCTGTGTGTGTGTCTGTCTGTCTGAAAAAAAGGACGAAATGCTTTAATGTTGTACTGGCTTGGCCTTGGAAAACATCAGGTGGCAGGTTTTATTGTACCAGTCTGTGCTAAATACGGAAACTTTCAGTAATTAGCATATGTGTTTTGTATCTGTGCTTTGACCAAAATCACCCTCTCTGTCCCGGGAGGGTGTCTGAGGCTGCTGGTTGGGGTTGTGGGGTGGGAGAGCAGCGTCCTTGGGCACCCCGAGGTGGTGAGGGGTGGCGGCTGCCCGTCCACCTCCAGGGCAGCGAGCTGAGCCACCACTGTGTCCTTGGGGGAAGAGCTTCTTCAAATCTGCCGTCCCAGACCTGTCGCCTGCGCGACTCCGAGTGAAGACAAAGGTTATGGGTGCTACAGACCAGGGAGAGCATGGTACAAAGGAGTCTTCAGCACGCTGATGGGTATTGCTGCTGGAGGATGAGCAAAGGACAGCAGCACGGCTGGTGGGAGGTGGAGTGGCCAGTAAGCCAGCTCGGAGGAACCCGCAGCCACCCAGAAACTGGAAGTGCCTGTTGGACAAGATAATTCATCCAAATAAGCAAACTAAATCAGGGGGAGGGGAGGTATTTGCCAGCTCAAACAGACTTTGTGATTTACTTCATGATTTAGTGCCAAACAAAATGCTGTGGTCAGCAAGAAAAATCCTTGCAGATTTTTCTGTCTCTAAAGCAAGATTTCAAGTAGGTTGTAGAAGCATATTTCTCCTACATATTTCAGTCTGAAGAATTTATTGTGAACAAAAACAAAGCCTTATGCAATCTGTTGTGAATTAGACTTAAAAGCTATTAAACAGATTTAATAAAGAGAGATTTTGTTGAAATATTTCATTCAGCATTAAAGCTCTTGTATTTATGTTCTGGTTTGAGCAGGTTTAGTTTCAAGCACTAGGAATATTTGAATCACTGTATCATGGTTTTCCCCTGTGAAGCAGGGGATTTTGACAGTGAAGAAGAGAAACTTAGTTGGTTTGTCCTCAGGAAGGACATGCCTAATGATTAACAGGAGTTAATTCGCTGGTAATTTTGATCTGTAGCCTGTCAACCATTCTGCATGTGCATTTCTGCAGTGCACTCACCGTACTGATTGCCAGGGCAGAGTTTTGAATTACAAATATCTTTTTCTTTATGAATGAATTTCCTTAACAGGCTTCCAAGTAATAAATAATGCACTCAAATATGTCAGTGCATTTCTTTACTTTTAATGACTAGACACCAAAAGGCCTAATTTTCCCTTGGGCATACGCACGACACCCTTCCACTGAAGAGAGCTGACACGATGCTGTCCCTTCTGTCCTCTCTGCTGGGAGCCAAGAGTGTGGGAGAAGCGGTCTCCAGGGGTGCGGGTACGGTACCACCTCTCATTCTGGTGATTGCTTCTTATCCTGAACAATGCCTGGGCGAAGGATCCGTTGGATACTTGTATTTGAGCTCTGGCTGTGCCAGTTGCTATGCGTACCGTGACTTAGGTACGACACATCACTCAAATTGCTTTACAAATAGGCCGCTTAATTCATTATTAATGTCTCTGTGATGGTCGTTATCATTGTTGGCATTAGTGAGTGTTGAAAACAGAAATATTTCAAAATGCTGTTCAGATTAGAGCAGAGAGTATTAGCCCCAATTTTTGGATGAAGGACAGCAGCAAGCAGGTATTATGCTCTAAAGCACCCGTTGTATGTTTGAGTGACATACCTTGTATCCAGATACTGCATGACACGCTTCAGCTGAAATTATTGACTTTTTCAGTAAACAAAGGGTTAGGTATGACATTATTGATGGTATAATTTTAATTTCTAGTCATCTGCCTTTTATTGGAAATTAACAGTACAATCAAAATCAGTTGGATAAATTTTTACTGTTTTTTTAACTTTGTAAATCTTGATGTTGTGATTTGTGTTAATAACACGTGTAGATGCTTCAGATTTGGATTGTGGGAACAGGATGGGACACTTTGCATTAAAAAGTTTGCAAACACACAGGATTAATTTGCGCACAAATTGTAATGGTTGCTGTAAAACTATAGGTAAGGCAAACACCTCCGTTGACATGAATCCTCCCTTAATGATGAAGAAGATGCTGTGGTGGTACAGCTGTCTTTGCACAGTGAGAGAATTACACAGTGTTGGCATGCAGAATTTTTAAACAGCTGTAACTGCATCCCTATTCTTTTAGCTTATTGCCTTTTATTTCCTTTTTGATTTTTTCTTTTTACTTCTGCCAGTCCAAAGGCTGTGTGTGAGAAGGTTATGGTGTGACAGCTGATAATTTAGTGTGTCGTCCTGATTTATTGCACATTACCAAACCCTGTTTTGAAATGGAGTTACTTAGCTTACAGTCTTAGTTGCTGTGGTTATGCATAAAGTCATTTTGGCATGCAGCAGTCAGAAAGCAGTGCTGAAGACACAGGCTTTGCAGATTTACAAGGAGGAAAAGTATATTTTATGCTGTGCATTAACTTCTTGTTCCATGTGCTCCCACTCTGGCAACATCTGGACTTGAGCTGGGCATTCCCATGAGTGCAGGCAGAGATAATTCAAATGGCTGGAATTGGAAGCTTTGGAGTTGCTGCCTCTGAAGAAATTAAATCCTTGCCTGAATTTAAACCCTGGCGGGCAGGACAAGAGGGTGGTGTCAAATAAAGTCCACCCACTAGATGGACATGTGCTGATTTTAAGGTGAATCAGGTTTGGTGCCAAGCAGGTTGATAGCTTTCCTTTACTGAAGATAGAACTAGTTTCTCTGCTTTGGTACATTCAAAGTCTATTATCAATTTCGGTAAGTGCAGTAATCATAATGTTGAATATATTGTAGAAAAATATCCATATAAATTAAATATAATTTATTTCTGTTTTTCAGGAGAAGTGGAAGTGGACTGGTCCATCTGTAATAAAGACTTAGAGGTAACACAGACAACCAAATTGTTCTATAATCCTTTATTTTTATGTTTATTAACAAGCAGAGCAAGATAAATGGGATTGAAAATCCATCTGTAGTTTTTGTGTGGAATCCTTAGCAGTGTCCTCCCAAAGGCAGGCAAAGCCTGAGCTCTCGTGCAGTAGGAAGAGGTTCACTTGTTCGGGCAGGCACACAAGCAGAGTGGGCAGAGGATGCTAGGAATCAGAGCGCCGCCACAGACTCTGAGCAGAGGAACTCGGCTCTTCCTTCCCAGTCTCTTCAGAGACTAGTAATTGTTTTGTGGCAACTAAATCGCATTCCCACAGAAGGCACAACAAGCCATCTGTGTTTGGTTAGCCTTCCTGCACTCCCAGAGGTTGAACTCATCTCGGGAGTTGGTACGGTTAGGTTGTAACCTGGAGTAGTCATGCAAGGTACCGTAGCATCCCGGAAGAGTAAGCTTCAGCTGTAAGGTCCAACTCCTTCTGATTTCTCTTTCCAAGGTTCAGTAATGCTTACATAATTAGGTGACATTAACAAACTCTTTCCCTTAAGAGAAATGGTACTTTTGTACCTCTCCCATTCACTTGTTCAAAATTTTATTTCAGTTTTTAAAAATCGTGGTTTACTAAGCAATAAAGGTTGAAGATAGGATTTTCAATTCTGTCTGCCTATGCAGAAAGTATATGTGAGGTCACTGGGAGAGAGAGATGTTTCCAGCTTCTCTTTTTTCTTCTTTTTCTTTTTTAAATCTTTCTTTACAATTGCAGATTGCAGATTTGGTCTAGACTTGTATAGCATTGTAGTTTGCCCAAAAAGTTTCCCTTAATGTGTGCAAGGGAACGTGTAACTTGCATTTGCAATTAATGTTAGTTATATTTGTATTCTGGGAAAAATTCCAGTTCGTCATGAAATAGCATAGTGAGTAAAAGTGTCTTCACTAATCAAGGGAAAGCAAAACTTCATAACTGCAATTTTAAACAGCAAAAAAGAATGTCCTGAAGTGGAAGTTTGAACAAGACAATGCTTTTCTTCTAGACAATGCAAGTTTCTGTATAACAGAATTATCCAGTTCAAACCTGGATGTGTAAATGGTACTTGTAAAAAGTTAGATTTCTAACTGAACACTACCAGCAGTGACCTTTACAAATTTCCACTTTTAACAAACACTGGAACACAGAATCTCAAATGGTAAATACATTTTTCTTTTCTTGTATCCTCAGGCACAGATCTCCAACTATGCAAGTGTGAGGCATACCAGTATGCGGTACTACACAGCTGATAAAAATGTTACCTGTAGAAATTGTAGTAGACCAGGTCATTTGTCCAAGAACTGTCCTACTCCAAAGGTAAATGCAACACTTCAATTACTTGTAGATGCAGCTGTTGCTTCTAATACTCTTTTGTGCTTGCCATTAAAAGCATTGCCTCGGTGGTTTATTATTTCACTGAAAGGTTGCTCCAGGTTGAAGGATAGCTTGTACAAGATCAGTTTACTATATAAAATTAGCTGTCTGTTTTGTGGAGGTCGTTGCTTTTATTGTTTTTCTAAAGGAAAATATCTGTTAGTATAAACTGAGCAAAAAGAGAGTCAAGTACAATATAGAAACATTTTTTCATATTGTAAAACTAGTTTTAAGATGTAAAATGTTTTTCAAATGTATTTTCAGTAAGGAGAACATAAGGAATCCAAAAATCACCCTTAGTAAATGAATGAAAGCAGATATCTATATAATGAACCATGATTTGAGTAATGTTAAAAATTATAGGCAAGATGAAATTGGAAATAACTTTAAGCAGCTCAGATAGATGCCAAATATTCAGAAAGTTTGTCCAGGGGTTAGAGGTTTAAAAATCAGTCACTATACTGTGAAGAAGTGGGGGCAGTTGCATGAGAGTCTGGATTTACCAGTCCCCACAACAAAGTCTGCAAAAACCTCAGCCCCTGAGGCTGTTACCCACGCTGAGACTTTGAGTGACTACATCCCACCCAGCTGAAATGTAAGCCCTTGGAGTGAAGATACACTCACTCACTGGGAAAACTGGCTGTAAAGAGATACAGCTATGGCCCTAGAATAGTGTTCAGTGTTTTATATTTGTCAGTCCACGTGCTTATTTGTGTGAGTCACAAGGCATGTAGCCAAGTGGTTGTTGTGGGCTGACCCCAGCTGGCAGCTAAGCCCCCACCCAGCCACTCACTTACCCACTCCTTGTGGGGTGGGGGAGAGAATTGGAAGGGTAAAAGCAAGAAAAACTCATGGGTCGAGATAAAGACAGTATAGTAAATTAAGAAAAACCCCAGTGATGCAAAAGCAGTCACTCACCACAGCAGACCTATGCCCAGCCAGTCCCCGAGCAACAGCTGCTGTGGAAAACCTCCATCCCCCCAGCTCTGTTGCTGAGCACGATGCCGTACGGTACAGATATCCCTTTGGTCAGTTGGGGTCAGCTATCCGGCTCTGTCCCCCACCAGCCTCTTGCCCACCCCCAGCCTACTCACTGGGGGTCAGGCTGGGAAAAAGAGAAAGCCTTAAGCAATAGCTAAATGTTGGTGTGTTATCTAAAACACAGCCCCATACGGCTGCTGTGAAGAAAATTAACCCCATCCCAGCCAGACTTAGTGTAGTGGTCTGTGGCACAGACCATATTTACAAACCAGTCCAATATGTTGTGTTACATACTGTACATCATGTTCCTGTGATACAGTTCTGGTTTTCAGCTTTTAAGAAATTTTGTTAAAAAATATGTTCATACAGAGTGCCCAACACTTCTGCTCTAAGTGAAATATATTTTCCAGTTTAATGACTATTTTTGTTGTATTCATGGAGCAAATAACATCGACTCTAAGCGTTTAACAAGTGCTTCTGATGCAAGGTCCAAATCAAGAAAATACAGGGAGTCTATGGAGTTACAACTTCGAGTTTTACTCTATTCATAGTCTTCCTTCACTTCAATTCCTCGATGAAACATAACATCTCTGCAATCCCTAGTAAGCAGCAGACATTTATTTGGGGTGGTTTCTTCTTCATTTCCTCTTTTGATTTTTTTTTTCTTTTCTTTAATCTTTTGAAACATTCTCACTTAACATAATTATTTTTTTATTTCTCCATAGAAAGTTCCCCCTTGTTGCCTGTGTGCAGGAAGAGGTCATCTACAAAACAGTTGCCCAGCACGTTTTTGTTTGAACTGCTGTTTGCCTGGCCACTATTACAGGGAATGTCTTGAGAGAGCCTATTGGAATAAACACTGCAATCGCTGTGATATGAAGGGGCATTATGCTGATGTGAGTATAGCCCGTGGCAAAGAACTCATTCATTATTGGTTTTGTATCTATCAAAAATTGAATTTACAACAATCACAGTCTTTTCATATTTTCTTTAATTTTATATAGTGCATATTTGTATAAGCATATGAAAATATTGTAGTTAGTCGTTACCTAACAGCATCACGGTTTTCATGAAGAATGGTTCAAAGAAAACAAACTGGAGCATTGTAAACACTCAGTCTTTAGTTTAGTGTTGTCCAGTTTAGTTAGGGTCATGAAAAATGTCCTCATTTCTGTTGAATGGAAGGTGTAGGGAGCTTGAAATTAGGAGACATGGTACACTGCAAGCATGCCAGCAAGAGGTAAAGAATAACTCTGATGCTCCAAGAGCTCCAGATCCATGGTTTTTTCGCTATGATCACATATTCATCAATGAAAATATTATGGGAAGTTCAAACTAATGTCTAAATGGGTTTGGGAGGCATTTAGAACTGTGCTGTATTTTACATTGCAAATGTACTTTACGAACAAAATGGAAATGGTACACTTTATTTCTTATGCAAGTATAGGTGAATAAAAATTTTATCTGACATTAGCTTATAAGGAAGCAGGCGTAGAACCGTATTCACATGCTTTAGCTTAGTTTCTGCCTGCTTTTCAGTAGAGTCCTCTATTATTTGTGAACATAAATAATAAAGATAATGATGAAATTGTCTGTCTACTTCCATAGCACTATGGACAGGCCCATCACATATACACTGTAAGAGAATTTGTAAAGTAGTGGAACAGTTGCAAAATTGTGTACTCTACTATTGAGAGAAAAATATTGATAGAAACATTTCATGTCTGAAACCTACTGATGTTTTGTCTTAATCCCACGAGAACCACAGTGATGTTATCCATCTTCGCTATTGTCGTTCAAAACCCAACTTTTTCTACTTAGACCAGCGTAGCTCATACAGGTTGGGTGGACAATCACTCTAATTCCTCGTTCATATTACGTTACGCTGCCTCTATGTCACAAGCACCAGAGAGAAAAAAGTACTTAGTACCAATAATAATCTCCATACCGTACCTGACAAAACAACATTTCAGAGGTGTTAGCAAGCTTGCATCTGTATTCACAGTACAAATGGTTCTGTCAAGTGGGAATATGGAAGCGCTCCTTTTGTTTTGCTAAAAGATTGGATGTTCAGTTCATTTCCCACCAGATGCTTGGCTGCTTGTTTCAGGTCAAGCAGCAAAATGGCAGAAAGGTTTCCATTTATTTTATAGGGAGATGGAGGCCCCATAAAACATATGCACTCTGTTGGACATGGTGGTGTTGGGTTGACGGTTGGACTCGATGATCTTAGAGGTCTTTTCCAACCTCAATGATTCTATGATTCTATGATTCTATGTTATTATTCTTTACTGAGCATTCAGAGCTGTCTTGGATAAATGAATGAGTAACTTTGGCATGAAAACAGGTATGGAAATATTAAAAATGTTGAAGTACTGTAAGGATACTGAAGTATGTTAAAGGTCATCCAGATACAGTGTATTCTCTGCACTGAAGACTAGATGGGAGGTAAGGTCATGGGCCTTCATTTGGCTGAGACTTTTTTTGTCAAAACTTTTATCATTTAAACAGTACCATTATGGAAACACACTCTACAGTGCGTGATCTCTTTTCTTAAAAATATTTCTTCAATTCCTCTGAATGCATTTTGAAACAATTTAAACTCTTTTGCTCTTGACAGTCTGCCCAAAGCTGTTATTACTGCTAGTGAAACTTAGTAGATATAAGAAAGATGAAGAGAGGCTTTTTACCCAGGCCTGTAGTGACAGAGCAAGGGACAATGGTTTTAAACTAAAAGAGGGTAGATTTAGATTAGATATAAAGAAGAAATATTTTACAATGAGGATGGTGAGACACTGTGACAGTTGCCCAGAGAAGCTGTGGATGCCCCATCACTGCAAGTGTTCAAGGTCAGGTTCAATGGGGCTCTGAGCAACCTGATCTAGTGAAAGATATCCCTGCCCATGGCAGGAGGGTTGGAAGTAAATGATTTTTAGAGGTCCCTTCTGACCCAAGCCATTCTGTGATTTTATGATACCGCACAGTAGGTTAGGTCAGTTCTGTACTAACTGCCAGGAATCCTGGATGTGAGGAACGTATTGTCATGCACTGACACTGCATGCTCTGAAAGAAATCTAAAGATTTTGAGCAAGAGCATTTAAAATTATTATGAACATCATGTAGCCTAAGTAAAAGCTTGTATCAGTATTTCAAAATACATATGTATATATTAACAGAAGGTTTTTTTGTAACAGCTCAGAGAATTTCACAAACCAGCAACTTTTGTTTCATCTTTTAAGTATGGTATACCTCAAAGCTAGACACCACTGGTTTTTAAATTTTTGCTTCCTGGATGAATAATTTGATGTCAAGTTTAAGTGCAGGAACATTTTGCAAGAATGTTCCACCTCTGAAGGAGACTCTCATACAAAAGCATTCTTCAATATTAGTGTTAGTCTTGTATTCATGTGCTTTTCTGTCTGTGCACAAAGCCCTTCCCAGATAGATAGTCTTTAAATATATATACTTCTCATATAGATACATAGATAGTGCTGAATTGAATTTTAAAAATATAAACTAGATGAAGGTAATGACTTTGCAGTAGGAGGTTCAGGTATGACTGTATGACTGTAACATGAAGATTTGTCCTCATATTTCATAAATACAAGTAGAGGACTTGCTGTGTCCTTTCTCTAACTTCCCTGTGGCTTTTCAGTAGTAAGGACTGAAGAGAAAGATAGAAGTAGTCTGAAGGCTTTTGAGTTTGACATGATCTACTAAAATAAAACACAGATGAAAATTGAAATGTGATTAAACATATTTTTATCTTTTTTTAACCTTGTATGATATTATTATAGTTTTACATGTCCCAGAAATTCAGTCCTGTACATAGCAATTAGCCTTTTATGCTATTTTTTTTCCAACTTAAAAGCAACTTAAACACAAAAAGGTGAGGATAAAAGGCAAGCTGTGATAGCATCAGCATAAATTCCTACTTCATTTTCTATCTAAAGATGTGGCTTAAATGTTTGTTATCCAAATACACCTGTTCGATTCCCCTAAAAGTTAGGGTTTTTTGACATTCAGAAATATTTGAATCTCTCTCTAAATGTCTCCTCCCTACCTTTATTTCTTCTGTTTGGTCAAAGAATGAGAGAGGTCCTGAGAAGGCCTGCTCCTCCCTTTCACTGAATACAGAAGTTTATCTGAATAACTCTTCTACCTGGTAAAGCTTATGTTCCGTAACGTCTGTCATTATATTCAATCCCCATATCGCAGAATCATGGAATAATTGACTTTCAGTGGGAGGTTTGACCCTGCAGCTTAGCAGTCAGACATGAGAGACTTCCCTTCATGTGCTTTCTGAGTGTCATTTCCATGCGAGGGGAGAGGGACTGTGCGTTGGACTGTTCGTGGGTCCATTCTGCTCCTGCTGAAGATGGCCCGGTGCCACACCAAACGTGAGGAGTTAGGGAAGGAAAACTCAGAGTTTGTTACAGGCTCACCACAGACAGTGGTATTTGGGATATCCAAATGATGCCCAGCCCCTTTGGGAGTTTACTATTTCTTTTGGTATTTGAATGTTAGAAATTTAAATTTGGTCTTCCTCTTCTAGCTGTACTTTTGCTTAGAGCTAACGTGTACACAGTACCATTACTTTAAACAACATGAATGGCATATTTCTGCACCTCCTTTCTGGTAAGCAGTTAGACAGAACTGTAATCTTAAGTGTCTTTTCTTTGCCACCTTTTCTATTTTACACATTTTATGAAGCCAGTTATCATACAGTAATTTTCTTTTCTGTAAAGAATTACAAGTCCTCTATCATCCCAAAATTTAAATCCTACCTAAGTTGTATAGATTATCAGGAACATCACAGCATGTATTTTTTCCGCTTATTTAAGTCCACCTTAAATCAGAAACGTTTGTCTTTGAAACTTTCAGGCAGTTCTCCTGCGCTTCTGCATGACAGGCATGAGGCCACCTGCACAGTGAATGCCGGACTGTAAGAGCAGGGTCTCATCTTCCCCATCCTTGGAAAGAAAGATGGCACGGCAGAACTGCAGAGTGCAAAAGAAAGGTTGTGAGGCTACACAACAGGGTCAGAGAGGTTATGGAAAGCAAGAAGGTATCCTCTGAAAACCTGATGTCTGTATGCAAATGAAGAAAACAGAAAGGATCATAAACTCTAGCAGATTAAATGTGAAAGTGCAGAATTGAGGCTAAAAAGAGTTTAAGGGGCAGTTCACAAAGGAATCAAAACCAACAGTAAATCTTTCTCACATCAGAGCAAGAAGCCTGTAAGGCCAACAGATGATCAAGACATGAAAGGAATGCTCAGCCAAGTTAAGGCCTTTGCTAACAACCTAGATATATTTTTTTGGCATCTGATGTTCATAGTGGAAGAAACCGGGAACATTCCCACACTGAAATCTTACTTTGTGGAGGCAATCATCAGCGAATCTCTCTGAAATTGTAGAGAATGTTAGGGTTACTGCTAACCTATGAATACTAACTCATTACCAGAACCGGATAACAATTACCCAAATGCTGTAGAGGAGCTGGAAGGTAAAATAGCCAGATCAGTGACAGCGGCGTGTAACCTTTTGCTTTGTGTCTAATCAGTAACTGAGTGGCAAATACAATGACAATTTTTAAAACGGGTCCCAGGGAATGCTGGGCAACCAGGCCTGCCAGCCTGATGTGTACACCACGCAAATTACCAGAAACTGCAATAGCAGTGGCATGTTGGAATGGACATATAAATACGATATACATGGGAGGATTCAAGATTGCTTTTGTAAAGGAAATCCTACTTCTCAGAAATCTCTGGGGTTCTTCAAAGGAGAAGGTCGACAAGCATGTGTGTAAACATGATCCAGTTGACATAGTCTACGATTTCCAAAAGGCATTTGACAAAGTTCCTGACCAAAAGCTTTTGAGGAAACTAAACAGGCATGGAATAAGAGGATAAAGGTAGTATATGCTAGTGTGACATGGAAGAGGGTGAACAATAGGGCAACAAGATTTGCTGAGAAAACTGAATTATTTAGAGTGTCAGTGCTGTGAGCCAACTGTGAAGAACTGCCCAAGGACTGTAAGCAACGGAGGGAGAGTGAAATAAAATGGTGGATGAACTTGACTGGCAATAAATGTAAAGTAAAATGCCCAGGGAAAAATAATTCCATCTTTGCACATGGAATGATGGGCTCTGAGCTTACCATTACCATTCAGGACTCAAATTTTAGAGTTATGAGATATGATCCCCAAAAAAATCAGTTCAGTGTGCAAAAGCTGTGAAAAAAAGCCAGTGCAACATTAGGAATCACCAGGAAAGCACTGGACACCTAGGTGCAACTTTGGTCCCTCTCTTCTGCATCCTTCAGTACAGCTACAACTCTTCAGGCTGGAAGAGAGATGACAGAGGGAAGGATCTGTAAAGAGCTTCAAAATCATCCGTGACGGGAGACACTGGTTAGGGATCAATTGTTCATCATTTCTTCCAGTACAAGAATTAGGGGACATCTGACAAAGGCAGTAGGAGCTAGCTTGAGAAGAGACAGAAGGAGGTGACTCTTCGTGCAATAGGTAGCAGACCTGTGAGAGTCCTTACCAAGCGATGCAGTAGATGCAGAAAGCCTGCTCTGGTTCCAGAGGAGAAAGGAGCAGTTAATGGAAGAGAAATCCATGGGAGGTCATTGAACACGTAGAAACTTCATCCAGCTTGCGAAGTCATTGAGCTTAAAACAGTTGAGTGTGGAAGAGTGTTAGGGAAAGGATCTGTGCTTGCCCTGTTTTTAAGGTCCGTGAGGCATCAGCTTATGGCCACAGTTAGAGACCATGGGCGGGTGGTGGTCCAACGCAGTGTAGTCATTATCGTTTTCAGGCTATGTAAACTGAGCGTAGTAACAGGCCCATATGTCTGTGCCTCTGCTAATTACTTTCTGTAAAGAATTACGAGTCCTTCACAGGGCATTTTATCAAAAACCTGAAAGTGTTTTACCAAGCCCAGTTACCGCAACTGTTCTGTATCAACCTGCCTGTTGGGATGTTTCTGCTGTCCACAGGAGCTGGAAGCAGATCACAGGTTTTGCTCTGAGCCTGGGGCTGAATGAGTCCCACATTCTCCAAAACACTCTGAAAACTCTACTGCAGCCTTCATGGAGCAGATCTTAATACAGCATTGGGAAAAAGACTGATATATTCCTAATATTTTTTTAGTTGTTATCAAATACTTTGGATGTTCCAAAAAAGTTTTAATTTGTCTTTCCCAGAAAGTTCACTTGCTTTTACTGTGACACAAAGGATGCAGAACAAACTCCTGTGCGCAGTCTGTTTCAGAGTGACTCTCCATGGTCACGCTTTTGTCTAGAAGTGGACATGAGGCAGCTCAAGGTACTTCGCCTAGTTTGATTTGAAAATGTTCAAAGTTATTTAAAACATTTTCAGGGTGATACATTTATTATCTGTTAGGACAGTCACTTTCCCTGAGACAACCCTGAGAATGTATGGAGTCATCTTAGATGGAAACGTGTTGGAAGCAGCTCAGCCTCGTGTGCTTTCCTCAGGAAGATCATCAGACGAGCATGTAGCAGAGTTGTTCAAAAGTTTCAAGTGCAGTTCTGTTTGACCGTTTGCTGCTCCCCCTAGGAAAGAGCACATTAGTCTCATGCAACATTGTGTGCACATATAGATGTGTATCTATATATATCTGTGTGTGCATATATATACTTATGCTTATATATGTATAAGCTGAAAACCCCATGCTGTGAACGTTCTGTGTTTTGCAGGTTCGGTGGCAGTTAGGTGGATGTCATGAGGCTTGTGGTCTACAGTCTCACCTGCCAGCTGCAAGGGTGGGAAAAGAACTTCATAAACAGGGTGACGTGGCAGGGAGGAGACAAACGTGGCAGGCAGGACAGTGTCTCCTTGTATACTTAGGAAAAAACAGTGTGCGGGTGCTCAGTGAGCTGCCTGAGCTCGTCCAGGAGCTGGCAGCCAGGAGTGCCCGGGTCCCCAGCTCTCTTCAGCCATGCTATGCCTGCTGGCCCTGTTAATGTAAAGGCACGTGCATGTCTGCACACCCCAAACACCCTGCAAGCAGCGCTTCTTCCCAGGAACCAGCCAGGTACCTCAGCCAGCATCTTCTCCATGTGTCTGGACATCTTTTCTGGCCATGTAAACCACTGTTAGCCTCTTCTCTCCCAGAAGATTTCCTTCTGCCTTTGTCGTTTTCAGAACCCATGCCGGTGCTTGCCGCAGGGATGTGGCCACCTCTGCAGGCCGGGATGTGGCTGGAGAGGCAGGGACAAGTTCATGGGGCTGTGCCAGTGACCTCGCAGCTGACAGGGCCTGTTTCCACCAGCAGTGCCTTGGGCCCCCGGCCCTTCCCCTGGGTGCCTGGGCAGAAAGCAAGGGATTTGCCCTTTTTTTTTCTCAGTCCCCCATTTTTCACGCCTGCGGCGAGTCAATGTCTGCCTAATGGTAAATGTAAATATACGTTACCAGGAGCCTGGTCGACGCTGGCAGTTAACCAGCTCGGCCCGCTCCACACCCGCGCCGGCAGCGGCGGCCGTCTGCGCTGGCGGCGCGGGGAGAGGTCTCGACATCTGCTTGTGCAGGAGTGTTTTTGAAGGGAAGCATTGTGTGTTTTCCACAGCAGTTCCCATGCGGAGGTGATGAAAAGTGTGTGTTTTGGCAAATCTTTTGTTTTATTGTGGTGGCTTGCGGCGGGGCAGCTCCTAGCAGCCGCCGCTTTGACAAAGCACCAGAGGATTCTGTTAAAAAGTTGTGTTTAGTAATTGTAGTCGTCGTGTCAGACCATAACTGACTTGGAGCTGAAGGATTTTTGTGAGATGAGTAGCTGTGCCAGCAGGGACCCAAGTCTCCTGGGCCAGCCGCGCTCTCATTAAGATTTGCCGCTAGCCGTGGCGGTGTTCGGCAAGTATGTGACGTGCATGCTGTTATTGTATGCTTGGCTTGTCAGCCTGCAGCTTTCTGACACTCACTTATGTCACTCTTTATTCAGAGAGGAAGAAGCTTTTGATAATTTGACAAGACAAGCTCTTAAACGATCTAGGTCATGGCCTTCACTGTCTGTGATTGTGAACATATTTCCTGAAAGCCCTGTCACTCATCACAGCTACATTTTCTCCCGGGGAGCCGCAGGCCCATCCCGGTCTCCTGTCAGCGCGTGCATTTTGGTTATTCATACGCCAAATACAGTAGCAGGGTTTTTCCTTCCCTTTTGCAAATGCTCGCATGTTAGCGAGGCTAATCCTCTCCCCCGCGCCGCGCTCCCAGCAGGGCTGCCGTCGAGGGCCCTCTCGGCGCAAGGCAGACGACCGGCCAAGGGGAGCGGAAAGGAGGAAAGGCCGCTTAGTGCTGTTTTTGTGTTTGCTCATTGTTGTGGAAATATGAGAACTGGTGGCAAGGGCCTTGTCTATTGAGCACTCGAGTCCTGGTCTGCTGTCAGGGGCTGTTTGAGATTGAGTGTTTTATTTTCTTTGATGTTCACATTTGAGAATAGGGAAGTGGGAATTAAACAACAGATGCATTAAGCCGTTGTTCTGGTAAAACAATAATTAGCACCTGATAAAATTCAATACGGGTCAAAATGTGCAGTATGCAGCCTTGATTCATCTGGTGTGGCAACCTTAGCTGGATCAGGCTCAGATACGAATAATCATCCTTCCAAATTAACCGAATGTGGGCCACAGCAAAACCAGCACAGATTTGGGAAAATTAATTGCCCAGCACTTGTGCGGCAAAAGGCATGCGGACATAGCTAAAGGTGTGGGGAAGCGCACCTCACCTGTGCTGTCTGCAGCTGTACCATGGTGGCACTGCTTTTAAGAGTAGGGACCTTTTGTACTGGTACATCTAAATGCTAGTAAGGTCAGACCACTGGGGCAGGAAATAAATGCAATTTTATTTTAATGTAGTTCATCACACTGCCATCCTACTTGTGTACCACAAGGGCTTTTCTTTAAATGAGGGCCATTCATGGTTAAGTACTTTTAAATAAGTAAGAAAAATCACAGGTTCGGTAGTTGTTGTATTTGGTTATGCTCTCTTCCATAGCAAACCTCTTTGCTTCATTTGAGAAGCCAGTATTCAGTAGTAATTGTTAATTATTTTTTTTGTCATTCTGTGATAGTAGATACAGACAATAACTCTGAGCTGATGCAAGGTAATAGAACTCCTAGTTAAAAGCATCATTTCTAAAAGCTGTTGTTTAGCCAGGCATCCGTTTTCGGCTATTGTACTCAACTTCTGAAGTTCGTAAGTGATCATTGTGACGATGAAAAGTATTACACTGAATCACCATCTGAATGAAGAAATATGCTTGGCCAATTTTCCCTTACCACCTTCTTCCTACCTCCCTTAAGTTTTCCCACAGCCTTAAAACATCCTTAAAGATGATGATGATAAACCCTACCTCTTGATAGCACTGCTGAGGGGCTGGGACTGTGCCTCTCCCAGTGTTTTGGTAAGAGCTGTGCCAACTGTAGTTTCCTACTCCGAGTTACAGATTTTCGCTGTAAGTGATGTCTTTGTGTCCAGAGGAAAAAAAAAACAAAACAACAAAACTGTTATTCAAAAATAAAGTATTTTTTATTATTATTATTAAATAGCTGCTGTGTGAGTAAAGGTCATATCACAGAGTGGCATTTTGCCAGTATATGACAACTCACTGATTGTGATTTTTCAACCATATTAGTCTGGGGACACTGTGGTAATCGAAAACTATCCAGAACTAATGTATAAATAACTGCCTGCTACCCCTGTGCTAAGCCAGCAAAAGTCTCATGTACAGCTGAAGCCTTTTACAGGTTTGAGAGAGAAGGCAAGATCTTTGATACAACATTTTTGTACGCTCAAGAGTGTTTATATATTGCGCCTCTGAATCCTGTGTAAGTTAGCGAAGGAAGAAAATCCTTTTGTTTGCACTCAAAGACAGCTCGAGTGTGTTCAAACTGTCAAATGTTGTAGTCTGTTCCTCTGTTAGAAATGTGATGTACTTCACACATTTTCTTTATAGAAATATTAATATAAAACTCAAATATTTACATGCAGTATTTGAGTAAGAGGAGAAATGTCAAACCATTACACAGAACAGATTGTAGATTTTTCTCCAGAAAATTGTGTTACTGACGGAATGAATAATAAATAATATAATTTCCATCACATCCGGGAAAAACATACTGTATATGCCATAGGGTGACTGTCAAAAACTTGGATTATTTTTTGAGAGATTCAGTTGCTAATATTGGTTGTTGGGTGGGTGTTTTTTTTTTTTTCATTAAAATGCTCTGTCAGAATAAAAGAAGGCAAGAATTTAGGCATGAGTGAAAAATTTATTCAAAATCTAAAGAAATGTTAATAGTACTCATTTGCAAGTAGTCATGAGGCTTTAATGTTTAAAATTGGAGCTACCATATATTATGTAGAAGCCACAGAATAACTAAAATTTCTTCTTAAAATACTGAAAATTGAGATTGGCAAGCCAAATTGCTAGTTGTTCAAATGATTAAGAAGCTATTTTGACAAAAGGGTAAATGTTCTAAACAAAGTGAAAGACCTCCATGGAAGTCACTGTGTGCACACTCTCTTAAACATTAAAAAGGCTAACAGAAAAAGTACCACTATTTCTGTGTCTGTTTATGTCTCTTCTCTCATAGGAGAAGACAGAAATATTGTAAATTCTAAAAATATTAAGAACCCTTGAGAAAGTAATCTCTGTCCCATTGATCATTAACACATTCTGATTTTGTTTAAAGAAGAAGATCCACATTTTCCTCTTTCTTGTCTCTTATGTATTCCTCAGGTCTATTGTGTTATTGCTGTGATTCAAAAATCTTCTCTGTAAAATTTTTTACAATGGGCTGCATTTACAAGTTTGTGTGCACGTCTGGCAAGTTTAAAAAAAAAAAAAAAGAAGCAAGCCATTGTAAAAATAGAAACATTAAAGCAATCTGTTATGCTTCTTGTTTACAACTCATCTGACATTAGGCTACTGAGGTTTATTACATGTAACAATTATATTTTGATTAGGATAGAGATATGTACAAAACTACTAAAATATTTCTATTTCTACATGAAAGGAAGGTACCTTGTAATTTAATTTCCAAAACATTATGTAAATTTAAAATGTCAGAAAATGTAGAATTTAAATTCATTTCTGTTTGTTTTGCAGTATTAATACTTATTACAGTTAAGAGCACATTACTCTTCCAAACTTCTAACCTTCAAAGAAGAAGGGGAGAGAGAAAACTGTTACTGGCTTTCTGACAATGGCAGGGAGTGTGTTAAACCAGTGTAAAATTCAATTAAACTGTCTAGCCAGGTTTTTGAAGCTGAAATGCAGACCCTTTCAGTTAAGCTTCTTATTTTCCTGTGACCGACACCGGTGGATACTGTGTTATGCCAAAACCAACAGGCTGTAAAGCACCTTGTTTCATGCTTCTAGCTGATCAATATTTTTATTTTCCAGGCTTGCCCAGAAATATGGAGGCAGTATCACCTAACAGTAAGTAGAAACACCTTTTTTATTTTCTTTTACACCCAACCTATTTACTCTTCTGTGAACTGCTGACCATAAAATATAGACAAGCATCTTCTGCGAGAAGATAATAAACATCTGAAGAGTTTTTGAACTGAAGAATGCAATGAAACACTGTCACTATTTTTTAAACATCTTTAGAACTTATGATTTCGTTTTAATACTGTAATCATTAAATGAGTGCCTTGCAGCACTCTCTCCTCTCAGTGACTACATTTACACATATAAAGAGGGTTAAATTTTAAGTTGAGATGCATAGCAGAAGCAATAATCCCATCTCAGATATCCCAGATGCTGGTAATTAATCACTGTGTGTGACAAAGCTTTCTTTTTAAATGAGTAAAATAAATCTCAGCTAGAGTGGAGATGTTAATTTGAGCAAATACACTTTATAAACTTTTGCAGATAATTTCTAATTGATAAGGATACAGCTATAACTTCTTCTTTGGCCTGCATTAGTTGATCTTTAATCATTGAAACAAGAAAATAAAACTTTGTGAACTGTACCAGTCTATTACTTAAGGTTTTTCCTCATATGTAAAATAGAGAGAAAAATAAAACAAAATGCATATAAATTTCACTAATACTGAAACCTGGAACAGTATTTAACTGATTAAGACAATATTCAATGGATTGGCATCACAAATCTTGCATATATTCATTTATAAAATTATTATACATAAAAACACCTTTAAAGATTAGGATTTTTGCTGTTCATCTGAATCTTTGCTGTCATTGCTATTCAGATCAACCTTGTATGTATTTAGCTATTATAGGTAATTAATCACTGCTGTCTGTACAAAACAAAGTAGAAAAGTTTGTCCACTACTTTTCCTTATGGGTCTTTGGTGTGGGCTTTTTCTTTTGAGCAATAAATGGGATCTGCTTTTAATGTGTTGCCTCTACCTCTTCATGGTAGTGGTATGCTTTTTTTTCTGTTTTTTTCTTCTAAATTCAATGAATAGGAGAAATATGTGCTTAAAACCTCTTGCTCGTGTTTTCTGCATAATGATTTTAAAACAAAGATCTGATTTGGAAATCCTCCACCCTTTCTGTGCATTTACTTCTATTTTAAACAGAATTGGTATAGGCTTTAAAAAAAACATTGTGAGCAAAAGGTGCATTCACTGAGTATTTTAGTTTACTGTTTTAAAATTGCATGGAGGAAAAAGATAAATACTGTCTTTCATTCTAATCCCTAAGGTTGCATGTTAAAATTATTTCTGAAATGTTTATGATATTTGGAATCTAATAATCAGATAGGTATATTAGATGCAGTAATATGTTGGGTTCTGGTTTTTACTGAGGTATAAGATTTAATTTAATTTTAGTCTTGCTTGCCATTGAACATTCCTCAAAAGTGAGTTGCAATCAACACTTAGAAAATACTGTTTTTGTAAAAAAGTGTGGGGGAGCTTAAACCTGATCAAGTGGTTACTAGGGCAGAAATTGAGGTATCTGAGGTAGAAAATTTTGTCTGAATTTTGTAGAAAGTGTTCGGAGTTTACACTTTAGTTAGTATCAAGCTAACAACATTTGTCAAAACAAGCTCTTGATAGAAAATGTAGTAGTTTCGAATACGAGTGTATTATTAAAAGTACCCATTTGGAAATTCTTAGTGCATTTTAGGGACATTTTGAAATGTGGTCAAATATGGGCATGCAAAGATAAATTCACATTGAGTCAGACCCTAGCTACTGATAAATAATTTTTTATTTTGCAGTGAACTGCAAATTATCTGCAGATAATCCACATTTCTGGTACGTGGGAAATGCTTTGCACATCTCCATTTTTTGCATGGGAAGACTCACTTTGACTCAAAGTTACATTAGTAGTCAGATTAAACCTGCAATTTAAAAATTTGTGTGGTAAAAGACATGCTTGATATTTAAAATAAGTTATACCTCAAGAAACTGCATTATCTGAATTGTTTAAATGTATGAGTCCCAGCTTTTATTATTCCATTTAAATACTCTCTTTTGCACTGAAAGCAGAACAGTGTTCTCACAAGAATCAAAACTTCTATGTTAAGAATAATGTATGTTATATATATATTTATAGAGTTGTAACTAAAAAGTCAAGATCTTTTACTCTCCTATCAGTATAGTAGTATTTCACTATAGAAATTAATTTATAATTTTCCTAGTTTAGAATAAATATTTCTTTACCAACAGGATAACTGTTTAAAGAAAAATAATTGAAGTTTAAAAAAAAGTACTATTGTGGTTGTTGCTGTGCTGCAGAGCTTGCCTGATTATTAGCAAACAGACTAAGGCTACAGTGAGTTTTTCCTGTGCTTTAGCCATGGATACAACTGCTAGATTTAAATTGATTTTGGTAAATTGATCCCAAGCGTCACACATGCAGGTACATATATAAGCGCAAATAAAACAAGGCATTCAGGTTTGTAATAAAAGATTGTTTTTTTAACGTTGCTTACAGACAGCCATTACAAAGTTTGTCTAAATGTTTTGCATTATATAAAGTATTCTTAGTTAATTACTGTGAATGCTTGTGAAAAACCGCACAGCCTTCCACCTTTCTCTTTTGTGAAGCTTTTGGTGATTTTATTCATTATCTGGCTCTTTCCTAAGAGATGGACTGCCATCTATTGACTTCTTGTAGTCCCTGCACAGAAACGTAGATTGACTAGAACAATGACTAAATAATAAATCCATTCTGCTGTTATGGATGGTGGTAGGTTTTTGTTTACATTAGCTGTGGTGACAAATTTTGGCACATTACAAATAATTTGTTGTATGGGCAGAAATGTCTTATTCCAACCAAAAAGACTGCCAGTACAAGAAATCTTATGAGCAGTTGAAATGGCAAAAAGGATTATAAGCGGAATATTTTAATTTGCCTTTTGGTAGAAAAAAGATTATCAAATTGTATTCAATGAAGCTTAAATTTAAAGGCTCTATGATAATCAAAGCTTTATAACTGGATGAAGTTAGTTTCTTTAAACTTGTTCTTTCAACTCTGTTAACTAAAATTATTCTGCAAAAAAACAATCAAAGTCAGCAGAACAATCCAATCCCCACTGTGGTTTAAAATAATATTTAATAACCTCTTTAAGATGGTGATTTAAAACTTTTACAAATCATTTTCATTGTGCCTGCTCTCTGTGTATTTCTCCTATATCAGAAAAGGGAAATTACGTCTGTCAAAACATATTTTAGGTTTTTCTTCATATAGGTATGTATTTGCAATAAATAGATCGGTTTTGATACCCGCTTACATTCATCAAAGGGTTTTTTATCAATTCAGATAATAACACAAGGACTTTGTTGGCAGATCCAGGATAAAGAGTTTTGATCATAGCTTACTGCAGTGTAAATAATAATACATGTAATTTTTTCACAGACAAGGCATTTGATAGTCTTGTAAAGCTCCTTATTCTAGATTATTAGGAAGCTTAGCTTACAACTTTGTCTTTCTAAATGCCAGATGCTCCACAAACCCAGAGAAATACGGTCTGTGCTCCAGAGGACATGCCATCACATCCCCTTTTCCCACATCTTAAGGATATTGGGGGTGCTCATAGCAAGGTTTTTTCATCCTCAGAATGCTTGGCTCTTTTTCATTCCCTTTCTCTCGTCGTCTTGTATTTCAGCTATAAAGGTAGAGGCTTTATTAAGTATTTTGTACCCTAATGGAGACCAGTTTATAGCCCTCTATTTACAAAAAAAAAAAGTCAGTGGAAAAACTTATGAGATTAAGGCACCCTACAAGTTTCATTTGTTTGGTTCAGTTTTGCAGTTTATTCTTAAAAAAAATACAATAGCCTCCCTCTGAGTTTGATCTGCTACCCGATTGCCTAACTGCACGTCCAGTGGCTGCTCCCAGTTAAGTAGGTCTGCGCACTGGAGGAGAGCAATCCCGCCGTGCCCCAAGCTCGGAGGTTCGGTGTGGGGTCCGCGGCGGTGCATTCTGCGGGGGAGAAGCCCTTCTCCCTAAGTATGGGAACTGCCATAACTGTTAACAGCTCGGGGCTTCAGATGGGTGGCAGGATTGGAGCTGGCCTTCTGTCGGGGTACTGCGCCATGGAAGGAAGCTGTTTGCATTCTGTACCCAAACCAGCGGATGGGACCTTGGGTCCAGACCTGCACTCGTCCCGTAGGTCATCCTGTGGCTTTGCTGCTGGAGTGACCCAATGAAACTGAGGGTAGATGCTGCCCTGCTGTGAGCAGTTGCGTTTCCACCCAACAGATGACACTACTGGAGAATAAAGAGGAAATTATTTTCAGCGCATAGTGACCCATGTTTCGCTTCAGGCGTGAAGCTGCACTTTTTCTGTGTGAGTCCCTCTGAAGTGTAACTCAAACCCCTTCTGCACAGTGGTACTGGTGGGGGTACCCAGAAGACGTGCAAATGGCCATCTCGGTATTTCGATATGAAATGGAATACGTGCTGGCTGTGTAGATCTCCCCATGTATGCTGCACTGCTGCGTTGTTCGGAGGGACTCGTGGTATACAAAAATGAACGTAGCCAGTCTGGCTTAGGAACAAGATGTGGATACAATAATGAAAAGGAATTAACATTGCAAGTATTAGTATCTTCTTCAGTAAATATCTACAGAGTAATGAAATTCCACCCCTAAAATGGGCAGAGCACGATTTTTATTATTCTAATATGTTTCTTGGTGTAGATGCATATGTTAAAAAAACAAATCCTGCTTGGATTAGGTGTTTTCTTTCTGTAGGGATTGCTCATTTTTAATAACCTCTTCCTCCCCCTGTACTGCTGTGGCTGTAAGGACTCCTTCCCCCATCCCCTGCCTTCACCAGTCTCATTTATATTAAAGCTCCTAGGCCAAGATGGCCACCAACAGAGTTTTAGAACCATCAGAATTTTTAACTAGCAGAAGCTATCATTTAACATGCTTTTTGACAGTTTGTTAATCTTACTTTTAATCCACTTACATAAAAGAAGGTGAACCAGGAATTGGCTGTTTTGGCCTCTGTGCGTAAAAGACATGAAGGGACAATGCATCTTTTGTGTTTAAATTTTGCGCTCGGATTTCTTTGTGTGCATTATTAAAATTCCTCATGGCCTGCCACTTTTTTTCTAAAACGAAAACGTAAGCAGTGTTGCTTAAAGTCTATTTGTATCCTTTAAGATCTGACTTTCAGAAGGAGAAAATTTAAAATACGACTCTGGCAAAAAATATTTAAGCTTGAGAGAGCGAGCATTTGGTTTCCAGAGAAGCTTTGTAGGTTTTGTGCGGTGAGGGAAAGCATGGGTTTAGAAGTATTTTCAGGAGGAGATTAAGCCTGACTTCCCCATGCGCAGGGATGGGGCTGCTGCAGTGACTGTGAACATGGCTGCAGTGTCAGCTCCTCTGGTCTTTGCATGACGCAAGGCTGCGGACCACGAGATTGTCGCATTCGTGTTAAATATTTCAGCACTTGACCAGTTTCTCTCTGGGTGTTTTAAGGTTATTTTTATTAACTCTAGTAAAAATACCACTCTGTTTATGCTATAGACAGTGTATTTTTTCATATTTTGGGATCACAGAGCGGGCCCTTGTTTGTCAACACTTCAGTAGCCATTCAGCAGGATATTTCACAAGGAAGGCAACCCAAAATTACCAAGGATATGACTTTAGAGTAAGGATGACTGTCTCCTGTGGATTGTGGGGAAACATGAACACCTGGAGTGTGACAGTGTCCCCACACTTGCCCTTGAGGGAAAGGTGCCTTTTTGGTGCTTGGGTTCATGAAGATTTCATATTCTCTGAAAAGGCATGCTGGCCTCTTTAGCCAGGGGAGGAGGTAGGGCAGATCCTGGACAACAATTGGCAGATAGTTTGTTTTTATATTATCTACTTGCATTGTTCAAGCCCGAGCCCTACCACTTTTGCAAGTGCCATTCTGTGACAGAGATGCTTCTGAAGTGTCTGCCTGCCCTGCACGGTCATTCTGGTGAAAATTAGTACGTTAGAGGTGGTTTGTATGCTGTCTAGAGGGTCTCCTGGATTTTATTTTACATTCTGTTTATTTTCCTTTACTAAGTATAATACGTCCTGCATTATCATTCTCTTTCAAGTTTCAAATGTTTTTGAGGCTATCAGAAACCTAAACCCAAAATTTGTTTCTATTGCAAAGAAATTGTATTTCACAAAAGACAGTATTCTTTCTGATAGCTTTTTTTACAGAAAATAAAATTTCAGATCCTGAAATAAGTGTAAGTTTATGAGTACAAAGCATATGCTATAGCTTTCAGTAAGAAAGCACGCTAGACAAAGTTCTTTCCCAATTTTTATTTTGAAACGGTATTTAAAATATTACAGGAAAAAGAAGTAGCTTCAATAAGTTTATATAAATAGGTAACATCTACAAAAAATACTGTTTAGTGTTTGCCTTTTCATGAAAATGTTGGGGTTTAACTAATATCCCTGGCCAGTTATGAGTACTGAATAATTAGGGGGGGGTTATATGTTGGTTAAGTTGAAATAGGAAGTTCAAACTGGTTATCTGTAAAATGCCAACATGCCTTTGTGTTTGCACTTTCTTTCCTGGGAGAGAGTGATGGTGTATTGGTACCTCTTTACTGCAGAGGACAGGTCCCTAGTTGATGCCTGTTTTTACACCCCAGGGTTGTGGTCGTTACCCCAGGTCAGCTTCTGGCTCTTGCCAGGCTGGACCAGAAAGCTGCAGACTCCTGCACGGACGTGAGAGACCGTTTCGGCTGGGCTCTGTAACCTTCCAGCAGCACAGTCATCAGCTGCCACTTACCTTAATCATGTAAGCATGGTAGAGAGCATGCCTGCTTTCTCTAACATTTATCTGTCTCATGCTCTTCCCCATCTGCCTCCCCAGAAAATAAAATAAAAGGTGCTTTTAAATTGAGGGTTAAAGACTGATTACATCTTGACCAGAAATTGCATTTTGATATATTTCTGGAAGCGGTCTGGGACTGGGGGGAAATAGAAAGCTTGGCTGACTGAACCAAGTAATTTCCATTTCTCTGATTTTGGGGTTCCAAATAACCTCCTCAAACTGTTTGTCTTTAAGAAGTGGCATCCTTCAGAGAATCCCTGACTTCAATATGCATGTTACTGTTACTTAAGGAACTCTGTTTTCTGCAAAAGCAATACCTTTTGGCCCTGCCTTTAAATGTGGAAAGGAGAAGAGCAGGGGATGGAAATTAAAAGGGGATGAAAATTAATGTATTTTAATATTTTTAATGTTTAAATCTGCGGTTCGCTAACGCCTGCGTGCCCAGGAAGCTATTTGTGTGGTACGTGACATTTTTCAAGTGTTGTGCCAGGAATCCTGGTGGCGAGATGTGCTCACGACTGGAGAAAGACTGGAGAGAGCTGCTCCCTCCCACGCAAACTTGTGGGTAGGAATTGCTCTTTCTCAACACAGAAACTGCCATGTGCATTCCTCCTTTGCCCGACATATGCCAAAACTGTTGTGATACTTATTTTTGTGATACAGCAAAACTGTTAGATAAGTGGTTAATTAAACAGGAAACAGGATAATCATGGTAAGATTCATTGCTGAAATGTCTCCCCATCGTATACGTAACTGCACTTCTTTTAAGTGAAAGGAATGATCTTTTCTTTAATACTTACAGATTTGGTAAAATTTGTCACTTCTCTTTCCTTTAGTTTGAAAAGGTGAACCTATGCGATCATTTAAATAATTTTTACTATTTCAAGTGTTAACCATCTAAATAAGGAAAATAGAATTTTCAAGCTAGAATGAGATTTCCTACGCATTTTAAAAACAGGCTTTTATTTGAGAAAAAAAAATTAAATATTTCTGTTCCCTTTTTCTGCAGTAAATTCTGTGTATGAGTATTCATATTGAAGTTCCTACGTTCCTGAAAATTATTCCTCTTAACTTGATATGAAGGTGTTTTTTCTCAGTTTTGTTAGAACTTAAGAGTCGGTTTCAAAATTCCATAGGAAACAGAAAATTATCTGTGATCTAGCAGACATTTCAAAACATATAAAAATTACACTTTCATGTAGGTAACGTAAAATGTATTTTGGTGCATTTTTGTATTGCAAAGTGGAAAAAATGTGAAATGTCAGTAGAGGGTAAATCTCCATGAACTGTTTGTATGTATATCCTAACTACGAATGGCGTTTTGCTTGTCAAATGTCCACTCAGTAGCTGCTTGTAAATTATGTGCTTCAGTAGTACTGAAACTGTTGCATTTTATCGTACAAATACTTTGCATGTTAAAATGTCGCAGGTATTTAGCAACGGCAGTCTATGGAGCTCTGCGCTGGCAGCAGCGTATGTGATCGTCCATGTCGCTGCCAGAGCTGCTGCATCTTGTCAATGATCTGTGTATTAGGAGCAGCTAGGAGCTCAAACCAGTTTGATGGTAACTTTCTCAAGTTATGCTTGATCATGTTAATAATCTACGGATTAGGATTCCCTAAAAATATTCACTGATTTAATTCTGAGAGGGTCTATCATGTCAATAATATTAATACATCTTGTTAGGTCCTGTCATGTGAATACAAAAGTTACTATCCCCGTGACAGAATTATCCTGATTTTGATTTCATATTTTGAAAATGAAGCATAAAGGGAATTAAAAGGAACCAAAGGCCCGTACAGAGCCATATGCCTTAAGTAGGTACTATTTTACTGCAGTACTGGAGAAGTCTCAGAGCAGTGGGTGATTTGCATGATACATGCATATATGCTATAGTACCCACGTATGGCAAAGGAAGAAGTCATCCCTCAGAATTTTTGGCTTCAGGGGAGTGTAGTTAGGCCTTGAGTTTTAACTTATTTCTGAATGTTAATTTTGGATTAAATTAACATTTGACAAACATACGCCAATGGCCATTAAGTATGACCCTGAAATGGGCATAAACAGCCACCCCCATACTTCACTGGTCCTGGCAGCACCTCGCATCAAAACAGACCATGACACCACTGCCTTGGCTGGTCTTCTCGCCTCTGCCAGAAGTTGATAAACTTCTATGTGCGGCTTTGTTAGGTGTTCTGCTCTGTAGCCCGATCCGCATCTGGCCTGACGAGGCCCCTTTCACTAGTCCCCCCCCGGTGCCCCCACAGTGCAGACGGCGCTGCAGCAATGCTGCCCTGCATGGCACGGCAGCGCTGCAGGCAGGGGCACGGCAGAGGCTTTGACTCTCCAGAGCTAGGAGGGGGGCAACACTTACAGGAAGAGGTACTATTTTTACAGTAGACCGGGTGATATATTTACAAGAAATGGATGGTCACTGCCTGGGTTCAGAGTTTCTCAGAGTCAGCATCGAGTCCAAAAGCTGCGTCTTTTTTTTTCTTCTTCCCTTTTTTCCCCCCCTCCCCTCAAACTTACAGTTTCTCTGCATGTAATAACCACTCATCTTGTAGCTAACAGAAAGTACTTTCATGTTGTTTCTAGACAATGCAGTTAATTCTGTTTCTAAGGTGTATTTGTAACTTCCTTTGGCACTTAAAAAACTGAGTGGTGAGTGCCTGTGCACGAGCATGCACAAACACTGAAGGATTTCTGTGGACTATGTGATAACCCTGATATATCTTCTGCTATAAAATTAATTGCACTGGATTTTCACATGATATCCAGTTTCTGTCTGACTTATTTTGATGGCAGATGAGACGCTGGTTAAATTAATTCTGCTTTTCTCATGATGTGTGAGGAGGGAAAGAGAGGAAAAATAATAGCACTGAGATACTGAAAAGTTGGTTTGGAGAAAAGAGTTTTGATCCATGGCGTATTTGTGATGTGGGAGAGGGGAAATCTGAAATCTTTTCATCCATTTTTAGATGCTGTAGACTATTCAGAAAGTCCCAAGTCATATTAAAGTAAAAACTTTATGGAATTGAGACTCATTTAAAAAAATAGATGTGCAAGAACGACATGGAAAAGCTTTTGTGTGTTAATGGTTGTGTATGGGCTGTCAGACATTTCTTCAGCGACATATTCTGGATGAATGTCACTCATTAGAAAGCTAGGTAAAAATAATTATGGTATTACTGAATATATATGATGCTTTTAAATGGAGAATACATGAAAAAATTCTGAGGAAATTGATAAACATTAACATGCACAGTTAACATGTTGGTAATGTAAGGAAAATGTTTCTATAAAATCGTCTGTCAGTAAAGGATGCTACAGATTGAAGCCTAGCTGCTAGGAAGTATAAAGAAAAAAGCTTGAATTATCATTTATTTAGAATGTACCCCAGCAAAAACTCACTTCTAACAAATTGATGCACCACTCTTGGCATCTCATATTCTCCAGCAGCCCTGTATTTTTAATGTGTTTACTTCAGTTTTAGCTGTGATCAGAAATCACTTCAAAGTAAATACCTATTAAGAATGCTCCCCCAAGAAAGTTATTTCAAATGTGGTACTTCCTCCTTTTGCATCTGATGGTGAAAAGTGATTAGTAGACAACATAAAGGTTAAAGAGAGAAAGAGAGAGAAAGGAAGCTGTAAATCATCTAGAATGACAGTAAAAATTAAAACCTTGGGGTTTGTTGGGCTCCCTTGTGTATTAGCTAATAAATATAACCCTGCTTTAGTTCTGTTCATCTTCTGATTTTACAGGCTTTGCAAATGTTTGTGTTCAGATTAATGTATAAATGTATGTGTAAGTATGCATACACTTAGTGCAGTGAGTGTGCATGCGTATAGTGCCTGCCCGCGCACGCTCTCTGTGCGCATATGCCTGGGCACGTATATAACAACGTTTGGCGAGTCTCCTAATAAACATTCAGATAAAATATACGTGTCCCCATGCACGAGTCTCCTCCTCCTCCTCCTTCCCTGCCTCTTCCCCGCGCGCCCACCTCCCCCACCCCACTTCAAAGCTTGTGGTCCTTTTTCCATCCTTGTACTAAAAGGTTTCTTTGTAAGCCAGGCCATTTGTCCATCATTGTTTGGGGTCCAAACAGTGGTAAAATACCCTGTCACCGATCCAGAGTGCTGTGAATGGCAGCTTCTCTCCGGACAATTGGCGGTGGTGCCGAGAAATATTCCTGAGAGGATTATTTAACCTTTCAATTTAGGGGGCACAAAGCCTGGCTGATTAATGAACTTTCTGATGGGCGCTGATAAGCGGATCTATTTCTTTATTTCCTCTAAAAGTGATTCCTTCTCCTGGCCCATATTACTATAATCTTAAACATAAAATGTGGCAAATAGATTAAAAAACAGCACTAAAGAGTTTATCTGGCTGGCAAACTGAAGGAGCTAAATTAAAATTGGTAATGAAAGCAGTGGCTGAGCCCTGTATATGTTTTTTAAATGTGCTGTGTATTTTGAAGAGACTTATTCTCCAGCTTGCCTGGTAATGACTGCTTTTGGTGCACAGTCCGGGGCTGGCTTCTGTTATCCCCCCAAAAAAATGAGTTGTGTTATCTGGATGACTGCAGACACATATGCATCCCCCTTTCTCACTGCATGGGCAGACAAGGTCGATAGCATTACAAGGTATTTGTGGCAGTGCTTGTTTCAGTTTTCAGAGCTGCCAGTTTTCAGCCAGATTTGAATTACAAAAGAAGAAGCTGGCATGAAAATTGAAAGGGTTTATCGGCTAGTCTGAAGCCTCATAGCACATTGCTTATTTATGCAGTCCATTTGCACCAGGAAATGTAAAAAGGAAATACATTTTAAAAATAAGGTCATAAAGACCCAGATATGTTTAAGATGGCAAATAAAATATAGATACCTATAATATCTTTCCAGGAAACGATTTCACTTAATGTTGCACATTACTTCGGAGGAGCATTTATGTTACTGTCATAAATTTGTGCATTTGTGTCACTGTATAGATAGTCTCTGGGGATTAAGAAGGAAGTGTTTGCTAACTTACTTTAAAATTAAAATAGAAGAAAGATAGGTTTGTAGTTTGAGAGCTACATCAGAAATAGTTGAAGTTTAATGCACTGTCCTATTTAAATAACGTTTTGCATTCTGTCTAAAATTAGCCATGGACAACTGGATAGATGCCACCACCTTTGGAGAAAATTGGGATGCCCTTTAAACCATGAAGATTTTGAGGCATTCGGGGATTGTATTGTTGTTATCCTTACTATCTTGCATATATTCATTTTCTCTACGAACTTGAGATTTTTTTTGTCCATTTTTCAGAAAATACTTTTTGAATTAATATTTTAGTATTTTTTTCCTCTGCTTATAAGAGTATCAAAAGATTACATTCATTTCTTTTAAATACATAATATTGTACTTTTTGTCTCTTCCTTTAACGTTTTGACACAGTTGATTGTAGATGCTATTTGCATCTATTTAAAATGCATTATATAAACGTGTTATTTCTGTGGAAAATACTACTTCACAGTGCTTGTACTGAGGACCAAACAAGTTAAATTCCTTCTTCTGGCAAAGGCTTTGGTTTTCCAGACTGTACAGTCAAAAAATAAAATTTTGTCCATTGATTTGTAATTTAATGTATATCATGTACTTTAAAAAAACCAAACTAAAAGTTTAGTTAGATCACTGTTTTCTTGGTTATTTCGCTGTGTTTTGTTTCTACTCAAAAGAGTGGAAAGAATGTTATAAGCACATTTAGTAAACTCAATTACAAG